>NW_026705123.1:0-604666 GCF_029867415.1 Vicia villosa
AAAATTTAAAAATCAATTTATAAGTTTGCAAGTTTAATATACTTTAAAATATAAAATTCTACATTATTTAAATTATTTATCTTATCAACATAATTAAAAATATTACAAGAGCACAAAAGATTATATTTTAGATTTTTTTTTTATTTAAATATGTGATAAAAATTCGTTTTTAAAATTTGATATTTAACATATTTTTTTATAATAATAAGGATTAGTATTCACGTCCATATCAATCTATTTCTTTGTTCTTAATATTTCAAAATGCTTAGCACACCAAAAATGAAAATAGCAAATCTATGGTGGACGTGAACCCTATATTACTAAATACAAATCTTGTAAACATATTCCATATTTCCAAATACTTTCAATTTAAATCCATACCAAAGTATTTTGAAATAATAACACAGAAAACAATATCATATTCACACAAATTACATTCAAACATCAACTGTCCTAAACCACACATCTAATAACCCGTGTGTCAAATAAATGAAATACTTTAATTTTACAAATTAAAATATGTGTTTGATTATCTGGTGATAAAATTTAATTTTGAATAAATTAATTATTTAAAATTGATTATGCTTAAAAGAATTAAATGTAAAGTAATTTATTACTTATGACATATTAACATAAAAGTGAATTGAACTAATTTCAGTGTAAAATGTTTGAATTAAAACAATCAGTAAATTTTACTGATTCTAAATTTCTCAATAAAAATTTATAAATTATGTTAGTAATGAATAACAACTAAAATGTCCAGATATAAGTCCAACTAAATAATTCTAACTAATATAAAATTTTAATTTTATTTAATATTTAAATTATAATTTTAATTATAATTTTAATCATAATTTTATATTCTATCATAGAGAGTGTTAATTTTTCCTTTTTTACACTTGTAATATAGAATTATATTATATACAATGATATTGAAATCTAAATTTTAATAAATATGTTTTCTTTAAACTTTTGTACTTTTAAACCGAAACGAAAAATTGAGGAAGGAAAATTTGGCTCTCTTTTTATCAATTAAGGAAAGTGAACTAAATAATATATTTATGAAATTATATTTTGGATTTCAATTTTTTTTTTACATGTTTCATATTTTTATCGTATTATATTTTTTTTAATAAGTAAGATATATTAATTTTGAGTATAAAGGGAACTCTTACCGGTTACATTCCTTAGTCTATTTTAGGTGATTGAAGGAGAATTTATACCACTCAGAAAAGATTAATTTGACATTGACCACTACGTCACTAATCACAAACTCTTCATATGTGAATATGCTATCATTTCTTGCTTTCCACAAACACCATAAAGTTGCCATATAGATTATGCATTATTTGTTCTTCTCTATTTTGTCCTTCAACAAGTTGTAAAACTTTCATAAAGTGGTCAATTGAATACACCCCAGCGCTTCCTGCACTCTCAATCCACATATGAATTTGTTGTCAAACAGAAGTAAAAAATTTATAATGAAAAGTAGGTCTTTATCACTTCCTCGACATAAACATAACGTAGACCAGTTTTCTTCAATATTTGTAAAATGAAGGACGCGGACTCGTAGATTTCTCACAAACTGTTTTGCTCTATAACTTGGGTACTTTAATTTTATATAGGTTGAATGAAATTTTTGCGACCTTGATTACATGTTTGAGCATGATTTATATACTAGTCCTAAATAACCATCAACAACAGTCGTTTGTCACATGTTCAATGCATGTCCTACTATGTGGGTTTTCACCCTCTAGAATGTCTCCATGTGTCTTCATTATTTTAAAAACTACCGTAAATATTCGTTATATTGGTGCCTTTGAACTTCCCAACTGCCTTTAACAATCTCTGATTAACTTCTCTAACTTTGTCAAAACATCCTCTTTTTAAATGACTTTTAGACTGAAAATATGCTAACTCTTAGACATCTGGTAAAATTGTTGAACCTAACTATTTGTCGAAAACCCTTTTTGAGATTTTTAACATGTTTTGAAGAGAGAGTTTTACTAATCTTGTGGATATGTTATTGAAATTCTTCCAAAATATGCTTACTATGCTAGTCGATACCTCTAGGCGACATAGTTTAATGTGTCGACGACCAAGTGTTTTCATACTTAGTTATTTTTCTAAAAGGTTGCTATAATCCTTGGTCGAATCCTTCAACTATAATTTTTAGGTTAATAGATACCCCCCAAAAATGTCATTTCGATAATATCAGATGGAAGAAAGGTGTCATTTTTAGTAACTGCCCGATACTGTTTGCCATAGCATGCACTTGTCATGGTCATCATGACTACTTTTTACCAAACCTTTACTTCACGAATGTGCGGGCATACCCTCAGCAATGCTCTATTTTCACAGGACAATCGTGTCCAAACAATCAAACTCTATTAACGAAAATATGTAATTTAAAATTTCTTCTAGAAATTCAAATGCCAAGTGTTCGTTTTTTTTTTTCAATGCCACTTTTCCCACTTTGTTGGGGGGAAACTGAAACGTTTTCCCATTATAAAAATCCCCTCGTTTTTCATTTTCTACTTTATTCTTTGTCTTCTTTAAAGCCCCAACTTCTCAAACTCCCATACCATTCCCATTTTCATCCTTATTTATTTTCAAAGGATAAAAATGGCTTCTTCTTTTACACCAAGACTTCCAATTCCACTTGCTTTTGAAACTAATGCTTCTACCGTTGATTTTGGCTTCTCAGGTACTCATTCCTTTCTCCATTTCTAGTATTATTCATGCATTCCTAGGTCCTTTCTCCACTGCTTCAGAGAAATCTAAATGTGTGTGAAAGTTTTTCCTTTGTTATTATAGTTATAAATCCAGAATCTTTGAAGATAAAGCTTACGAGTTAGGGTTCATGAGTGCACCCAGGCTTATTTTATGTGCTTTTCTTCCAAACATTTGTGGCCTAACATTCTCCAAATCTTTGGAAACTTCAACGTCGAAAACTATGCTAAAGCGTGGGCATAACATTACTTCAGAATCTTTTAGGTTGCACCTTTTGAGAAAATCAATTAATTCTTCCTTTGATTTTGGGTAGACCACTTTCATCTTCTCTGTGTATTAAAACGGACTAACACCAGGCACTTATGTGTTGTTTTCATCAATATTGTCGACTTTTATTACGTCGATTGTTTCGACATAGAGAGCTTCTTCGATTTTGGGGTCTGAATTACCACTACTACAAATAATATATTTTATGGCGAAGCTTTCACCTCATCCAGAAAAAAGTATGAGGTATTATGCCTAGGCGCACCATGTTTTATTTTTTATAATAATAAAAATGTAACACCCCATAAAATTCTTTATTTAATTTAATTAATTTTTTTATTAAATATTAGAATTAAATGGAATTATTTGAGAATAGGGATGAAATAAGGCTAATGGGCCAGTGTTGTAAGTAGCAGTTGGGGGGTGTATCAGTTGCAAAGCTCTTTTTCTAAAATAAAGTTATATTTTCATAAAAATAGAAAAGAGAAGTATTTTGTGAAAAAAGAACCAAAAGGGAGAAGAGAAGATTGAACGTGAAATTGGGAGAAGAGCAAGTGCGAAGAGAAAGAGCATCCAAGAATTCGACATCGAGGTAAGGGGGATTCTTCTCATTAACCTCTATTATGGGTTGTATGAATGATTCGATGGAATTTGTATGTTAGGATTTCGAATTGGATTATATGTTGGTTTGGGGTTTTGGGGTTATAGAACTTTGATTCAATTAGGTTGTGAATGATGATTGGTGGTGAATAATGATGTTAAACATGATTAGAGGTATGTGTAAACGTGCAATTTATGTCGTATGTGTGGTTTATTTTTCTGAAATTCGTACTGGTATGATTTGAGAGCAATTGGGAAGGATAGAATGCTGTTTTCTGCAGGTTGGGGTTCTGAAATCACCGGTTCGCGCCGCGTGCACAGGGTGGCGCCGCGAACAGGTGGGCTGAATGTCAGGATGTTTTGATACGCACAGGTCGCGCCGCGTACCTGTGTTGGCGCCGCGAAGGCGTAACTTTTTCCTCGCTTCGCGCCGCGTGTAGGTGTTGGCACCGCGAAAGCGTAACTTTTTCCTCGCTTCGCGCCGCGTGTGGATGTTGGCGCCGCGTGCTGTGCTGTTTGGGATTTTTGTTAAAGTTTAACGATGTATAAATTTTTAACTGTTAGTCTGTTTGATGTGCCGTTTCGAACATAGTGAGACTAATTCAGTGATTTATGCAATAAAATAGTGGTTGAGTTGTGACTCGAATTTAATTTAAAACACTTGATTTAACTGGTTGTGGTGGTTTATATTGTTATTGCATTGGTTGATGATTATGATTATTCGGTTGTTTGGTGTTGATGATTAGCATGCGGTATGTGATGCATGGATTTCATAATCATGTTGTGGGCTGTATCCCTTATGGTGGTGGGACAGCGGTAGCTAATTCCCATTGTGTGGAATTGGTGAGAGAAGTAGCCGAATCTTTATGGTGGTGGATCGGTGAGATGGGTTATCCCATGATTGGTACCACATGCATTTAGTTGCATTGCATTAGGTTGTTGTGTATAATTGTAACATGAATGGAAGTTGTCCAATGTTGCGATTTGTGTGTATTTTGGTATGAATGTCTGTATTTGATAAATGTTGCTATGCTATCGGAATATAATTGATTTGGGTGATTAATGTATGGATGAAGTTGTATTGTTTATATTCCTATAACATTTGTTAATGCGAATGAAACTCACCCTTACTGTTGTTATTTTTCAGATTGAGGAGTAGCTTGTGTACTTGGTGAGGATTAGCTCGTCAAGTAACTCGTTAGAGTCAGTTGGGTCTGTGTCATGCTCTGGTCGTGTAACACCGGGAACGTTATTTTAGAGTTGTTTGATAAGCTTCTGTTTGTTTATGGTTTATGGTTGAATTGTGAGTCTATGACTCCGGTTGTTTGATTATTCAGTTGTTAAGAATATTCCGCTGTGTTAACATGCTACCTGAATAATTTTGGTTTATCGTTCCTTATATGGCGTGACATGAATATTTATTTATTTTGTTAGTGTTGTAATACCCTTCTTCATGTTTTACTCTGATTTTAATATTAATTTCCGCGGGGTTTAGAAGGGTGTTACAATAGTGGTATCAGAGCATAGTCGGTCGTTTGAGTCAGAGTCTTAGAGTCGGTTAATCCTTCGTATACGACTAGTGTAAGATTGACACTGTCGATACTTCTTGTTCTAATGAATATTGTCTGATATTTAGCAGAACAATGGCCGGAAGAGGAGGAAGAAACGACGACGCGATCGCTGAGGCTCTGGGCATGATTGCTGGTGTGTTGGGAGGGAATGCCAATGGAGCTGGTATTGGTGCTGACAGGCAGCTGAACAGTTTTCAAAGGAACAATCCTCCTTTGTTCAAAGGCACGCACGATCCCGAAGGCGCTCAAAAGTGGCTGAAGGAAATTGAAAGGATCTTCCGAGTGATCGATTGTGCTGAGAATCTGAAGGTGAGGTATGGGACTCACATGCTGTCTGAAGAAGCTGATGATTGGTGGATGGCTAGTAGAGATGAACTTGAATCTGCAGGTGTAGCGATTACTTGGGCTGTATTCAGGCAAGAATTCCTGAGGAGGTACTTTCCTGAGGATATTCGGGGCAAGAAAGAAGTTGAGTTTTTGGAGCTGACACAAGGTAACATGACGGTACCGGAATATGCTTCAAAGTTTGTTGAGCTGGCCAAATACTATGTTCACTATAACAATGATGAAGCGAGCGAATTTTCGAAGTGTGTTAAGTTCGAGAATGGTCTCCGTGATGAAATTAAGCAGGGAATCAGGTACCAGAGGATTCGTCGGTTTACAGATTTGGTGGACTGTAGTAGGATCTATGAAGAGGATAACCTCAAGCTGAAGTCATCTCACTCTCGCGAGTTAGTTGACAAGAAAGGGAAGAAGCCTATGGACCGTGGTAAACCATATGGTAGAGGTAATTATAAAGCTGGAAGTTGGAAGAAGCCTAGTGGGGAGACTCTAGTGCTCCTGTTAAGTGCTTTAAGTGTGGGGAACCTGGACATCGTGTTCACGAGTGCAAAAGCGAAGAGAGGAAGTGCTACAGGTGTGGTAAAGCAGGCCACATTGTTGTTGACTGCAAGGGAAGGACGGTGACTTGTTATAACTGTGGTGAAGAGGGCCATATCAGTCCACAGTGTCCTAAGCCAAAGAAGAATCAAGCTGGGGGTAAAGTTTTTGCTTTATCAGGTTCAGAGACTACTCCAGATGATCGATTGATTAAAGGTACGTGTTTTATCCATGACACTCCTTTAATTGCAATAATAGATACTGGAGCAACTCACTCGTTTATTTCATTGGATTGTGCTAAACGTCTGAACTTGGAAATATCTGATATTCATGGAAGTATGATCATTGACACTCCTGCGTCGGGTTCAGTGACTACTTCGTTTGCCTGTTTGAACTGTCCAATTGATATTTTTGGTAGAGAGTTCGGAATGGACTTAGTATGCCTTCCGTTGGAACAACTTGATGTCATCCTGGGTATGAATTGGTTGCAATTTAATCGGGTTCATATCAACTGTTTCATGAAGACAGTTATTTTTCTTGAAGATGTCAGTGTCGAGGATCTAGCAATGACTGCTAGACAAGTGGATGAAGCCATGAAGGACGGGGCCGCCGTGTTTATGTTGATTGCATCCATGGAAGTGAAGAAGAAAGCGGTGAGTAGTGATTTACCAGTAGTATGTAAATTTCCAGAAGTTTTTCCAGAAGATGTAAGAGAGTTACCGCCAGAGAGGGAGGTAGAATTTGCTATTGAGTTAGTTCCTGGAACTAGTCCTGTGTCAATGGCGCCGTATCGTATGTCGGCATCTGAATTAGCAGAATTGAAGAGTCAACTGGAAGAGTTACTGGAAAAAGAATTCATTCGTCCTAGTGTGTCGCTGTGGGGTGCGCCGGTGTTGTTGGTAAAGAAGAAAGAAGGCTCTATGAGACTGTGTGTGGATTATAGACAGCTGAATAAAGTTACTATCAAGAATCGGTATCCATTACCGAGGATTGATGATTTAATGGATCAACTGGTTGGTGCGAGTGTGTTTAGCAAAATTGACTTGAGGTCGGGATATCATCAGATTCGGGTGAAGACGGACGATATTCAGAAAACGGCATTTAGAACAAGGTATGGTCATTACGAGTATACAGTGATGCCATTTGGAGTAACTAATGCGCCGGGGGTTTTCATGGAGTATAAGAATAGGATCTTCCATCCTTATCTGGATCAGTTTGTGGTGGTATTTATCGATGATATTCTAATATATTCTAAGAGTGAAGAAGAACATGCAGAGCATCTGAGAGTGGTATTAGAACTACTAAAGGAAAAGAAACTTTATGCGAAACTGTCAAAGTGTGAGTTCTGGCTAAGTGAAGTAAGCTTTCTTGGGCATGTAATTTCTAAAGATGGTATTGCCGTTGACCCAACGAAAGTAGAAGCAGTGTCTCAATGGGAAGCTCCGAAGTTAGTTTCCAAAATCCGTAGTTTCCTTGGTCTTGCGGGTTACTATAGAAAGTTCATTGAAGGTTTCTCGAAGTTAGTGTTACCGTTAACTAAGTTGACTAGGAAGGGTCAAGCATTCATCTGGGATTCGAAATGTGAAGAAGGATTCCAAGAATTGAAAAGGAGATTGACTAGTGCGCCGATCTTGGTTTTGCCGAATCCGGCGGAATCTTTTATTGTATATTGTGATGCTTCATTGTTGGGATTAGGAGGTGTACTAATGCAGAATCAACAGGTAGTCGCTTATGCGTCGAGGCAACTCAAGGTACATGAGAGAAACTATCCGACTCATGACTTAGAGTTGGCAGCAGTGGTATTTGTGTTGAAATTGTGGAGACACTATCTGTATGGTTTGAGGTTTGAAGTGTTTAGTGACCACAAGAGCCTGAAGTATCTATTTGATCAAAAAGAGCTGAATATGAGGCAAAGGAGATGGTTAGAGTTCCTCAAGGATTATGATTTTGGGCTGAATTACCATCCGGGTAAAGCAAACGTGGTTGCCGATGCTTTGAGTAGGAAGTCCTTGCATATGTCTATGCTTATGGCGAGAGAATTGGATTTAATTGAACAATTCCGAGATTTGAGTTTAGTATGCGAAGACACTCCTGTCAGTGTTAAGTTGGGCATGCTGAAGTTGACTAGTGGCATTCTGGAAGAGATTCGAGAGGGTCAGAAAGTTGATGTAGAGTTAGTGGATAAATTGACTCTAATTAACCAAGGCAAGGGAGGTGAATTCAGAATCGACGAGAATGGTATTATAAGGTTTGGTAATCGTGTTTGTGTTCCTAACGTTTCTGAATTGAGGAAGAGTATTCTCGAAGAAGGACATCGTAGTGGATTGAGTATACATCCTGGTGCGACCAAGATGTATAATGATTTGAAGAAGCTGTTTTGGTGGCCTGGAATGAAGAAAGAAATAGCTGAATTCGTCTATGCTTGTTTAACTTGTCAGAAGTCGAAGGTTGAGCATCAGAAACCATATGGAGCTATGCAACCGTTATTTATTCCGGAATGGAAGTGGGATAGTATATCTATGGATTTTGTTTCTGGATTGCCGAGAACGGTGAAGAACTATGAAGCCATTTGGGTCATAGTGGATAGGTTGACTAAGTCTGCTCACTTTATACCAATGAGAATGGATTACTCAATGGAGAAGCTGGCTCAATTGTACATTGAGAAGATAGTGAGTTTACATGGTATTCCATGTGTCGCAGTTGAGGAAATACATTGCTGATCCGTCACATGTTATCCAAGTGGATGATGTACAGGTAAAGGATAATCTGACAGTTGAAGCTTTGCCTACGAGGATTGAAGATCGAAAGGTGAAACAATTGCGTGGCAAGGAGATAGTGTTGGTCAGAGTAGCTTGGGGAGGACCAGCCGGTGGAAATGTTACATGGGAATTGGAGAGCCAAATGAAGGACTCCTACCCAGAACTCTTTGCCTAAGGTATGTTTTCGAGGACGAAAACTTTTCTAGTGGGGGAGGGTTGTAACACCCCATAAAATTCTTTATTTAATTTAATTAATTTTTTTATTAAATATTAGAATTAAATGGAATTATTTGAGAATAGGGATGAAATAAGGCTAATGGGCCAGTGTTGTAAGTAGCAGTTGGGGGGTGTATCAGTTGCAAAGCCCTTTTTCTAAAATAAAGTTATATTTTCATAAAAATAGAAAAGAGGAGTATTTTGTGAAAAAAGAACCAAAAGGGAGAAGAGAAGATTGAACGTGAAATTGGGAGAAGAGCAAGTGCGAAGAGAAAGAGCATCCAAGAATTCGACATCGAGGTAAGGGGGGATTCTTCTCATTAACCTCTATTATGGGTTGTATGAATGATTCGATGGAATTTGTATGTTAGGATTTCGAATTGGATTATATGTCGGTTTGGGGTTTTGGGGTTATAGAACTTTGATTCAATTAGGTTGTGAATGATGATTGGTGGTGAATAATGATGTTAAACATGATTAGAGGTATGTGTAAACGTGCAATTTATGTCGTATGTGTGGTTTATTTTTCTGAAATTCGTACTGGTATGATTTGAGAGCAATTGGGAAGGATAGAATGCTGTTTTCTGCAGGTTGGGGTTCTGAAATCACCGGTTCGCGCCGCGTGCACAGGGTGGCGCCGCGAACAGGTGGGCTGAATGTTAGGATGTTTTGATACGCACAGGTCGCGCCGCGTACCTGTGTTGGCGCCGCGAAGGCGTAACTTTTTCCTCGCTTCGCGCCGCGTGTAGGTGTTGGCACCGCGAAAGCGTAACTTTTTCCTCGCTTCGCGCCGCGTGTGGATGTTGGCGCCGCGTGCTGTGCTGTTTGGGATTTTTGTTAAAGTTTAACGATGTATAACTTTTTAACTGTTAGTCTGTTTGATGTGCCGTTTCAAACATAGTGAGACTAATTCAGTGATTTATGCAATAAAATAGTGGTTGAGTTGTGACTCGAATTTAATTTAAAACACTTGATATAACTGGTTGTGGTGGTTTATATTGTTATTGCATTGGTTGATGATTATGATTATTCGGTTGTTTGGTGTTGATGATTAGCATGCGGTATTGTTAGGGACCAAATAGTACTAATTTTCATATATTGTTTTTGGTCTCTTTAACCACTTTTTACTCAATAATCACACTTTTATTCATACAATTTAATAATTTTGCAATTTTGTTTATTTTAGTTCATTTGAATTGTTATTTCACATGTTTGTTAGTTTTGTAGCGTTTTTAAAAGGTTTGAAGATCATGGAAGCGAAGAGGAATTACTTGAAGACTTGGAATAGCAAAAGAAGTGTTGATGAGGCCAGTTTGCCCCGCAAACATCCTTTACGCCGCCAACTGCTAGATGCTGAACAAGTCCAGTTTTGAATTTCACTGTTTGCCCCGCAAACATTGTTTGCCCCGCAAACACTGCACTGCAGAATTTTATCTTTTACTTTGTTGCCACTTGTCATGAGAATTGGACTTATCTTTTGAATAGGAAAAGTTAGTACGAATTAGGGGTTATTTAGGGAGATAAAAAAGGGGAATTAGAGGATTCTATTCTATTGTAAACCACACATTGAGACTAGGGTTTTGGAGAGAAAAGCTTGCACCTTTGTGAGAGATTGATGCTCATAGCTTCTTCTTCATTCTTCTTGTTGTCAACCATGGTGATGAGTAGCTAAATCCCACTTTGACAAGATTGGAGGTAGTAGCTATCCTTGTTAACTATGTATTTTCTCTAACACTTTTGTATGAACTTCATTAGTATTGAAATGGATGAATGTTGTTGTTTTATATTTCATATTTAGATTTGATTTATGATTGAGAAATATATTTCAAGTCTTGTTCTACAACATTTTATCAAGTAGTGAATAAATGCTAGAGATAGATTTATTTGCCACTTTTCTATTTGTATCAAACAATCAAGCTTAGTGTATTGATAGTTAGAGTGAGAGATCATCTAAAGATTAATATATTAACTTTCACAACTTTGTTTAGACATAAACATTGTTGAGAGGATACTAGAACATTGCATTGCTATTGAAGTATCCTTTAGTTGTTAAAGTCACATAGGAGATAGGGATAGTGAAACCAAAACCAATCTTGTCAATCTTTTATCTTTGAACAAATCTTATTTTATTACTTGTTTTACCTTTTGAATAGAAAAATAGAAACTCAACTCAAACCAACTTTGTTACAACTTAAACTTAAAGCGATAGTAACTATAGAACGGCGGTAATATCACCCAATCTCTGTGGATACGATAAAAAAATATTTGTCTTGAATATACTATTCAACAAATTGGCGCCGTTGCCGGGGATTGGCGTTTGATATTGCAAGCATTGCAATAGTTCATTGTTTTAAGTTTGTTACTTTATTCTTAATTCTTTTGCGTTTCACTTGGTTTGCTAGTTTTGTAGATTCTTGTGTATGCGAGAAAAAGCTACCGAAGAGCAATTTCATTTCGATCCCGAAATTGAAAGAACACTCCGAAAGCTCAATAGAAAGACACGAAGAAGAAGGAAGTTAGCCCAAGAGAAGCGACAAAGAGAAGAGGCATCTACTTCTTCTAACAATCTCATTGAAGAGGTAGTTGTAGACACTTTTGAAGGAGACATGGCGGGTGTTGTTCTAACCGAAATGTCCGCCAATAGTCCAAGACGTACCGCCCAATTTGCACGCAATGCTCAAGGTGGAGCAAATACGGAGATGAAGACCGGAATCCTCCAACTTGTTTATGCAAATCCATTCACCGGAATGGATCATGAGGATCCTTTCGCACATCTCACCAAATTTTATGAGATTGCGGGTTCAACGGGAGTCGATGCGGCGAATGAAGAATCATTGTTCAAGAGACTATTTCCACACTCACTACTTGGGAAAGCCAAAGAATGGTATCTTGATCAATTACCAAATGTGATGACGGATTGGAATCTATTGGAAGAAAAATTTTTAGAGCGATATTTTCCTCAATCCCGATTCATGGAGGCCAAAACGGCAATCGCGGTTTTCAATCAAGGAAGCAACGAGTCCCTAAATGATGCTTGGGAAAGATTCAAATCCATGCTTAGAAAATGCAAGGGTCATGGTTTTGATGATCTCACACAAATTCACATCTTCCGCAATGGACTTCAACCGGTGCACAAGACAGTTTTGGATGCTACCGCCGGTGGTTCGCTAATGTCAAAAAGTGCGGAGGATGCAATAATGATAATAGATCGTATGGCACTCAATGATCTCCAAACTCAACATGATAGGAGTCCATCACAAAGAAAGCCGGGTGTTCTTGAATTAAACACTAATGATGCCATCCTTGCTCAAAACAAAATTCTCTCTCAACAAGTTGAATTACTCACCAAGAAAATGTCGAAGCTTCCACAACAAATGAAAGAAATTCATGGAATGCAAATGACTTCTCACGTAGCAAGTTGTGAACTTTGTCAAGGTGACCATCCTACCGGGTTTTGTCCTCCTCCCGAGGGTGAAGAAGTGAATTATGTCAACAATCAAAATCAAGGTTATCAAAGGCAACCTCCACCTTACAACCATCCTTACCAAAGAAACAACCAAGGATTCCAACCTTCAAGATTCGGCAATCATCACTATCAACATCAAAGTCCTTATCAAAGTTCAAATCCACAAGGCCAAGGTCAACAATCTCAAAGTGGAAGCTCAAAGTTGGAAGACACTCTTACACAATTCATGCAAGCATCCATGGCTAATCAAAGGAGTAATGAAGCTGCCATCAAGAATTTGGAGAACCAAGTGGGCCAACTTGCAAAGCAATTGTCCGAACAACAACCGGGATCTTCTTTTTCCGCCAACACTCAAACAAATCCAAGGGAGCATTGCAAAGCCATTATGACAAGAAGTGGTAAAGAGATAAATGGTGGAATAGATGGAGGTGTTATAGTGGAAGATGATGAGGAAATAATAGTTGAAAACCAAGAGGGTGAGGTGGTAGTTGAAGATGAGGGAGAAAAGAGTGAGGAGAAAGTGGAGGAAGAATTAGTTGAAAAAGAGCGGAAAGAAAAAGAAGGAAGAGAGAAAAATGACAAAAAAGTGAAGAGGAATAAAAAGAGAAATGAGAATGTGAGCACAATTCCTCTCCAACATCTACCTTACCCGCATGTGCAATCAAGGAAGGAAGACGCAAGGCGCTACGCTCGATTTATGGATATATTTAAACAACTTCACATAAATATTCCATTTTCCGAAGCATTGGAGAAAATGCCCAAGTATGCAAAATTCATGAAGCAAATGCTCACAGAGAAAAAGAAGTACACGGATGAAGAGACAGTTGTGCTTGATGCTCATTGTAGTGCAATTATTCAAAAAAACTCCCCCAAGAAAGGAAGCCGATCCGGGACGAGTCATTTTACCAATCACCATTGGAGGTAACTACATTAGTAATGGTTTGGTTGATTTGGGGTCTAGCATAAATTTAATACCTTTATCCGTTGTCAAGAGATTGGGGAACATTGAGATGAAACACACCAGGATAACTTTGCAACTAGCCGATAAGTCTATCATTTCACCATATGGAGTTGTACAAGACATGCTAGTAAAGGTTGACAAATTTTTGTTCCCGGTTGATTTTGTGGTAGTCGACATGGAGGAGGATCGTGATGTGCCATTAATACTTGGAAGACCATTCATGAAGACCACCCGAATGATGATTGATATCGATGATGGGATTATGAAAGTAAGGGTGCAAGATAAAGAGGTAATTTTTACTCTTTTTGAGTCTATGAAGCCTCATAAGGATGAACATGACAACTTTCGAATCGATGATGAAAAAGGAGAAATCATTAAGGTGGCAAATCAAATTCACAAGGACAATGAGAAGGCAAATCATGAGGGAAAGACTTATCACAAAAACATTGAAGTTGGACAAATGGTGCTTGTGTGCAATTCAAGACACAAGGTGTTTCCTAGTAAGTTAAAGTCAAAGTGGTCGGGGCCATTTGTGGTGAAAGAGGTGCAAAATTATGGAGCCATTGTGGTGGAGGACCCTAAAACACAAGAAAGCTGGACTGTAAAGGAACAAAGACTCAAAGGCTACCACGATGGATAAGCAAGCCGCGATGGTGTGTCATTTCGCTCGTCAAGCCTTGGTGCACCATCGAACCGTCGAGCTCGAACGACGTTAAACAAAGTGCTTGTTGGGAGGCAACCCAACGTCGTAAGTAAATTCTATTATGCTTTTTGATTTTTGTTTTCAGATTTATTTAGTAACTATTTTTGAAAGGAAGTGGAAGTTAAGTGTAAAAATTGGCATTTTTCAAAAATTCAAGTCTGTTTGCCCCGCAAACAGAGCACAAATAGTGAGTAAGCCAATTTTACAAAGAAAATTTTTCTTGTTTGCCCCGCGAACAGGTGTTTGCCCCGCAAACAGGTCAGCCAATTTTGAAAAAGAAATTTTCATCAGTGATTGCCCCGCAAACATTGTTTGCCCCGCAAACAGAGCACAAACAGTGAGTAAGCCAATTTTACAAAGAAAATTTTTCTTGTTTGCCCCGCGAACAGGTGTTTGCCCCGCAAACACTTCAGTACAAAAAAAATTCCACTTTCAAAAAAAAAAAAAGCTTTTAATTTAACCTAGTTTTTTATTTTTATCTTTTATTTTTACTTCTCTCCTCTCACTCTATAGCTCTCGTCCTCACTAAACTCATCTCCCATTCTAATACCCTATCTTCACCCACATTCCTTGGAAGCGGAGTATGATGCATACGCAAATTGGCCTGTGGGCAGGCCACTTTTCATGGGGGGTGCAGGAGACAACGGTACTGGAAGTGAGGACGATACAATGGAGGATGTGATCGGGACAGTTGGTGGTGGTGATGAAGAAGAGGATTGAAGTGGTGTTGTAGCATTTTTTTTAGTTTATTTTTATTTTTATTTTAGTCTTAATTTTGTTTTGTTTTATTTATTTATGGTTTCACTTTTTGGTTTTTAATTATGTACTTTATGGTGGCTCTCGTTTCACCATTTGAACATCTTTAAAATTGCATTTTTATTATTGTTGTTTAATTGTGTGCTTGGGTGGAAAGTGATTAGCCTAACTTTTCAAATTAATTTTGTTTAATTGTTCTTGTACAAAGAGAAGCTTGAGGAATCAATGGGCACGGACAAGAGTTGATGTTGTGAACACTTTGAGTGGCAATGATGAGAATCGGTATCAAGGAAAATTAAGGTACACTTTATCGCTCTCTAGACTTAACATGGTTAGTTGATGTGTGTGCAAATTGCTTAGCATAAATTCCTTGAGTCAAATGTCATTTTTGAATCAAAATTTAGAACTTAGCCAAGTGAGGAAACTTTCCATTGTACACTAAATGCAGGATACCGGAATTTATTTCAACTCATTTTTATCATGCTAAACCATGCATTATTCTTATTTGTGAAAAGTGTGAAAGTGATAGAGGCATTGTTTGAATTTGAGAAAAACCACTTGACCAAAAAAAGTTAAATCAATTAACCTTGTGAGGAGTGATTCTTAGTTAACCCCATTGAGCTTATATTAGGATTTATGTAATTATTGAATATGTTTGGTAGATGAATCCTAATTTCTTTTGTTTCATTGGAACCTTCAACCACAATGGTTGCAATTTTGCCTTGTGCCTATGTCTATGTAGGGAGCATTGTTGTATCTAATATGGTTTGAATCCTAAAGTTGGGGAGAGTTGATTGAAAAACAAATGAAAAGTGGTACTTATGAGTTTTGTGGTAATAAGAAAAGAACAACACATTTTGAAAGTATGGGGCAAGAAAAAGAAATAAAATTGTTCCCGTTATGTGTCGTTAAAAAATAATGAAAAAGAAAAAAAAAAGAGAAAAAGAAAGAAAAGGGGATTCAAGCAAGTGTTTCTATTAAGTGAATGTATAGGAATGCTCCCTTAGGATAGGCATTTTTGTTTAATTTCCCTTTAATAAAATCCTTTCTTTGTAACCCAAGCCACATTACAACCTATAAAAGCCCTCTTGATTCTCACTTTGCACATAATTTTTGAAATTGTTATGGTGAACGCATGATTTGAGTTGTTGTTGATTTAAATTCCCGGATGAGTGAAAGTAAACCCTCTTATATTCATCATTACTATGATGTGTGTGTAGGTTTGATTCAATCTTGACATGTATCTTTTGGAATTTCTTGATAATAATTTGCACTTTGCCATCATTCTTTCTCATGCTTTGTTTTAGCATTGTGGTGAGTGTACTTTGAAAGGACTTATACTTTTGAGCCATGTGATTGTTCGGTTACCTTGTCATCATTCTCTTGTGCGTTGCTCTTGCTACTCTTGTGAATTTTTGTTTAGGGACAAACAAAATGGTAAGTTGGGGAGAGTTGTTAGGGACCAAATAGTACTAATTTTCATATATTGTTTTTGGTCTCTTTAACCACTTTTTACTCAATAATCACACTTTTATTCATACAATTTAATAATTTTGCAATTTTGTTTATTTTAGTTCATTTGAATTGTTATTTCACATGTTTGTTAGTTTTGTAGCGTTTTTAAAAGGTTTGAAGATCATGGAAGCAAAGAGGAATTACTTGAAGACTTGGAATAGCAAAAGAAGTGTTGATGAGGCCAGTTTGCCCCGCAAACATCCTTTACGCCGCCAACTGCTAGATGCTGAACAAGTCCAGTATTGAATTTCACTGTTTGCCCCGCAAACATTGTTTGCCCCGCAAACACTGCACTGCAGAATTTTATCTTTTACTTTGTTGCCACTTGTCATGAGAATTGGGCTTATCTTTTGAATAGGAAAAGTTAGTACGAATTAGGGGTTATTTAGGGAGATAAAAAAGGGGAATTAGAGGATTTTATTCTATTGTAAACCACACATTGAGACTAGGGTTTTGGAGAGAAAAGCTTGCACCTTTGTGAGAGATTGATGCTCATAGCTTCTTCTTCATTCTTCTTGTTGTCAACCATGGTGATGAGTAGCTAAATCCCACTTTGACAAGATTGGAGGTAGTAGCTATCCTTGTTAACTATGTATTTTCTCTAACACTTTTGTATGAACTTCATTAGTATTGAAATGGATGAATGTTGTTGTTTTATATTTCATATTTAGATTTGATTTATGATTGAGAAATATATTTCAAGTCTTGTTCTACAACATTTTATCAAGTAGTGAATAAATGCTAGAGATAGATTTATTTGCCACTTTTCTATTTGTATCAAACAATCAAGCTTAGTGTATTGATAGTTAGAGTGAGAGATCATCTAAAGATTAATATATTAACTTTCACAACTTTGTTTAGACATAAACATTGTTGAGAGGATACTAGAACATTGCATTGCTATTGAAGTATCCTTTAGTTGTTAAAGTCACATAGGAGATAGGGATAGTGAAACCAAAACCAATCTTGTCAATCTTTTATCTTTGAACAAATCTTATTTTATTACTTGTTTTACCTTTTGAATAGAAAAATAGAAACTCAACTCAAACCAACTTTGTTACAACTTAAACTTAAAGCGATAGTAACTATAGAACGGCGGTAATATCACCCAATCTCTGTGGATACGATAAAAAAATAATTGCCTTGAATATACTATTCAACAGGTATGTGATGCATGCATTTCATAATCATGTTGTGGGCTGTATCCCTTATGGTGGTGGGACAGCGGTAGCTAATTCCCATTGTGTGGAATTGGTGAGAGAAGTAGCCGAATCTTTATGGTGGTGGATCGGTGAGATGGGTTATCCCATGATTGGTACCACGTGCATTTAGTTGCATTGCATTAGGTTGTTGTGTATAATTGTAACATGAATGGAAGTTGTCCAATGTTGCGATTTGTGTGTATTTTGGTATGAATGACTGTATTTGATAAATGTTGCTATGCTATCGGAATATAATTTATTTGGGTGATTAATGTATGGATGAAGTTGTATTGTTTATATTCCTATAACATTTGTTAATGCGAATGAAACTCACCCTTACTGTTGTTATTTTTCAGATTGAGGAGTAGCTTGTGTACTTGGTGAGGATTAGCTCGTCAAGTAACTCGTTAGAGTCAGTTGGGTCTGTGTCATGCTCTGGTCGTGTAACACCGGGAACGTTATTTTAGAGTTGTTTGATAAACTTCTGTTTGTTTATGGTTTATGGTTGAATTGTGAGTGTATGACTCCGGTTGTTTGATTATTCAGTTGTTAAGAATATTTCGCTGTGTTAACATGCTACCTGAATAATTTTGGTTTATCGTTCCTTATATGGCGTGACATGAATATTTATTTATTTTGTTAGTGTTGTAATACCCTTCTTCATGTTTTACTCTGATTTTAATATTAATTTCCGCGGGGTTTAGAAGGGTGTTACAAAAAACACCATATTCCCTCGGTTTTAAAGAAAGCCGAGGGGAAAAACAAATCGGGATACGCTTTGAATCCCATTTTATGTAGTTTATGTTTTTAATTGTTTATAAGTGTAAACTAAATGAATTAACACTTTGGTTCTTCAATATAACTGAGGGATCAAATAATCATATTTCACTATACAAGCACTCATCAAACAGATTTTAACCTAATTCTTACTTATATAAAGTCGCCCCATGTTGAAAGTATTTGTGGGTAAATATTTTCGGTAATATATCGTATCCACAGGGATTAGTTAATATCACTGCCGTTCTATAGTTGTTTATTTTGAGTTAAGAAATTTGGTTTGGTTTGTTTTATACTAATAATAATATCAAAAGCAAATAATAAAATAAAAGCAAGTAAAGGACTTTGTGTTAACAATTAAAGAAAGATGTTGAGTCTTTAGGGTTCATCAACCTAATCCTATACAATTATCAATTAATTCTCAATAGAACAATCCTTTGAATCATTATCTTCACTTATCCTCAAATAAGATTCCATGTCTGCAAATCAAATTAGATAACTTTTACCGGTATGAGATTCGATCTCTCCAAATCACAATAACGATAATAGTAATTAAGAACGATAATTATGAAAACCCAATTACAATTCCATCTCTGCAAATTGCAATTGAATCAATATAGTAACCTAGGGCAAAAGTTAAATCCTTTCTTTCGATCAAAGATTCAACAATGATGTAAATTAAAAGCAAGGTTTCTTATTGATAATAAATTCAAACAATTGTTCACAAGAATTAATCAATGGTAATGTATATTCATAGTTTAACTACTACCTTAGACTCAACAAGAGGGATTTAGCTCTCCATAGACATGAAGAACACACAAAGATTAATGGAAGAATTCATCTTCATCAAAGGAATGTCTTCGCTTGATAGAGAATTGGTCTTCAATTGATGATTGTGGCTGCACCTTCAGATTGCTCTCCTAATTTCGCTCTTCACAAAGTTCTTTTTCTCTTGGAAGCTAGGGCTTTTAAATAGAAGTTTTTGGGCTTTTAACGCCGAGTCCGCGGCGCGGCAACGGATGAGCGCGGCGCGACCAGAAACAGAGACTTTGGCGCGGCGCTGGCTAGAACTCCCGCGGCGCGCCCTTGTCAAACTTCATCTTTTTGCTTTGCCTTTGAGACCTCCAGCTTCCTTTCCTCTTCATGTTCTTCTCAAGCTTCAATTCAGCTCTAAACCTGCAACAATAACACCCACAAGTGATTCGATTTGCTTTACACATGAACTAAACCTTTTCAGTTCAATTCTCACTAAAAACCTATGGATCTATCACAATTTGCATTAGTTTAGAGAAGAAATCACTTATATTAACACATGAATTTACCATTAATTTACTCCTAACAAACTCTCCCCAACTTAGAGTTTTGTTTGTCCCTAAACAAAATTACTTACCTCCAGCAAAGTTTACCGACAATCAAGCAACAAGTTTTTTTCAAAAAGGGTTTTCTCAAGTGGTTCAATCCAGTAACTAAGCCAAATACTCCTCTTCTACCTGCAAACTCAGAATATACACATGAAACAAACTTTGAAAGCAAATCACCTCCAGAAGTTCAAAACACTACACAATTGTAATTGAATCAGCACTAATCACTCTCATCAAAAAGTATGATGAATAAAAGAGGGGTTAAACACTCATCCAAACAATTAAATCAACAAAGATCCATATCATACGTTCACCAAATTGCTCGCATCAAGTCTTGTGGAATCTGAGAATCAGAAGGTCTTTCTATGGTTGTAATGTGGTTTAGATTCAAAGAAAAGAAGATAATCAAGGGTTGTTCCTAATATAGGGAAGCATCCAATTCATAACTTATTTCTTTTTCTCTAAACTCTACTTCCTTTACCTGTCCATCTTCTTTCATTCATTCGTAGCTTGATTTTTCTTTTTCACTTTTTTTTTTCAGCAACCGTTATATTCTAACGTTGTTACTTCTCTTTTTTTTTTTCAAGCTACGACTTCTTTTATCTTTCACCGATTACCATAAGTACTTACTCTTCTTTTGAATGTGACTCTCCCCAACTTGGAGATCAACCTGTATTCAGATTATATGAATGCTCCCCTACTTTCTAAAAAGGTCAAAGAGAAAACACATCACCAAATTTTATGGTTGATGGTCCAAAACAAAACTTTTTATTGAGATCAAACTCACCAGGTATTTCCTTGGTGCATATTATGATACTTACCTTGACCTCAGGCTCAAAGAATGGTTAGCAAAGGATCACACTCTCACAGAAGCAAATAAGTTTTTTCATTGGAATAGGCTAAAAGAACTCTCAGATTCAAACAAGTGCCTAAATCACTTCCACAGATTTCCACAGACGATGCAACAACCGGTTTAGCATGATACGAACACGTCAAAATAATTGATGGTCTCCTGCATATAGTAAACAATGGAAAGCTTTCCTCACAATGGTTAAGGCTAAGCTGATCCAACAAACAATGTACCATAAAGAACTTCTGATAAGAATTTACTAACACCTTAAGTTTCATTGCACACATTAAGAGTTTGAGTTCAAAAATTCATACCTGCTTTGTTACTTACTGAAAAAGAGAGTGAAACTGAAAAATTTTTGAACATTCACTTCCTACCACTTTTCATACATGTTGCTTCATTGTTGATACTTCGCTTGAGGTTCTCGCTTTGTTATGGGACTACTTACTCTAACTGGGGGCAAATAATTAAAAAACACAGAAAATTTGAACAATTCAAAAATAAATAGCTCCACCCCCCAAACTTGAACTAAACATTGACCTCAATGTTTCGTAACAAGTCCGAGAGGGTGACTTACAGAGAGTAACGCAATATCAATTGCTGCCTCCTAGCTTTCACCAGATGGGTTCCCTGATTATTTCCTGAAATAAAAACTAAACAAAACAAAACATTAGAAGTGTGGGTTACCTCCCACGAAGTGCTTCGTTTAACGTCGCATGGCTCGACGGTTCATGGTTGAATCATCAACCAATGTCTCTTTTCCTTGGTACTTTTCTTACCAATGTGAAGCCCCAAAAGTATTTCATGTTTGCTTGTTTGGTTTCTTCATCCTTAATTCTTACCACTTCAACTCGCGATCTCTCTTCCTTCATCTGTTTTTTCCTCTCCTCAAGAGAGATAACCTCCTTACCCATTAATTTCTTCGTCGGTGAGAACCTATCCTTGATGAATTTGACACATCTTGGCTTAAACTCTAAACCTTCTAAAGATGGGATGGTGATTTGCAAACGGCTAAACATTTCCATTGGCCGAAAGCAATGACTTTCCTTCCCTTCTTTATTAGGAACTTGTGGAGGAGGTAATTCCAATGAGAGTTTATGCTCATTTGCATTACTACTCTTCTTCAACTCTAAGTCCACCATCTTCTCTTTTAAAAAAGTTTCAACTTTTGAAGTTTCTAACTCATGCACAACTTCTTTAATTATATCCTCCTTTTTTGTTCCTTCGACGCACATGTCTTCTACTTTTTTAGGAGGTCTTGGATAAGGTAGCTTCATTGAAAGCTCATACTCAACTTCTATATTTTTCTTGATGTTTAAATGCTCTATATTATCCTTTTCAACAACATCTTCCTTGTCATCAACTTCCTCATCAATCACTTTTACACTCCTTATAGAAGTCGCATTGCAGGTTTCTACACACGTCATAGGATTTTGAAAAGTTGAAGCCTGACTTACATTTTGCTCGGTGAAGAATTTGGTAACTTGAACATCTTGCGTTTCCCGATTTTGTTGAATGGATAAAGACCATTGCATGAATTGATTCATGGTTTCCTCTAGCTCTGAGGGTCCACTTTGATAACCTTGATTATAATGTGGAAGCCCTTGTTGTTGATTTGTCATTGAAATTTGCATGAACTGATTCATGGTCTCCTCTAACTCAGAGGGTCCACTTTGATAACCTTGTTGTTGTGGCGACGGTTGAGTGTATGGTTGAAAGGCTTGTTGTTGATATTCATGGTCAGCTATATGATACTCCATCGTATCTTCCGGTGTGAACCATCCGATATCACGAAACTCATTAGCTTGAGGTGTGAACTGTGACAAACTTTGAAGGAGATACTCCATTTGTTGGAATAGGATCTCGTTTTGAGCATGAAGTGCAGCATTTATATTTGGGTCAAACATTCCGACAAACAAACATCTACAAAACTAGCAACCAAGTGAAATAACAAGATAAAAAAAATCAAAATTAAAAGACTATTGCAATAAAAAAATCTAAAATAAAGTAACTAACTAAAAATCTAAAATTGAGGAACTAAACAAAAAATCTAAAAATAAGTAAATAACTAAAAATAATATAACTAAAAATAAGGAAATAACTCAAAATAAAAACTATTGCAATGCGTGCAATATTGACACCAATCCCCGGCAACGGCGCCAATTTGTTGGAAGTATTTGTGGGTAAATATTTTCGGTAATATATCGTATCCACAGGGATTAGTTAATATCACTGCCGTTCTATAGTTGTTTATTTTGAGTTAAGAAATTTGGTTTGGTTTGTTTTATACTAATAATAATATCAAAAGCAAATAATAAAATAAAAGCAAGTAAAGGACTTTGTGTTAACAATTAAAGAAAGATGTTGAGTCTTTAGGGTTCATCAACCTAATCCTATACAATTATCAATTAATTCTCAATAGAACAATCCTTTGAATCATTATCTTCACTTATCCTCAAATAAGATTCCATGTCTGCAAATCAAATTAGATAACTTTTACCGGTATGAGATTCGATCTCTCCAAATCACAATAACGATAATAGTAATTAAGAACGATAATTATGAAAACCCAATTACAATTCCATCTCTGCAAATTGCAATTGAATCAATATAGTAACCTAGGGCAAAAGTTAAATCCTTTCTTTCGATCAAAGATTCAACAATGATGTAAATTAAAAGCAAGGTTTCTTATTGATAATAAATTCAAACAATTGTTCACAAGAATTAATCAATGGTAATGTATATTCATAGTTTAACTACTACCTTAGACTCAACAAGAGGGATTTAGCTCTCCATAGACATGAAGAACACACAAAGATTAATGGAAGAATTCATCTTCATCAAAGGAATGTCTTCGCTTGATAGAGAATTGGTCTTCAATTGATGATTGTGGCTGCACCTTCAGATTGCTCTCCTAATTTCGCTCTTCACAAAGTTCTTTTTCTCTTGGAAGCTAGGGCTTTTAAATAGAAGTTTTTGGGCTTTTAACGCCGAGTCCGCGGCGCGGCAACGGATGAGCGCGGCGCGACCAGAAACAGAGACTTTGGCGCGGCGCTGGCTAGAACTCCCGCGGCGCGCCCTTGTCAAACTTCATCTTTTTGCTTTGCCTTTGAGACCTCCAGCTTCCTTTCCTCTTCATGTTCTTCTCAAGCTTCAATTCAGCTCTAAACCTGCAACAATAACACCCACAAGTGATTCGATTTGCTTTACACATGAACTAAACCTTTTCAGTTCAATTCTCACTAAAAACCTATGGATCTATCACAATTTGCATTAGTTTAGAGAAGAAATCACTTATATTAACACATGAATTTACCATTAATTTACTCCTAACACCCCAAACTTGCATGCATCATTCTTTGGGATGGATTGCAAGACAGAAAAATCTTCAATGTTCTTCTATCTAGAAAAAAAAAAACATTTTAACCTAATGGTGTGGATGTTATATTTTTCCTCATTTGATAGATTGTAAGTGCAGAAAATCAATCTTGCTTCAAAGATTTATTGTACATTTCTTCTCTTCAAACAAACAGACTGTTAAAAAATGGTGAATTTGAATGCAAAGTTCTGACATTCAAGCATCATTCTTTTAGAAGTCAGAACTTAAATAGATAAGGGAGCTTCAACTTACACAAAGAAGGGAGCTTAACCTTTGAAAAGACTTTTTGTAAACAATTTATCTTAATATTTTGTGTAAACAATGTAATATTTATAAAAAAAAAAAAAGAATTATGCACCTCAATTTTAATCGAAAACCGAGGTGATAGTTAAAGGACATGATAATTTACCTCGGTGTTATAGTTAAACAGAGGGGGTCCAATAATCCTATTTTATTATAAAAACACTCGCTAAATATATTTTACCCTAATCCCTAATAATATGAAGTTTCCCCTAGGAGAGGAAATATTTACCACCGTTGCAACATATCTCAAGGATAGATTATAAGTGTAGAAAATAAAAATTCTCATTTCCCTTGGAAACAGATCTCTATCATCTTGCATGGGACCTATCGCATCTAAATCTTGATATCATCGAAGATTTGTTACATACAATGTATTAATATTCTGTGAAAATAATGTAATCAAAAAAATAAAATGTGAATCCACCTCAGTGATTTGTCATGACCGATGTGATAGTTAAGCATTTTTCTATACTATATACAATGTATGCAACAAATCTTTGTCGCCCATTTAATGAACATAAATCCTTAAGACGCTACCATTAATGATTCGCTTGAAACCTAAGGGACATCCATTATAAAATCTTGCTAAATATTGCAAATCTAACCTAAATGAAACATATGAAGCGCTTGAAACCTAAGGACGCTTGGAAAAATTATCTATGATTGATTGCAAGAGCACAAAAAAATTTGGGTTCAATGTTTGTTTTATGAAAAGAGTTGGTTTTAGCATTTATTAAGAAAAAGATTTTTGGGATCACTTAACAATGTCAAGGTTTATTCAGATAGAGTTTGAAGTTTGAAGAAAGAAGTTTTGAAAACAGGAAGAAGTTTTGAAAATTGAAGAAGTGGTAGGATATGAAGAGATTATCCTAAAGCATAAAGTAAATTACATGAACTAAAAGGTCTCATTGTAAGGTAGCCCAAGAGGAAGCCTTAGTGTGTGCAAATGTACTAACCACAATTGGAACAAGAATTTGACATTTGTCAAAATGAGCATTCATTTCTCTTTGGATTAAACCACAAAATAAACAAAACAAATAATCAAGCACATAAGCAGATGAATCTTCAAGAGCAAGAAATGGAAACAGATGAACAGTAAAAGGTTCAAATGAATGTTATGATCACAGAGCCACAAAGAGAAATCCAAGTCTTCAAGATAGAGATCAAAAGTTTCTCAGAACAAGGTCAATTCTTGAATTGAAGTCCAAAAGTCTAGATGAATCACAAAGTCTCTGATACAAACACTCTAAGAAAAAGAAAGCATTAAGTCCTAAGGTCCAAATTCCAAAATATGCCTCAAATAAGGGATAATAACACAAAGTCCACAAGATTAGATAAACGTTTTTTAAGGTTTCATTCATTTTATAATGTTTTTGTCCTTTTTGAAGTAAGAAAGAAAAACAAGCAAAAGGATGAAAGACATAAAGTAAAAGGCAAAATAAAAATGGCAAGAAAACTATATGACAACAAAATTAAATGGCATTAAAGTAAGGAGCATAGAAGTAAAAATTAGTAATTAGTACAATTAATATGTCAAAGTTAGTGTTAATAAATAATCAACCGAGTCAGGATATTCTTAGTAATTGGATCTCAAAGGATGAAGAGAAAAATATTCAAAAATGCATGAAAATTAATTGTTAAATTAAAATTAAAATGGAAAATAAAGAGAAAATAGCAAAAAAATATTTAAACTGATTTAAAATTTGTGAAAAATATATATTTGATAGAAAATAATTTTTGCGATTTATGAAAAAGAATTGGAGTAAAAAATATTAAGGGATCATATAAAATTAAATCATAAAAGAAAAGGAAATTAAAATGAATGAAAAAACAAAAGTAAATAAAAATGGTTAACGATTAGCTGCATGGCGTGTTGTGATTGGCTGGAAATTCAAATTTCCCATAATAACGCATGTTGCGGCGGGAAATTTAAGATTAAGGTATTGATTAACTTAACTCGTAAATAAGCAAGAGTCACCACCGATCTTTATTGTTTCCAAAGGAATGGGAAAAGAGCGAATAAAATCCACAGAAGTTTAAAAACAAAAATAATAAAACAAATAGATAAGGGTACGGGGGTTGATTATGCACGGGGAAGGTGTTATCACCCCTCACGTCTTTGGTACTCTAAATGAACCTCTTGAAAATTTGTGTTAAGGCTAAAATTGGTTGTTTACAAAAAAATTGTGGAGCTGAGAAAAAAAAGGTGATTTTTATGATTTTTGTTTGACAAGACTTCTTGAGTCTTATGCCTACGTACCAACCAAGTGCAATGAAGGATCAAAATCTCATAGTTAATGGTACAAATTAAAAGTTTGTTTGTTTTGATTGATTTTAAATGAAGAGACATTTTGTCATCTTTAAGAGGAAAACTCAACTAATCACCCACAAGTATGAGACAATGGACCTTTGCATCATCACGAGGAAGGGTCAAGCTTGGATAGAAAGCAACAAGCATGCCTCAAACTCTCAAGTTGAAAAAGTCAACATATTTTCTATCAATACTATGGAGATAGGATAATTACATCTCAACTATGAAGATGACTTATGTCTAATCTTTGAGAAAAAAGTTTTAAAAAAGTTCAAAAAGGGCACACAATTTTTGAATGAGTTTGATCTTTTTTAAGTCTTTTGAAATTGTTTTGATATGCTTGAGATGTTTTAGCATTTATTAAGAAAATAAAATTTTGAAAATGCACTTGAAAAGTCAAGGTTTTTATTGAAAGTGGTTCAAGTTTAAGAAAACAATAAGGTTTTGAAAAAGGGAGAAGATTTTTTTTTAAATGGAAGAAGGGGGTGATATGAAGAGACTATCCTAAAGCGTAAAGTAAAGGATAGGAAAAGAGAGATCTAACTACACAAGAAGCAAGCATTTGACAATAAGTCAAAATGAGCATTTTCTTTCCTTTGGATTAAGCCATAGGTAAAGCATCAGATGAAACCAAACCATAAATTGATGAAAGTCCAAAGCATCAGACAAACTTCAAGCATCAGATGAACAATCAAATGCCTCATATGAGTTTCAACCTATCAGATGAACCAAGGTGTCTCAGATAAATTCTGGTATCATATAAAGCTTAAGAATACAAATGTTTCAGATGAATTCTAAGGTTGCAGAATGTAACACCCCATATTTTCTAATTTTAATTTAATCGGAAATTAAATTATTATTTAGAAATATTTGGTATTTTGTTGAATTATTGGAGAATTATGGATTAAGGGCCATTGGGCTGGAATGGTGAGATTAGTAGTATGGGGGTGCTAAGTGAGTGAGTCCATTACTAATTATTTTATGTTTTCATAAAATAAAGGAAATAAGGAAAAATTGGGAAAAAGGAAAAAGGAACGTGAAAAGCAGAGCAGAGGAGATGAGAGATTGGAAAAGCTGATACGTGAAAGAGGAACAGAAGAGGAAGAGGGCTAATCAAGATCTTTGGCTAAGGTAAGGGGGGACTCTTCCGGTTAATATCTTTTATCATATTGTAGATAATAGGATTGATTTAGATGCATTGTTTGTGTCAATTGGTTATGTGATGGATTGGGGTTTTGGGATGATTTTGAAGGGAATTGTATGATTTGATGAAATGTATGATTATATGATTGTTATGATGATTAAATTATCCTCTTTGTGTGTTATATTTGTGTTATAACATGTATGTGGCTGATATGGTGGTATTTGAGGTTCATAACATAACTTGGTTTGGTTTTGGGGATTTTGGGGTAAATCCCGTAATGCTGTCAAATGCGATGAAAGCTCTGACTTTTGCCAGTTCGCGCCGCGAAGGTAGGTGCGCCCCGCGAAGGCGTACTTGTTTTCTCGCATCGCGTCGCGTGCATAGGTTGGCGCCGCGAACGTGTTTGTGTGCTTCAGGTCGCGCCGCGAACTTTGGTTGCGCCGCGTGCTGTAGCGATAACTGTTTTCTTGTAAAAAGTTAAAGATGTGTAACTTTCAAACCGTAAGTCCGTTTTAGACGCCGTTTTGGACGTTGTTCCTTAAATTGAATGTTATACCATATGAAATGAATAAAACAATAACAACTTGATTTTATTTTAAAAAGTATCATTTTCTTCAAATGTGGTTTATTCTGGTTTTGCATAGCTGATGAGGTGCAATGGTTGTTGTGTGCATAATTGAATATGTGCAATGATGTATGTTGTGATAATGTGGTTGCTTCTGTTAATTGTGCAAATGGGTGTTGTTCATGGTAAATATGGTTATCATGTGTTTTGAGGAATGATGAGGTAAATACTCTGTCGTGGATGAGTTGCTTTGTTGTACTTGGTACACGATTGTGAGGGGTGTTATTGTTGTTGCACTGTATAATGAATGATTTACCTGTTATGATATTGTGGTTGTAATTGGTGTTTGTTATACATATATTGTTGATGTAAAATATGTATTTTATTGTGGTTGAGAAATAGCATAACTGTGTATGGCTATTGATTATTGTGGTGGTTGATGATTATGTCATTGGTTGATTTATGTGGGTGATAAGCATGTTATGGTTGATACATGCATTCATAATCATTATGTGGCTGATCCTTGACGATGGTGGATCAGTGGTAGCTAATTCCCATTGTGTGGAATTAGTGAGTGGGTGTTGCCGTATCCTTGACGATGGTGGATCGGTGAGTTGGGTTATCCCAGATTTTGGTACCACATGCATATAGTTGCATTTGCATTAGGCTACTTGTGTTATTATAACATGAATGGAAGATTGTCCAATGTTATAATATGTGATGATTGTATAATGGTTATGATTTGTTTGGATGAATTATGGTGTTGTCTCTTGGTAATGTATTCTATTTGTTGTTGTGTGTTGATGAGTACTTCCTGACAATCTGAATATAATGAAATTGGAGGAATAATGTGACTATGATGTGTTATTGTTTATAATTCGATAACATTTGTTAATTGTGAATGAGACTCACCCTTACTGTTGATATTTTCAGATTGAGGATAACGGCTTTTGGCTCGGTGAGGATTAGCTCATGAGCCAGATCGTTTAGTATAGCGTCGGTGTCATGCTCTGATATTGTAACACTGGGGAAACGATAGCTTAGAGTTTATGATGATACTCTATCGTGTGGTTATTGTATTAATTCTGTGGGATATTGCATAGATGATGTTATGCTTATCCGTATGGTGAATTTCCGCTGTGTTAACATGAGATGTTTATGTATTATGATGCATTGTTCCTTAGTGAAAGCATGACAATTGATTTATGATAATTTGTTTTAATTGGAATTGTGGCACCCTTGTTTTCATGTTTTACTCTGAATTATTTTATAAATTTCCGCGGGGTTTAGAAGGGTGTTACACAGAAGAATTCCATTGCTTCGGGAAAAGGTAACCAAAGTTTGAAGGGATCAAGTATATAAATTGTCATGAAATGTACTATATAATAACATATTATTAAAGTAATTTTCTATTGTAATTCAAATAACGTGATATTCAATTTTCTTCACCTTTATGTACACGTTTAACAACAGGACACCTTTCTCTCTCGATGACTTAAACGACAGTCGTAGACATTGGGCGTTTAGTTTCAATGTGCTAGCTGCAAAGAGGAGCTAGTGTATGACTTTGTCTTTGAAATTTGTAAATATATTTTTGTTGCTTAATTTGATGTTTTGTAAATATGACAATGGTGTATATATGTTTGTAAATAATATTTTTTGCTTTTATGTAAAAAATATTTGTCTAATATACAGATACAAAAAATACAAGTTTGTAATATATGGAAAAATAAAATAAAATTAAAAAAATTAAAGTGTTTTATCACGGTTATTTACAATAATCATTGTGATAGATAGAGTGCAAAATATTATATAGTAGGGGTGGCAAAGCGAGCAGCCCGCCCAGCCCCGTCATATGCCTGCCAAAAAAAAAGAGCGGGGTGGGCAAGCCTACAAATTGAAATGGGCATAACAACCTAGCCCGCCCCGCCAAGGTGGGAGTTTGGTGGGCGGCGGGCTTGCCCGCCTGTTTTTTTATTTATTATTTATTCATTTTTTTGATAGATTTTTTTACATTTTAATTAGATTTTTCACATAGTTTTTAGAACAATTTTTTATAAAGCATTTTTTAACAAATTTTACTTAAAAATATTGCACATATTCACAAATAAATGTATAAAATAAAACCATCAAGAATTAGAATTAGTAGAATTAACTTCAAAAATAGCGGATTTTGACTGAGCGGCAAGTTTTGGCGGGGCGGGCTATGACGGACGGCAGGCCTAAAATATCAACCCAACCCGCCATTTTTTGGCGGGTGCGCGGGCCGGGTCGGCGGGCCACAGCCCGTTTTGTCACCCATATTATATACCATTCAATCAGAGGGTTTCAAAACCATGACCATTCACTTTATATCACAACAGTTGTTTACTTTAATAGTTGTGATGTATAGCGCGCTACCTAGTTTATCACAATTGTCGTACGCCCATTGTAAAAACATCATACATACAACTGCCCCTTACCTCACAATGGATGGTCAGACGTGGTTTTATCTCTTTTCCAACTTTTGTGAGAGGTGTTTTCCATAGTAGTGTTTGATAATTTAAAGATGGCCATAATTGAAAGAAAAAAATCACATTGTTGAATTGCTTAAAAAAAAGCACAACGGAGGCTTGACTCTTATCAGATGGAGGCAAAGGATTTAAACAATGAAGTCCGTTCTTTGATTGGCGGGAACTAGTTTATCTTGATTGCTTTGGATATGCTCTTATGACGATGAAGAAATCTGTTGAGAATCATATTTCAAGGCTCAGGAAAAAAACTTGGCTTCTTACTACAGAAAATTTTCTAATTTTGAATAAAACAAGAAAATTGAGTAAAAAATGGATTAGCACAAAACAAATAAGACAAATAAGGTTGATTTTTGGGAATAAAATAATTCTGATATTTAATATTATTATACCCGCATGTACAAAAGACAAAAAGAACTAATAATTTACATCTACATCAGTATCATTTTTCACGCATCATCTTCCAAATCATAACCATCCCATACTACATACATATAACACGAAAAAATTATGCATTCAGAAAACGTAAAAATAAGTCCACCATCATGCTATAACAAGCTGCAAAATCAACAAAATAGAAGCAATCAACATCATTCTCAATGTACATAGCATACCACACATCACATAACATACTTGGGGACCACAAGCAATTCAACTCACGCGTTTTTCAAAACACAAACTCTCTATCCCTTAACAAATTTACAACTCAACCGGAAAATATGGGTGTTCAAAACCAAACCGACCTAATAGAAAATTGTAAAACCGAATCAAACCAAATCGAAACTGCAAAAAAATTTATTTGATTCGGATGTGTTTGGGCCATTTTCTAACAGAACCGCACGGTTCGGCTCGATTGGCAGTTTGTATTTTGCAAATCGAATCAAACAAAACCATTACTAACCAATATATATTTCTTTAATTCTTTAGAGAAATAACCAATATATATTTCTTTAATTCTTTAGAGAAATCAACAAGTATTATATGTATATTTTATCATATTCTATATTATATTATATTATATTCTTTGTACAATATTTATTTTAAGGTTTAAATATACAAATTCCCTTGTAATGTTAGCGAGATTTGATTTTAGCCCCTGATAAAGTTTTTTTTATCACCCCCCTAACTTGCATAGATTCCATGTGAAAACACCCCTAGCTGCCACTTGTTCAGTCAGATTTTATTTACTTAAATGAAAATGTATCTGTGGAATTAGGAATCGTAATATGTGGCATGGAATGTAAATATGAGATGACACGTTGACAACATAGGTTAAATTTATTCATTTTTACCCCTTGTAAAAATTAGGGTTAGTTTTTTAGAATCCATTGTTAGTAAGGAACGAAGTGGACGACGACAGCTGTAGCAAGTGGACGACGGTGCTGTGTAAGGGACGACGGTGCTACGAAGGCAATGATGGCAACGATGTCTGAGTTAAGTGTTAATCAAGTTCTTCTTCTTCGTGAATAACTTCATCTTCTTCATTTTCGTCATCTTCTTCGCTTTTCTTCTGTTATGGTTTTTTTATTTAAATGTTTAAACGTAAGATATGCAACACTTTAACTTGACTTTTCACCATGCGGGTGAGTTTATTAGGTTAAACATTGATGAGATAATCTATAGAGGAGGGTTGATTCAACTGTGTCTAGGTTACGCATAGAAAACTGGAGAATGGAAACTGTTTAGAAGTTAGTGAATAGGTGGGGGTACAACAAAGGGAGCTATAGGGTATAGACAAAGGTTTTGGAAATTTATGAGAATGGTTTTATTCTGTTTAGAAAAGATGATGATGCATACGATTTTGCTTCATATTTTTGTGCAACAGGTATTGATGGAGACATATTTCTGGAACATGGTGTTGAAAACATAGAACTTCGTGTTAGGGAACCTGCTTGTGTGAATAGAGTGATTGAAGTTGATGAATTAGGAGATGAAGTGGTTGAAGGTTTGGATGATAGTGAAGACAACAGAGCCACTGCACTTTTAGATGGATTTGAGGGGATTGATGTAACCTAGCCAATAAGGGGAGAGGGGGTAGTTGCTGGACTTTTAAGAAGGTCCAACAAGAAATGTGAAGAAGATGCTTATGTTATTTATGAGTTGAAATCATCTGATCCAGACGAGTCTTGTGAGGAGGATAAGCCCAAGTATGATAAATATTGGAAAGAGCACCTTAACAAGGACTTTATATTTAAGTGGGTATGGAATTTAATACACTTGTTGACTTTAAAGAGGCAATACGTGAGTGGTCAGTTCTCAATGGAAGGGAAATTACATTTGTGAAAAATGAAAGTTATAGGGTAAGGGTAGAGTGCAAGTCTAAATGTGGTTTTTTGGTGTTATGTTCCAAAGTGGGCAACAAGCATACTTTTGTTATAAAAACACTTGTAGACAACCACACATGTGCTAGGATTTTAAACAATAGATCTGCGAACTCAAGGTGGGTGGCTAAGCATGTAGTTAAGATAAAGCAAACAAGTGAAACTATTAGAATTAGGGACATAATGCAAGATATTAGACAAAAAATTTCTATTGGTATTACTGCTGCAAGAGCAAGGAAGGCTAAGTTGTTGGCAAAGAAGATAATTGAGGGAGATGCTGATATGCAATATGCTACTCTATGGAGGTATGCAGCTAAATTAAGAAGAGTTAATAGTGGCAATACTGCGAAGATAAATGTTGAAAGGCCAAGCTCAACTATCCAACCTAGGTTTGGATCTTTCTACTTCTGTTTTGATGGCTGTAAGAAAGGGTTCATCAATGGATGTAGGTCTTTTATAAGGGTTGATGGATCTCACTTGAAAACCAAGTATGTTGGTCAACTTCTAGTTGCAGTTGGAAGGGATCCAAATGATCAATACTTCCCCTTGGCTTTTGGTGTGGTTAAAACTGAGACTAAAGAAAGTTGGAGATGGTTCATTCAACTCTTGATGGAGGATATTGGTCAAGACAAAAGATATGTTTTTTATCTCTAATCAATAAAAGGTAATGGTTTTTAGATCTGTTACATAATTATTGTGTTGTTTATATTTGTTATCTAATTGCTTAATGGTACTTTAATTTACAGGGTCTGGTTTTTGTGTTTGAGGAGATGTTTGAGAGGATTGAACATAGACTTTGCCTCTGACACTTGTATGCCAATTTCAAGAAGAAGTTTAGTGGTGGAACCCTAATAAGGGATTTGAATGCATGGACTTGGTCGATGGATGTTCCTACCAAGTGTTGGTGTAAGCATGCCTTTAGTTTCTTTCCTAAGTGTAATGTATTGATGAACAATATCTCTGAATCTTTTAATGCTACAATTTTAGTTGCTAGGGACAAACCAATTCTTACTATGTGTGAGTGGATTAGGAAGTATCTAATGAATAGGGTAGCAACCTCTACACACAAACTTGAAAAATGGAAACATAGAGTTATGCCTATACCTAGGAGAAGGTTGGATAATGAAGTATCCTGTAAGGTTGATTTCTACTACATTTCAATGTCTAATTTACTTTGCTTCTGACTGTTGTGTAGAGAAAGGTAAAAGCTTAGAAGAAGGCCAAAGCTGCAGAGGAGCCAACTGATGCATAGTCTCTGCCAACTAATGTGCAGACTAAGAACATTCATGAAGTTGTCCAAAATGTGGAGCCAGCAAATGTTAAAATTGTGGAGCCAACTAATATGTTGGCTGATAACATTCCTGAAGAAGTTGTGCAGAGTCAAACTCAGTCACGTGTTGTAGACACAAGTCAACCTCAGCCCCCAAAAAAGAAGGCAAGCAAACCTCACCATGGATTAAAGATAAGGAGGAGTAAAAGAGTCAAATTGAACTGGTTCAAGAATCCAATTACAGGTCCAGGTTCATTTGACCAACCAATTACAATAACAGAGCCTACAGAAACATCAAGTGCTCATGACTCTAACCTTGGAGTGTCCACTAGGTCTTTGAAGAAATGGAAGAACAAAAAGATCAGAAATTGATTAAGTAGTGCTCATGTGTTTTATTTTGTGTAACTGTCAGAAACTTCTTATTTTGTGTTTGTGTAACTTATTTTGTGGCAACCTCTTATTTTGTGACGACCTATAACATGTAATGGCATTTTTGTGTAATGGTATCTTGTGTCTTTCACTTGATTATGTTGGAACAGACCTATAACATGTATTGGAATGGTATCTTATGTAACAGACCTATAATATTTAGTGCAATGTTATATTTGTTTCCTTCATTTGATGTTGTTTGTACTTATATAGCTGCATAATCCAATAATTTCAGTTGAATATGAAGCAATTTAAATAACAGACTTTCTATTGAACCATATGAACCAATTTAAATAATAGACTTTCTATTTAACCAAAACAAGAAACACTTTTCATTCAACTGATCAACCAAGATACACTTTCTCTTAACCTAAATTACACAAACAGATTAAAGTACAAACAAGATACACTTAAATTACACAAACTGATTCAAGTACAAACAAGATACATCTAAATTACAAAAACTGGTTCAAGTACACACAAGATACACTTCCTTAACCTAAATTACATAAACTTATAAATTAGTGAAAAAAACATCCAAGATATAGCAAGTGCAACCATCATGTTATAGCTCATATTCTTCTCCATTGCAAGTTTTTTCTTCAATCTCATACTCTTCTCATAACTTGTGTGTACTCCCCAATTATCATTAACAATCTCCTTCAAAATTTCCTTCAGATCATCTTTCGTCATTTCAGAGCATCTGCATTGAATCAACTCAATCCTCTTGTATTCACCCAGCTCATCATCCCACAAGAACATACCACACCATTATGCATAAATTGTTATCACATAAATTCGAATAAAACAAATGAAGAAATAAATATAATACAAACACTTACCAATGAGTTTCTGCATTTCCAGAATTTTCGTTTAGGGTTATCAATGGTGCTTGATACCCACATCTTCATTGCCTCGTTACAACCACAAGTTGGCAGAAATCGTCCAACCGAGTTTCCAACAGATGATATTTTCTGCCCATGATGATGATTTGTGTTTGTGTGTGAAAACGGGGAGACAAAAAGGGTAGGTGGCAAAGGGGGACGATGAGGTACAGGCGAAGGAAAGGAAAAGGGAAAGAAGAACCCAAAAACGATGGAGGCTTTAACGTGATGAAGTTATGTCTCAACAAGGATCCACGTGAAAATTCCATGGTGTTCAAATTTGGAACAAATATTCCACGTTGGAAAATAAGAGAGAATCTTGGAGGAGTATGGATGTACAAGTGGCAAATAGGGGATCTGGTGAAGGAATCTACATAAGTTAAGAGGGGATCAAAAAATTTTTTTACAGGGGCTAAAACCTAATCTCGCTAACATTACTGGGGGGGTTGTATATTTAACCCTTATTTTAATTTACATATTATCAAAAAACAAATTATTATTCATTTATAAATACTATTTTAACAAAATATATTTTATCGTATTCTTTATATGGTATTTATTTAAGAATGCAATTTCATGTGTCTCATTCTTTAGACCTAATATAAAATTGTAAGACACAGTTTTATATATCAAATTATAAACTTAGTTTGATAATTATATACTTTTTTATGGTAATGTATGAGCGATTAAACACAAACTTATATTTTCCTATATATGTGTATGTATGGCTCAATAATTTTTTTTGTAAAAAATCGAATCCATCCAAACCGCATTAGTTTTTGATTTAGTTTGTTTTTATTTTTAAATGTCAACCGAACCAAACCGAACCGCATATTTTTTCTCTTGCGGTTCGGATGACTTTTAGCGTTAAAACTGCTCAAACCGCACCGCGAATACCCCTACATGAAAATAGCTCAATAAATACTTCACCTCACCCATACTGAATTTCTCTGTTCACCCTCTCCCTCAACTCACACCTACAAAAAGAGTCTCTCACTCTCTCATTTAGAATCAATAATACTCACTCAAACCTCTTCCAAAATCTCTGCAAAAATCTATACCAAGACTTCATAATCACTCAAACCTCAGCTAAAGCCCCTGTACGTTTCACTAATCACCACTCCCTCATAAGCCAAATGCACCCTCCTTGTTTTTAAGTTCATATTGGGCCTTAGTCCTTGGCCCAATCAACATCACCACTTTTTTTAAGAGAATTTATCTTGTCATCCCCATTTTATACATGCCACCCCTAAGTAGGGCGTTTTATCAAATTATTCCTTTAAAATTTCAGATTTTTTAAAATTTTGGATACCGTACCAGAAATTTTATTGGATTTACAAATTTACCGTGACTGATGCTACATACCACAAATTTAAAATTTTTCAGTATCGGATATTTCAAATTTTCAGTATATAGCAGGAGTTAAAATTGATACCGAAAATTTGAAAAATTCAGTACCGATTCAGGACCGCAAAGATATAAAACTTCATCTGCCATACTAGAAAATTCTAGGTTATAAAGATGTTTCCCGTACACACCGGAAGTTTGGAATTTCCGGTATTGGTTTTCTACCGAAAATTCGTAAATTTCCGGGACGGCGTGATATTTTGTAAATCGCACCCAAAAATTTTAAATTTCCGGTAAATGGATACCGGAATTTTGAAAAAAAACAAAGAATTTCCGATATCGGCCAAAAAGAGGTACCGAAAATTTGCTCTGCGGTATCGAAAATTTTCTTTTTGATGATTTTTGCCACAGTAATTTTTTTCCAGAAAACGTAATTTTTTTGAGTAAATAGTATCAAGGACATTTTGGAAATAATATAAAATGAGGATAGTATGTATAATTTAGGGGGGCATGTATAATTCTCTTTTCTTAAACATCCATGTTCTTTTTATTTTAATTAGTTAAGCAAATTTTAATTGGTTAATCATTTTAATTTTTTTCAATCATCTTAATTATTAGGTTAAATTCATTTTTAATTGGTTAGTTTTGATGTGTTGATTTTCAATTAAGTTGGTTAATTAATTAAATATGGCTTAATTGATTAAACAAATTCATCCCCAATAAAATTAACTTTTCCAATTCAAACCTTTGATCAAAACCAAGAGGTACTTTCAAAATCATTCACTTAATAATCATTCCTCCATTAAAATTTAAAAAAAAATCTAAAAATAGTCTTGAATTCAAAAATAAATTCAAGACCATTTGATGAACATCAAATGGTTTTTCTCAATGAACGCTTTACCAATCGCTCACCAATTTCGCAAATAAACCATAACAATCTCTAAATTATTTTTTCAAATAATTCAAAAACAAAAAAAACCTTGGTCGGAACCAAGTCCTATAAATCAAATTAAACCAAACCATTTTCCAAAAGCCAAATAAATTTATCAACATCAAGTTTCTTTTCAAAATCAAAACTAATCCAAAATCTTGTCATCACCCAAGAGAGAACTTTTTCAACGTTCGTCTGTGTTAACTCTCTCTTCCAGCATTCGTCCGTCTTGATCCTTTCGCTCGTATGCAAACATTTCCAAATCTAGCATAGTTTTACCCAAGAACTACGAAAGGTATGACTTTTCCGTTGCACTCGGGAATACGTAGGCACAAGGTTTTGAAATCTTGTAGAGCCCAATAATAAAATAAATAAAAAAACCTAAAAAATATTTTCCTTTCTTCCTCTTTACCTCGCATAATAAGTAGAAGAACACAAGTAAACAACACGCTAACATTTGATCACAAAACTAACTAAATGGGTCACGTTAAGTACAACAGATGCGAGGAGTGTTAATATCTTCCCCTTGAATAACCGACTTCCGAACCCTAATTTGGTTGCAACGACCATATCTTTGTTTTCGTGGGTTTTATCGATATTTTCTCATTCCTTTTGGAATAAATAAAGTTCGGTGGCAGTTATGTTGTATTTCGAGCGTGCAATACGCTCGAGTATTTTTCGCACCGCGACAAGATGTTCTTGGTCTCCATTTTTATTTCATTCATATTTGATGGGGAAATGTTTGATAGGACTATGGTGTATGTATGCATATTCACTTTTTATCTATGGTATTAACAAATATCCTAGATTCATATGTCGTCTCTTTATGTACTTGTGGCGACCTATTTTAAGCCACCAACTTTATTTTATCGAGGTTGTGACTTAAGATATAATTTTTTTGCATTTTCTATGATGGAGCTTCCTCCTCTTTTGGTTTATGTTTTAAAAGAAGCGGTGACCGCTTTTAGGGAATCTGCCATCATGTCGAAGGCTAATCGAGAAGATATATTCCCATACAATCTTTTGGTGGTCAAGAAGATGGCTTTATAAATTCTCTACATTGAAAATGATGTTATTTTATTACTTGATCCTCAATCCTGATCCTCAATCCTCAAGGGACTGTGTTGTACCCCAAAATTTGCCCTCATACATTTGCAAACGTCATTTTATTTCGAATAAGTGGCGTATCACAGTTGATAAGGATTTGAGGTTAAAAGGTACATGAGCGAGAGGTCCCAGACTCGAATCTCACTTCTAATATTTCTCCTTTTTTATTTGTTTTCTAATTTTAATTCTAACTTTATTTCCATTATTCAAAAATCATAAAAAGTGCATTTTTTTTATTATTTTAATTTAATTTTCGCACTAATTAAATAGGCATTTTTTAAAATAGTCAATTTTAACTTTTATGCATTTTTTAGTCAAAAAATCACCAAAAATCATAAAATATTCAAAAAATCCAAAAAAATAAGTTTTTTATCTTATTTGTTCTATTAATAGCCCTTTTTATATCTTAGGGAGCAATTCAATCTCATTAAATTATTTTGATTTAATTTCTTGCTAGAATTAAAACAGATTAATTTTTTGGCCTTGATTTGATTCATAGATTTTAATTTTCCTTTTTTACTTAACCTATTTTTTGTGTATAAATAGTCACTCTTTTCACACATCTAAAACCAACAATTCAAACCCTTATTCCCACTCTCTTCAAACAAACACAAAATATTTTCTCCTCCTTCTCTCTAAGATCAAACTTCACTTTCTCTCATGAATATCATAACAACTTTATAGCTTGTTGAAGAACATCAAGAACACTTTCAGAAGAAAAAAACTCAAGAACTTATATCATCCTCTCACCGTAGAACCGAGCGGTTCAACTCCCATCTTTCCTCCACAAACCTCCATCGGAGCCCTCAGGTGGTGTTGTTTATTTTTTATTTTTGCTAGCTTTTTATTGGTTCAATTGATGGCCATGATTATTGTTTTGAAAGTGTTGTTTTCTTTTGATTTGGTTTTATTTGTGTGAATGGAGAAGAGAGAATACATATGGGGAAGAAGATGAAATCACATGGAAAATAATCTACCAAAGACGTAGAAGAGGAAAACAATACCGGGTCCGCATCACTCCTTCACACCTCAACCACCGACGATCCCTCCAACGACACCGCAAAACGCAGCAGTTCAACAACCGTCATGCCGGTAACGTCGACGTCCCTCAATCTTTTTTTTCTCCCAATTTTCATCACCTTTTCACTATTTCTCTTATTTTATTAATTAACCTTTTAATTTTTAATTATTTATTAACCCTTGATTTCCATTAATTAATTAGGATTAGGGTTTTTTTAACCAATTAATTTTTTTCTTTCTTTCTTCAACTAATTTATTTTAATTTAATTAGGATATTTTAATTAGTTTAATCATTACAAAATCATAAAAAACACAAAAATATTAGTTCTAGTTTGATTTTATTTTTATTCCCTAACATTAATTTTATTTGATTAGATTTAGGATTTGATTGGATTTAATAATTAGGATTAATTTACAATTTAAAATTTAATTAGATTAGATTTAGTAATTAGAATATTTTTTAAAATAATTAGATTTAGGTTTAATTGATTTTTTTTAACATAAGTTTGATTAGTTTTGTAATTAGGATTTGATTAGATTTTTTAGACTTAATAATTAAAATCAATTAGAGATTTAATTAGATTTTTTAGACTTAATAATTAAAATCAACTAGAGATTTAATTAGATTAGATTTAATTTGTACATAATTAGATAATTAAATTTATTTTCATTAATTAAATTAGATTTAATTTAACATTAACAAGTAAATCTTTTTTTGAACCCTAAATCTTTTCCTTCTCTTTCCATATTTTCTCGACTTTTCGCTTCATCCGCTATTTTAATTTCCTTGCATTATTTTTTTATACAAATTATGTAACTGCCTATGGGATGTAATAGTTTAATTAGGACTTTTATTTTCCGCAATTTATTTTCTGCAAAGATTTTACAATTATGTATCTCTCCTAAAGCCATGTAATAGTATTTAGGATTTATTTTCCGCATTTTATTTTCTGCAAAGGTTTTATAATTACGTATCTCTCCCAAAGCCATGTAATAGCGTAGGATTTTATTTTACGCACTTTACTTTCTGCACCTATAAACTGCTATATACTGTTAGATGATAATAGGATTGTATGGCAAGATAAAATCAAACTAGAATAACCCTAATTTTCAGGATTAAATTAAGCAATCACTTTTTGTTCACATACTCACCTTTAAGGTAATCTCTCTCATGCTGCCTTTTGATTAAATAATTAAGTTCCTCGGATGTAGGGATACCTTAGCCTGTTGCCTTCGATTCAAAAATCATCATAAAGATCATAGTCCCTTTGATGTTGCCTACGATATAAAATGATCTCGTCCCTTGATGTTGCCTTTGATTACATGATGATAGTCCCTTCGAATGCTAAGGTATCCTTACATGTTGCCGTTAATGACTATTCTCATAAACGCATACGACTTCCTACCCTTCTTATGGTATGGATAGCCTTATGGCAAATGATGACCCTCGATGACCCGCACATCCAATGAAAGGACTACCTACCCTCCTTATGGTATGGATATCCCTTTCAAACGAAAGACATAAAGAAAAAGAAAGACATTAAACTTAGGGTAGGTGCTTTTAACTGCTTACTCACTATTCAAACTCAAATTACTATTCACACCCCTTTTTCAAATCAATTCAAAAAGGTTACGCTTATTTACAAGCTAAAGTCCTTATTCAAATCTTTTCAATTCACACACGACACTCTTTTAAACAATTCAAACAAACAAGTGAGCTAAGCAATTAAGAGCCCATGGATAACCATGGATGCAAAGGGTTCTTACACTTTCCCTTTGTATATCCTACCCCCCGAACTCAAAATCTTTCAAAGGTCTTTCATGTTCTTTTGCCTTTCCAATTGGATAAAATAAAAGTCGATGGCGACTCTTGCTATCCGCATATTTAAAAAAGTCAGTTCTCCCACCGTATTACAGACTGTTTCATTGATTTGTTCGTGGGATGTCTAACTTCCTTCTTCGAGTGAAATATGGGATTGAGGTCAACCTATATACCCGTTAGGTCGGGACTTAAGGATTTTCCATGAAAGTGTAATCTCATTTTTCCAACTTAAGCGTGTCTTTTCTATGGAAATAGATGAAGCAAATTTTATCAGATAAAATAAAATAAAGTCATTACAAAATGTATTTAATACATGCAAACAAACTTCAACTACACGGGGGTGCCAGGAATTAGCAATGACTTTTTGTCATAAAAGGATTCCTTCAAGAGACTTTTATTTCCTTGTCGAACCTCATGTGGCCTTATATTTACTTTAGATGGTCTTTTCCTCATATGATATTTCCTTTGAATGCAATAATCGTTTCTTCTTGGATTCTCTTCCATGTCTTGTCGACCTTTTCAAATCCTTCTTTAGTTTCACCTAAACATATGTCATCTTTAGGTTCCTAGGTGGTTCCTCTAGCCCCTTAGGATTTTAAAGATCTTTTATGACCTTACATTTATGGAATTTTAATAAAGGGATAAAACATTATATGTAGGCTTCTAGTTTAGCATCAATGACAGTGACCTCGTCTTTGCTTATGTGGTAGTTCATTTTTGGGTGGACCGTTGAGGACATTGCCTCTAAAGTTGACAATGTGAGGTAATCGGTGAATCAAATATAGATGGACTTGCACTTAATTACCAGGAGAAGGGCCCTAATTGTATTTTTAGCGTTCTTTCATCCAAAAAGTCACACGCAATTGGTTTTTTTGGTCATAGGTCCATTATAACCTTGAAGTTCACAATTGTGGTAAGAAATCAAGTATTTACATGTTAATTTTAGGGTATAAAATAACTCATGATTTTGAACGAGCTTCCTTGATTGACTAAGACCTAACTTATCTCCCTCACCAACAGAGGAACATGATGGTTCAATGTACTATTCATTAACTCTACATCCAAAAACAAGAATACATGCCATTTCTTATATGGGCCTTTGCTTTTCTTTTACTAGAAGAATTGGGGAAACCCTATAACACCACTTTAACGATAATTGATTGGCTATATCCTCCTCAACATTCATCCCTATGAGGTCCATTATTGGGGAGACTCTCCCAAAAATGGAAAATTTCCCATCATATATTGATGATAAGGGGAAATCCTCCCACTGAGAGAACATTAACTAGTAGAAATGACATATTCCGTATGAACTCCTTTTCTTTATATTTCTATGATGGTTTCATTTCCTTGGCTAACTCGGAACTTTCAGCTTTTCATTTTCTGAGTTAGGCGATTTCAATGTTTCTTTGGATTTCCCTATCATGATTCATGACTCTTGACAATTTATCTTGTGGATCAGATCCTCAATCATATTTTTCAACTAAATATAATGTTCATTATTGTGTTTGGTATTCCTATGGAAACAAAAATGCTTTGATATGTACAAGCCCATGCATTACCATTCTCAAAAACTCCACCTCTTATTTCCTGAAGTCAACATTAAACATTCTTGGAGAATAAGTTTTCTGGAGGTGTTCAAGGATGCATAATCCTTTTAGTTATATGGGACATCATTTTACCTTCATAGATTATTCAAGATTCTTTTTCATGCCAATATTGATTCTCTCTATATCACTGTAAATTTCCTTACTCTCCTCTAACGTTTCTTCATACTAGAAGTATGTTTTTGCTCGGATGCAAACGTTATTGAAATACTTTATGTCTTTAAATCTAATGTTTTTCAGCAAATCTCGTTCCTTTATAAATTCCTAAACTAAATGAACGCCTCTTTATTTTTTGGTTTAATACCTATTTTCACCCCTGCCATGGTTGGTTTGAAAAATCCTCCTGCAAAAAAAAATTGCAAGAATTCCCCTAACATTTGAATATTCTCTCGTTTTAAACCTTATAAAAAATTTGTTTTTAAAACCAACCTTGCCATTTGAAGATTCAGTCATTTTAAACCCTATAATCTTGTAGATTATGTCATTTTAAACCCTCTGGAATATGACGGGCAAGGTTGGTTTTACTAAAAAAAATAATTTACAGGGTTCAAAATGATAGAGTCCTTCAAGTGGCAAGGTTGGTTTTAAAAATAAAATTTTTACAAGGTTTAAAACGAGAGAATATTCAATTGTTAGGGGAATTCTTGCAACTTTTTTTTTTGCAGGGGGATTTTTCAAACCAACCCCATATGGCAGGGGTGAAAATAGGTATTAACCCTTATTTTTTTTAACCATGTCTTTTACTAGGATGACTTTTTTGCTAAATCTTTCAATGTGGCTTCTTAGTGATTTGACCTTCTTCTATCTAATTCCTACCAAATTCAGATTTGCTTAAGCGGGACTTTCCAAAAATTTGGATATTCTTTAGATGTAATGAAGTGGGTCTAAAACTATGTCATTTCCCATTGCTTCAATGTATCAACAGCAAACTTGCACTTAGTTAACCTTTTGCCTCTTGGAATGTAAATATAATGGGCATAACTTACAAATGATCAGCAGGGTCCGTCTTATGTTCGCGTACCTAGAGGCATATAGAGGTCTTTGGGGATGGGATAAATGTTGATACTAGGATGACCTATTTTTTATTCTTCAAATGTAGCTTCTTAGTGATTCTCCCTTCTTCTATCTAATTCCTTCCTAGAATTTCCATAAATTACGGTTGTCTTCTGGTTGCGGTGAAATGGGTTGTAAAACACTTACACAGTTTTCCCCATAAGTTGTTAGATTCATGCTTTAGGCCTTTAAACCACGTCATTCCTACCTTCTTCGGTGTGAGGAAAAATAACTTACACTTAGCCAACCCTTTTTCCGTTCAAAAGGTAAGGATAATGTCTAAGATTTCAACATGGTCGTCTGGGTTATTCATCCAGTCGTAGTATTCCATAGTTAGATATATTTCAATATCTTTTGAGATGGAATAAATCTTGATTTGCTGAGTGAAAGTGTTGGGTTTCAAGTGTGAAACTGAAAAAGTCTAACAACAGCTAGAAATGGAGGAAATGTTGGGTTTACAATAGAGGTGACATATACACCCATTGCCTTAAGATTTTGGGTAAATATGTGGCGTCAAAGTCTCTTGGATCTCCCACGCTTGGAACATTGACACTTCCAGACCTCGCTCCCCGGACATCCTAACAAGTGGTATCAGAGCCCTGGTTGGCATAGTGGGCGAGCGAGATAGATCCTAGTGTGGATCAAGGCTAGTGATATGGGTGACTCGTACTTTTGGGGGAGATTATTGGGTTTCAAGTGGGAAAGTACTAAAGTTCCACAATGACTTGGAACTGATGAAATGTTATGCTTATAAGAGAGGTGACCCATATCCCTATTACTTTAAGGTTTTGGATGGATATGTAGCATCAAGGTCTCTTGGATCCCCAATGTTTTGCCCATTGACACTCCCGGGCCTCGCCACCCATACTCTGCACAAATGGTTTCAGAGCCTTGGTTGGCTCTATTGGGGAGCGGAAGTGGATCCTAATGTAGATCAAGGATGGTGATGTGGGTGAGTCGCACTTTTGGGGGAGAGTGTTGGGATTCAAGTGTGAATTCTTAAGTCCCACATAGACTAGAAATTGAGGAAATGTTGGATATATAAGAGAAGGACCCACACCTCTAATGCCTTAAGGTTTTGGGTATATGTGTAGTGTCAAGGTCTCTTCGATCATAAACTTTTAGCCCATTGACATTTCTGGGGATCCCTGGACTCTCCAACAACTGGTATGAGAGCCCTGGCTGGAAATGTGAGGAAGCGGAAGTGGATCCTAGTGTGGATCAAAACTAGTGATATGGGTGACTCACACTTGTGGGGGAGATTGTTAGGTTTCAAGTACGAAAGTGCTAAAGTCCCACATCAATTAGGAAAAGAGGAAATGTTGACTTTATAAGAGAGGTTAAGCATATCCCTATTTCCTTAATTTTTTAGGTGCGTCAAGGTCTCTTGGATCCCTAACGTTAGGCCCATTAACACTTTCAGACCTCGCTCCACAGACTCCCTAAACAAGTGGTACCATAGCCCTAACTTACTCGGTGGAGGAGCAAAAATGGATCCTAGTATGGATCAAGGATAGTGATGTGGATGACTCACACTTGTAGGGGAGAATATTGGGTTTCAATTGTGAAAGTGATAAAGTCCCACATCGACTATGAATGGAGGAAATATTGGTTTTACAAGATAGGGGACTCATACAGCTATTGCCTTAATGTTTTGGGTGGATTTGTGGCGTCAAGGTATCTTGGATCCCCAATGTTTGACCCATTGACACTTCCGGAACTCACTCCAAGGATTCCCCAACACAAAGCACTCCTTCTTGGTGTCATACCTCAAATTTTACCCCTAAAATCCCACCTATCATTCACATACATTTAAGCAAGATCACAAGCATGGTAACCTCCTAACCCTTCTATCCTTGGGTTTGTTTTGTGGGAGATCACCAAGCACCTTTGTGTTTTCTTTCATCTTTATGTTTATTTGATTTTTTGCTTTACTAACCTTAACCAAACTACAAAAATATGCTTTTTTTTTCTTTTGTTTGTTTTGCAAGATATGGCTTTGAATCAAAAGATAAGTGTAGTTTCTAAATTATGGTTTTGAATCCCCTAGTCAAATATTGGTCAACCATTGATTCTCAAGGACTTATTCATCAAGGCTTGGCTTATAATCTTAGGCTACATCATCCTCAAGCTTCATTCAACCTTGTTTGATTAAGAGAGATTCAAGATTGGTTGCTTGTTTTTCAAGTCATTTCAAGTAAGGTCCATGTGTTTATTTCCATGCCTTATTCATCAAGTTATCAAGCTTTTGTCAAGGTTTATCAAAGAACAATCAAGTTTTATTCATTTTAAGTCCATATGATCATCCTTGTGCCTTGGAATGCAAGAAAACATTAAAAAAAACAAATTGGTATAAGTTGGTTTAACCTAAAAGTCAAGTATAGCACGCCTTTGGTCCAAACACCATAACTTCTTCAATTTTCAAATTTTATGGGCACTTCTTTTTTTACAAATGTGCATTTTGATGTCTTTTACAACTTTCATTTAGAGGTCAAATATCAATTCAAGCTCTAATTCCATCAAAGCTTGAAGGCCACTTATGCCCAAAACCTAGTTCATGACATGTTTGACCTAATGCCTGGTCTAAAATTCAGGTCATGCCCCAACTTTCAACTCATGTCATTTTCTACTCAAGCATCCAATTGACTTGGTTATTTTTGCATTTCGTTCTACTCCATGAGAAGAACATTTTGCAAAAGGAAAATTATAAAACGCATGAGTAGATTTGATTCGGCCTAAGTATGAACATGGTGGCATGAACTCTGTTTGTATCATGTGACCTGTAATTAGAAATGACCTGAAAATCAAAGGGGACCATTTTTCACATGTGCAAACTAGCTTATCATGATGAACACATTTTGTACAACACAAAATGAATGGAATAGCTAAGCAAATCAAACATTCCATGCTTCATTTCACACGTAATGGATGTAGAATTTTCCAAACTTGATTCACACGATTGAAGAACAATTAGGCCTGTATGATGAGCTCACTCCTTTTCCTATAAATAGAACTCACTTCTGCAATGAAATTGAAGCTTGAAGAGCCAAAAAAACTGTTATTTTGAAGCTCAAAACCTATAAAAACTAGAAGATCTAAATATCATTTTCTCTTCATTTCAACTTTGTTTCTTCACACAGAATCCATCATCGGTCTTCTCTAAAACCAACTGAAGCATTACAAAAACTTACCGTGACCTCTATTTACCAACTCAATCTCACCATTTTCATACCTTCTAAGCTTACTTCGAATAGGTAGATACGAATTTCATTTTCACTCAAACAAGTTACCATACTCTTCGTCTTTATCTTTTGAGTGAAAGCCCTCACTTAACTGTGATTTATTATTGTTGTTTGTCATTTAATTTTGTTTTGAAACTCTTAGGATTTTTGCGTGTTTCTACAAATTCTCCTTGCTCAGATCAAATAAATTGATCTTGAGCAAGGAGACATGAATGATGAAGGATGATGAAGCTTACATGATGTGTGTTTAAGCTCAAAAATCAAGTTCATCATTTTGCGAAATCGAGCGTTTCACATGTTAAAATTGAAGATCTTCACACGCGTTGGTGGGAAACATTTGAATTCAGCCAATCACAACGCGTCACCTCTTCTTGTCGTTAACATCTTTTATTTCTTTTTCTTTTAATTCAATTTTTGTTTCATTTTCTTTTAAAAATTCATTAAAAATATCTCCTAATAGCTTTTTCACTCCAATTTTTTTCTATAATTTTCTCAAAATATTCTCTACTTTGTGTAAATTTTTTAGATTTTTAAAATATGTTTTAGCATTTATTGCTATTTTATTTTGTTTTCTTTTTTAATTGATTTTAAATAATTTTTTTTATTGATTTTGAAACATTTTGGATTCAAACTTTTGAGATATTTATATTTGGAGTTTTCTTGACTTTCCATAATTTTTTTGTCATTTATTTGATCATTTGATATTTGTTTTGAATTTTCTACTTAATTTCCATTTTAATTCATTTGAAAATCATTAAAAAAAACCTTTTAATATTTTTCATTTGATTTCAAATGGTTGGTTGTTTCTGACTTTTGGTTTACTTGACTAATTAGGATGATTTAAGGTTCATCTTGTTTAATTAACCTTAGATTGAGACTTTATGAACTTTCTACTTTTCAAATCTACCTTTAAATGATTATATGATCGTTTTGGATACTTCGGATTGATGATAAGTTAATCTTAAGTACTATGAAGAGTGTTGTTATAAGTAATAATCTCATCTCCTTTGCTTTGTGCTTGATCAATTCTCAATTCTTTTATTCTCTTTCTTTTGATTTGGCTTTGACTTGTGCTACTTGTTTTAGGAGAATGGTCTATATCATTTCTCTAACAAGTATGATACATAAATTGCTATTGATCGACCTCATATAAGTGCTATTTCTACATAAGTACACTTATGATTGCTTAACATAGTGTTAAATTATCCTGAATCGAAAAATTGATCAATAACACTAACGTCATGACCAATAATTGTGCTAACATTTATTTTGTGCACTTTTACATTTATGTCTTTAATTTAATTGTCATTTACTTTATGCCATTTGCATTCATAGCATTTTATTTCTTGCTCTTTACTTTATGAATTTTTCTCTTTGCCCCTTGGGCTTTTGTTTCTTCTTTTATTCAAAAGACCCAAAAACACTTAAATGTGAGAAAACCCTAAATAACTCTTAATAATCTTGTGTGGACTTGATGTTACTATCTCATGCTTATTGATTTTGGACTTAGACTTAGGATGTTTTCCCTTTGCTTAGAGATTCATCTGATACTTTGATTCATCTAGACCTTGAACTTTCATCTGATAACTTGGCCCCTACCTTAATAAACTGTTGAACTATTGAACTTGGGCTTCATCTGGTGCTTTGTGATTTTTATGTTCATCTGATACAATAATTGTGGCTTTTAATTTCAATTAATTCTTGGTTCATCTGAGGCTTTAAGATTCATCTAATTATGTTACTTTGTTTACTTGCTTGTTGCTTCTTGTGGATAATTTCCAAAGGAAAGGAATGCTCATCTTATGGTTAGTTCACTTGCATACACAAAGGCTTTTTTTGGGCTACCTTACAATGAGACCTTTTATTTTATGTTTTAGGATAGTCTCTTCATCTCCTCTACATTCTTAAATTTTCAAAACTTCTCTCTTTTTCAAAACCTTCTTGTTTTAAGACTCAAAGTCTTTCATAATAAATCTTGAATTTGTCAAGTGATTGTCAAAACCTTTCTCAAATAAATGCTAAAACACTTAAGCATATTCAAACACTTTCAAAAACCATAAAAAAGACAAACATCATTAAACTTTCGATCAGATTCTTTCTGAACTTTTATTGTAAAACCTTTTCAGAAAGGAAGAACATTAGTCCAATTCGTGTAGTGATGCAAACCCTAAGCCCCTAAGAGTTGAGGTTGTAGATGTTGATATTTTTAATTTGTATGTGAGACATACTTGTTGATTAAATCCAAGTAAAGTTCTCCATATCAAGATGATGCAAATACACACTCCCTCATACTTATGGATGGCAAATGGTGTTTTCCACTCGAAGGCGACGAAATGTCTTTTTTCATTAAAATCAAACAAAACAGACCTCCTTGTTTCTTTTTTAGCAGAACTACAAATGCTCTGACTTCCCTATTGCACAAAAGGGGTATGTAAGCACAAGATGTGACGTCTTGCAAAACATAATTAATAATAACAAATTCTTTTCTCATCCCATCAATCTTTTGCAAACTTTAACCCTTAAGCCCAAAAACACAGATTTTCAAAATGTTCTCATGGAGTACCATGGATGTAAGGGGTGCTAACACCTTCCTCTTGAATAACCAACGCTCGTACCTAGATCTTTTCTTTTGTTGGATTTTATCGATATTTTCCCTTTCCTTTGGAAACAATAAAGTTCGGTGGTGATTCTTACCTTTGCGAGTTAAGTTAATCAATAACTTAATCTCCAATTTTTCCGCTGAACACTAGGGTATCATTTTCACCCCAAAACCTGTTCCAGGAATATGAGTGACACCCTTAGTAAGAATGGGAGTGATTATTCAAGGTACGTATGTATCTTCTTTGTGGGGGTGAAGCTAGCGCCCCATGTTGTTTTCCATCACATCAATTGTACTTACGGAACCTACAGGATGAACGCCTTCGTTGTGACGTGGATCTAGGTTTGAGTGGAATGTGTATATCACTCCTCGATTTGGGGGACGCATATTGTCTGGGACCTTTTGTCCATCTTCATGAGCGAGTAAATCATTTTCTTTGTCTAGTTATTTCATGTTGTAATCTACTCGCAAGGGACACTCTGGTGCTTCTTGGGGTTAGTTTTTAGTTATCTCATTCCAAAAAAATCTCACACGCTGATGATGAATGACTCACCAACTTCCTCTAGATGACGAGTAAAATATTTACGAGTTAGCCATTAGTCTCTTGATTTTCCTTAGAAAACTCACGAGCCTAGATTAATTACTATTGTCTCCTTGATACGAAGATGAGGATGTCAATCCATCTTGAGGTTATGGACCCACCCTCGTAACAATGTGGGCGATAGCATGGTGAGGTCAGGGGTTCCCTGCAGTCACGACCATTGTTTGCTTGTTTCGGATATTCATCCTGATATCTAAACTGAGTGAGAATGTTGGAGCTCGATTCCCACTTATCGGTGTTTGGCTGTTGCTTCTTTAAATGTTAAGGATGGTGATGATGAACTTTAATACAACAAGCTTTGTAATACACTTAATGAATTTTTTTATATCTAGACTACAAAAAAATTTAATTATATATCTAAATTACTTTTCCTATCTTCTACATTTTACACATTTCAAAATATACACAAAAATTAAAATCCTACAATCTCCCAATAAGACATGATACAAGGTCTTCAATTTCAGAGAAGTTTCATCACATAAATCCTTGATCGATTGAGTTGCATTTGAAAGTCTAGTTATGTGTGGGTCTCTCTTAGTGTCTTTAAAGTCAATCAGTTAACACTCCAATGCTCAAATTAATGAGATGAAGGAAAAATGGGGATGTGATTAGTTGTGAGAGCATGCTTACAAATTAAAAGGCAATTATATATATATATATATATATATATATATATATATATATATATATATATATATATATATATATATATATATATATATATATATATATATATATATATATATATAATTTTCATCACCTAAGAAGACTATGTCAAAGAAGTACTTAAGAAATTCAAGATGGATGACGCCAATCCAGTTGGAACCCTGATGGAATGTGGAAGCAAGTTGAGCAAGCATGAAAATGCAGAGATTGTGGATCCAACTCTTTACAAAAGTTTGGTTGTAAATTTACGTTACTTGACATGTACAAGGCCGGATATTCTCTATTTCGTAGGAGTAATAAGTCGCTACATGGAAGCTCCAACAATAACTTACTTCAAGGTGGCAAAGAGAATCCTTCGATACATCAAAGGTACAATAAACTTTGGCTTGCACTATTACTCTTCTAATAATTATGAGATTGTTGGCTATAGTGATAGCGATTGGAGTGGAGACTTAGATGATAGAAAGAGCACTATTGATTTTGTGTTATTTATGGGAGATACTACTTTCACTTGGATGTCATAGAAGCAACCAATAGTCACACCATCAACTTGTGAAGCCGAGTATGTCGCCGCCGCATCATGTGTGTGTCATGCAATTTGGCTAAGGAACTTGTTGAAAGAGTTTAAAATTCCACAAAAAGATCCAATGGAAATATGTGTTGACAATAAATCAGCACTTGTTTGGCAAAGAATCCCGTTTTTTATGAAAGAAGTAAGCACATCGTCACTTGTTACCACTACATAATAGAATACATCGAGAGAAAGGAGGTGAAGTTGAAGTATGTGATGTCTCAAGATCAAGCTGCCGACATTTTCACCAAGCCACTCAAGTTAGAAACTTTCGTGAAGCTGAGTATGTTTGGATGTTGAAATATAAACTTGATTTGGGCCTAATTTGGTTTCCTGGGCGTAGTTATTTTGGACTTAGAAAATTTTGGGTAGTGTTTCTAGAGAAATCTTGTAGTATTTGGAGAGTCTACTAGAATACTCTTTAAATTTCTAGGACGGAGAACTCTCTAGAATTAGTGAATCTATAGTTCTCCTTAGAGTACTATAAATAGAGATGTAATCTCACACACTTGTATCAAATAAAATACAAAGTCCTCTCTTCCATAAAGAATATTTCTACTTGTCAAGTTTCTATTGAAGCCTTCAATATTTCTAAACACTTTCCTTAAACACAAAACAACCTTAATTTTAACAAAAGGATCTTCCGAAGGACAAACTATCTTTATATAGAAAATAGTGAACCAAACAAGCATCGATCCAATAAAAAAAATGGGAGAACGACAAAAAACATAAATCATGCCTTGGAAATACCATGACACACGAGTGCACTCAAACACCATAGGTGAAGTGCGTTTAAAAGCCACACGCGTCTCAATAATTTGGCATGCGGTTTTAATGCTCAAGATAACGAAAACATTGACCCTGCAGGAAAATAATTAGGCATGGGCCATTTTGTTATTAGTTGGGGTAGGTTCCTGATTTTGCCCTTATTTAATAGGACTCTAGTTAATGCAGCAGCTATATATATGAGAAACTATAGGGGACGCAATCATTATCAATCATAATACATACTCCCTCCGTCTCATAATAAGTGTCCTATTTGAGTTTTGCGCGGTTCTTAAAAAAATGATTGGATGTATTGATTTTAATGATAAAGTTAATATCATTTACTAAAGTACCCTTATTTCTTATAGGTAGTAGAATAGTTGAAAAACGTGAAAGTTAATAAATAGGGGTATAGTAGTGGAAAAAATTAATAAATGTTGCATTGGTTTTCTAAAGAGACATTTATTTTGAGACATGAAAAAAGTGCAAATGAGATACTTATTATGAGACGGAGGGAGTAAGTCCATTCAAAAGATCTATCTATTTTAGGAAATTAAGTTAGTCAACTTCAAAAAATGGAGAAGATGACAGAGAAAATTAGAGATGCACCACGAGAAGGCAAAGGTGTGGCTTCAATTCTAGCCATTGGAACAGCAAATCCACCCAGTTTCATCATCATCATCTACAACTCTTGAAGTCAAAGTTCAAACGTATATGTATGTTTCTTACAGTATATATTACATTTAGAGCTGTCAAATAAGCCCAATTTTTCAAAGCCTCAATTTTTTGGCCCCATTAAAACCCCACTTTATTAAGCCCCGTCTTGATGAGAAATTTTTCAGGCCCTATAATTTTAGGCCCCTTAGTTAATATGTTATTTTTCGGCCCTATTGATGGGGCCTTATTCTGTTTCAAAAATTTCATCTCTATAATAACTTTACACTAATTCCTTTGTTTTTCAACGAGAAAACTCCACCGCACATAAAAAACTCCACCTCTATTAGTGAGACAAATAAAGTAGATAATTTAAATTATCCATAGAGCTTTGTTATTTTCATATTTATTTCGTTCGTACATTTCTAGTTTGAAAAATGTATAGGAAGTCATTGAGACATTTAAGTGTTCCTAGCAAAGTTTTATGTCCATGAGTTTAATGGATATATTAGATTATTCTGTAGAAAAAAAAAGATGATTTATATGAATAGAAGTAATTCATCATAATGCCCTAATTGAGCTAACTATATAGAGTATCTTTCATATAAAGAGATGATTTATATGAATAAAAGTAATTCACATAATTTATATAAAAAAGTAGCTTTTTTTTTTTAAAAAAATTATTAACTTTTTATTTTAAAATTTTTTGAAATTAAAATATTTTTTTTAAAACTATTCATTTTGGGGCCCAAGGCCCCCCTTCTAAATTTTAGGGCTTTATATTTTTGGGGCCTATATGTTTAGGGGCTCATTATTCTTAGATATTTTTAGGCCCCCTCATTAAATGGGCTAGGGCTCAAATTTTTTGGCCCACACCTCTAATTACATTCTCAGTCACTTTTTTTTTCTGCATGAAAACGTTAATGTGATTCCTTGTGCAGGTGAGAATACAAAGATAGAGAAAAGACATGTAGTCTTAACCGAAGAATTTCTGAACCAGAACACAGAAAACGGCAACTACGATTCTCTATCATTAGAGAAACGACTAAAACTACCAACCGAAGAGGTAGTGAAACTTGCCAAAGAAGCATCATTGAAAGCTATAAAAGAATGGGGACAACCCATTTCACAAATTACACACCTCATTTTCTATACAACTTCTTGTTTCGGTAGTGTCCCCGGTCCAGATTCCCGCCTCGCCAAACTCCTCAATCTGAAACCAACTGTCAACAGACTCATGATGTTTGTTCATGGTTGTCATGCTGGTGGCACCATCCTTCGTGTCGCGAAGGATGTAGCCGAGAATAATGTCGGGTCACGTGTTCTTGCTGTTTGTTCTGAAACCATGTTAGCTTCGTTTCAGACTCCTAGTGTTAAATCTATAAGCACTGATGTTCTTATAGGACACGCTCTTTTCGGTGATGGTGCTGCTGCTATGATTATTGGTTCTGATCATGATCTTTCTATTGATGAAAAGCCACTCTTTGAAATTGTTTCGGCTTCACAGACAACCGTGCCAGATACCGAGAACATGATCAGAGGACAGCCTGGTCAAATGGGTAGACTTGTTTATCATTTAGATAAGGATCTTCCGAACATCGTGGCTAACAATGTGAAGAAATGTTTGATTGATGAAACTGGTTTTTTTATGAAGATTTTGATTGGAACAAGTTGTTTTATGCAGTTCATCCTGGTGGGCTACTTGTGTTGAGTAAGGTTGAAGAGAAACTTGGATTGAGTGAAGAGAAGTTGAGGGAAAGTTGGGGTATGTTGAAGGAGTATGGGAACATGTGGAGTCCAACAGTTATTTTTATATTGGATGAGATGAGGAAAAGGTCTAAAAATGAAGGGAAGGGGACTACAGGTGAAGGGTTGGAGTGGGGTGTTTTGTTGGGGTTTGGTCCTGGTGTCACTATTGAGACTGTTTTGTTGCATAGTGTTAATCAATAGTTACATATTGATTCTCGGATACGTGAAGAATCGAAGAATTAGTCTTTACAATTACACGCACTGATGTATTGGTACTCATCTTTTTCAATATTTGAGTAAGTTGTGGAAAGTTAATTTGTAATATTTGGTGTTTGCAATAAATATAATGGTGTAACTTTCTCTAATAAATATAAAGATGTAGTACAGTATGTCACAAATGATTGTGTGTTTTGGATGATACTTATAAAAAGTTTATCAAAGAATTATGATTTATACAATAGCCTAACTATTTGATCTACATTGCATCAATATCAGAGGATTCAAAAACCAAGGTTGTGAGTCCTAAAACAACCTGCATAGATATTGAATACACAAATTCTAAAACAGCCTGCAAGTGGAATTGGCATCTGCGTAAAGTTTATTGATACAAATTTTCTATTAAAAGATTGAGAACAAACACAATTGATAAAAACATATTGCATTAATTCAAACAAGTTGGTGGTATGATACTAGAAATAGATATCTCATCAACTGATTAATAACCATTCAAATTGGCTCCACTTTTTGTTTCTATTACATATAGGAAGTATACATTATGAGCTAAGTTCATCTACGCAGAAATCTTGCATAATTCCAAAGAACAAATTCAAAGGTAGGCCTCTTGTGCAAATTGAAATTTTCCTATGGTATACTTACCTCATTCGGGTGTTTTACTACTTGTCATTTCTTTTATTAATGTTAGGAATTGAGTCTCTCATAATAAATTTGTTGCACATCTCTTAAAAAATGGTTATTTTCCAAGTATAAAATGTTTTAGAGTATAAATTCGGCCTTTCACTAATAGTCAATGTAAGATGATTTGAATCAAGAAATTATAGAAGGCATGATTCAAATCATGCAAGTCTCTAATTCTATTCATGAAGTTTTTCTTTTTTAAAAAGCTTGCTTCAAGAAACATGATTCAAATTATGAAAAACTTTTATTCGAATCATGATCAAGTTTGAGAATTTGAATTTTGGCACTAGAAACTGTTGGAACAAAATTGATTTATACCATATCCCTTAGGTTTTGATGATAACAAAGTATTTAAAGAACAATTGATTATACTAATGTTTGTTCAAGTATGGAGGAAGATAGATTAAAATTAATTCAAAGTCAGTTCTGACACTGCATTGAACATCCAAAGAGAAGTTGAAAGAACTAGCATCTGAAGGACTAGATTCTAAAGAGGTTAACTTCTGAAGACTAGAGTATGAAAAAAGTCAACCTCTGAAGGATCAAAACCAAAACACTGAGACTCTGAACCTGGTCAAGAATCAAAACCTGAAGGTCCAGACTTTGAAGAGGTCAACTTCTGAAGATTAAGTCAACCTCTGAAGACTCAAAGTCTGAAGGATCAGAAGCTGAGACTCAGATAAAACCAATCAAAGCTCAAGAACCAAGGAGTTTTTGACAAGTCACTATCAGACTCTGAAGACATTTTATCTTCTTTCGATTGTCCTCTTCTGATCACGTAAAGACAAAGCAGAAATCTGGAGAAGACAGAAGGAATGCAACTGATAATTCCACTTGTAGCAAATGAGTTTCAAATGGCCCTTCTACGAAATTAACCATATCAAAAAGCTTTCTAATGTCTTTGATGATGCTTCTCTCAAAGACTCCTTGTGCATGAAGTCTTCTCCAATGACTCTTTTGTGTTCCTCTATAATATGAGCTGAAAAACTTAGAGAAACTACAACATTGCGCCTTGACAAACAAAGATCTCTTACCTTTCAAAAACAAAGCATAAGCTTAACTTATGATTTCTTAACACTTGTACATTCTAGAAATTCCTAAGTCTTAGATTCTTTCTATGTTCTATTATGTTTACACCTTTGATTATATATCAAGTGTAATACTCTAACAGTATTTCTTTCTAAGTTAGATTGTAGAAGTCTCTTGCTTGTGTGCTTGAGCATTAGATGTCTCTTACTTGAGGGTTTGAGCATTGGAAGTCTCTTGCTTATGTAATTGAGCATTTGTAATGAGATTTTGTTATAATGAATATCTCTTGGAAACGCAAGAGGACTGGACTACTCCTGATTTATGGGAGGAATCAGGATATATCGTTTGTGTTCTTCTTCTTTACCTCTGCACCTTTATTCCGCTGCATACTGCAGTCTCTGACTAAGATTCTAACCTAGTGTTCAGAATTTGATAAGAGGGTTTTTTAAGAGTAAAAGAAGAAAAAGTTTACACAATTCAAACCCCATCCCTCTTTCTTGTGTTTTCTCACTTTCCGTTGGTATCATAGCATGATCAGTGTTTTAACATTTAACATTAGTACAGAAATACTGGTGGCCTTAGAAACACTGATGTTCCCTTTGATTATAGTGCTTCTAAAAGAAACAATTATACTTTTAAATCTCTAGCCTTCAGTGGAGATTCTCCTGAATTTGAATGGTGGAAAATTAAAATGTACACTCACATCATAGGTCTTGATAATGAGTTATGGGATATTCTTGAAGATGGAATTGACATTGAAATAGATGGCAACATTGGATGAACTTGACAAAGAAGGAGAATCTAACAAAGATGAAGAAAAAGCCAATATGGCTCTGATGGCTTCAACATCTTCAGACACAAAATCTGACTCAGGTTATGGTTCACATTCTGAGGAAGAAGATGAGGTATTTTCTAAACTTTCTCATGTTGATTTAATTACTTTAATTCAAGACCTCATGGAACATTGTCAATAGAAATCCAGACACGTGAAAATTTTGAAAAAACATTTTGGACAAGAAACTAATAACTTAAAATCTCTTCAAAATCAATATGATGATTTAGAAAGAAGTCAAAATTAAAATGTGTCTAACAAACCCTTAAGTGAGTATGAAATGGCTCTTCAGGAGTTTGTCAATTCTGACTTTAATAGAACAAAACTTGCATCCATGATTTATGATGTAAGTAGGAGAAAAAGGAGAAAGTCTTGGTTATTCTCAAAAACCTGATCATCAATGGTTTGGAACTATAGTTAAACCAAAGGATCCTTCTTCTTCAATTTCTACTCAGAAAGGACTTTTTTCATACTTAGTATCAGTTGTTGACAAAGTATATCAGACCCAAAGATTGTAGAATCGGATATTCTAAAGAAATCAGAACCAGATACCTCAAAGTCAAAGGTTCTGAAGAAACCAGAACCAATGATTATAAAGTCTAAAGTTTTGAAGAGACCAGAACCTAAAACATCAAAGTATAAGGTTCTGAAGGGTTCAGAACCAAAGGCTAAGATAAATTCAATACATAAATCTTTAATACCAAAAGTCTTGAATAATTTCAAGCCTTACTACATGAAGGCTAAGGTACAAAGTCAGAAGAAATCTTTTAGAACTAACCCCAGAGGACCCATGAAACTATGGGTACTTAAATCATAAATTGTTTTTTCTATAGATATGTTTAAAGAGAGGAGAAAAACATCAGTATTGGTACCTAGACAGTGGCTGCTCAAAACATATAAAAAAATCATATGTTACAATCACTAACTCTGAAAAGGGGGGAAGCTGTGGAGTTTGGAAGAAACTAGAAAGAAAGTCATTAGTATGAGTACGATTGAAGTTCATGATTCAGAAACCATCCTCCTTTAGAAGTTGGATGATCAGAAGCTAGTGCTTTAGAAGTTAACCAACTACTAAAGGTTATCCAGATGAATGACTCTCTGAATTAGCTCATGATGGTTCTCAAGGAAACAAATTTTTCCAAGAAAACTTTCTAGTGCAATTTTTTTCATTCATAAGAATTGAATCAGTTTCAAAGGGATGTATTTGAAATCTGCTACCCAAACTTCATCAAAAAGACATTTCTAGAACAAAATGGGTTTTCAGAAACAAGTTAAATAAGCTAAAAGGAAATAGCACCAAAGCATATCAGAAGTTGCACAAAGGTATGGTAAGTTCTTCGTTTTCTTTAACAGCTTGTAGACTTGATATTTTATAATATCAGTTAGAAGATTATCGGATATGTGGAAGTATCATTTCAATACATGCAATAATGTTGGTGCTAACTATGTAGCAAAGTATCCTATTCAACATTCGAGAAGCAAACACATAGAAAACAAATATGAATTTAGTAAAAATTGTGTTCATAAGAGGGTGATAGATATAAAGTTCATTGTTGAACTGATATATTTATCAAGCCTCATATTTTAATAAAAAAAAGAGGAATTGAGATTTTCAAAAAGAACCTGAATATTTTTTTGGGAAGAATTGTGCTTGCTTCTGAATGGAGGATCAGAGTCTGATAATGATTAAAAGCTATTATGATCAGAAGCTCTAAACTAGCTTCTAATGAACAGTAGACTCTGAAGCATCTAAGCCTCTAATACTCAGAATATGATTTGTTGCCCCTGAAAAACCACTATGATGGTCTAGGGACCTTGCTCTAGCGGCTGCCCATCCTCGAGATGAATGGTCCCCCAAAGAGATCCACCATTTATCAAACTTTAAAAGTGTGGAAAAGGGTCAAGTGTGAACGTCCCTAGTCAATAATGTCCTCACAAGATGATACACGGAAATCATTAATGAAAACACACAATAGGAAAGAATTCATTAAAGCAACATGCACAAATTGAGATTGGAATTGTGTCCATGGTATAATATCCACATTACGACAAAACTATTGGGAACAAACTCCACAGTCCAAAGACAAAAAATAACACAAAACAAGGAAGAAATAGTAAAATCACTCATCTAAAATAAGTTGTTTGTCCACCACGAATTTCTCCATGATGGCTCCCTCTATTACCATCTGAACTCTAGGGTTGAGAAAGGAAACCAGCTCCAAACCATTTTCCAAAATCCTCATTAGCATAAACAAGAAGGTCATAGACGGCTTGAGACTTCTCATTCCAAAAAAGTGTTTCTCTCTACAACAGGTCTACTTATAAGCGATTTCAACTTTCCAAAAGTGTTTCTCATTTCAACTTTCCCACATATACCTCTAATTATTTCGTCATTGATTTCCGATTGTCTTTCTCTTTCCTCAACTTTTGGGAGATTGTTGCATCCTCATCAAACTTCCTCATCTTTTTTTCATAAAGTTCACTTCCTTGGTGGATTCCTCTAGCTTCACCTTAATAATGGTGTTGTATACCACATAATCATTCGCATTACCATCCACCAACTAATTTGTGCATTACATAGCAAACCCCCCCCCCCCCCCCGCCCATCCATCCAAACTAGATGTACCTTAAGCATGCACTGAACCAAAATAGGAAGCATGTTCTTCTTGATAAAAATAGTCGCTTTATTTTAAATCAATCCTTCATCCATAATAGTCATTTACAAAACCTTTATGACTTATGATATTGAAGATACAAAAATTATCATTTCTTAAGGGATTATATCATCGAACCGTAATAGCACTTACATTTCTCAAGCACTAATCATGGTGCACCTAGTCATAGGCCATCATCCTAAGGTAGTAGGCCCCACGAGACATAATGGAAAGACGAAAAAATTATTAAAATTTCGTCACATGCATACAGATGAAATCACAAAAGCCAATAAAGGCCAAAGATGACTCCAAAATCAAATCTCCCTAGAAAAATTTCAAGAGCATAAAGTCAGACACACGTGTAAAAGAATAAGTTGAACTAAAAGTCACGCTCAGGCTGTAACATCCCGATTTTATTAATATTTTTATTAATTATATTAGTAATTATACTATTTGGTATTTTTATTAATTATATTAGTAATTATACTATTTGGTATTTTTAATAATTATTTATTTAGTTATTATGTGATATAATAATTATTTGAAATATTTAATTGTATGTGTGTTTGTGTTATTTGGGTTAATTAAATTGTATGAGAGATATAGTTAATTGGGCCTTAGCAGTAGAAACATAATAGATGGATTATGGGTTAAGCTCATTAAGATAAAAGAGATAGTAAGAGTAAAAAATTAGGGTTTTAGAGTTGGAGTCTCATAACTAATTTTTGGGGAGAAAGGAAAAATAGAAGAGAGAAGAGAAACAAGGGAGGAGCACTTGAGAGAAGAAGAAAATTATGGAGGAAGCCTTAATTTTTGCAGCAAGTTTCAGCATAGAGTCACCTTGGAAAATCAGGCATATCTCTCAATCCAACCGTTGGATCGTTACGGTACGTGGACACAACGTTCGTGACTCATAGAGGTAAGTTCTAACCGGAGTGATTTTGATTTTGAGGGTTTTAAGTTCGTTTGATAAGTTGATTCCCGAACTGGTTTTTAGGTGTGTCTCCAATTGATGTTACAAAGGATTTCTTTTTGAGAAAAGCTTAGAGCTATGGTGAAAGAGTCCATATTTACCAAGGTAAGGGTGGGGTTCGAATTATATAACCAGGAATATGATGATTGTATGTGGGATTAAGGTGTATGAATTTTTCCATGGATTATTTGTTGTGATTCTGTCGTGTTGATTCGATGAAATTAGTTGTTGTTGTGGTGATAATTGTTGTTGTTTTATGCAAAGTTGCAGGATGTTTCATTGACGATGTATACCTCTATTTATTGGTATAACGATGATATAGGCTTATGCCTTTGTGACGATGATGTTGTTTGTTGTGTGTGTTTGTTGCATTCATATACATATGCATTTTTGGTGATGGCCTGGATTGGCAAATTAGTGACGAAGGCTTATGCCTTGATGCCTTTGCTAACTGACAATTGGCGATGGGGGCTGAAGCCATGGGTACCACATGCATGTGCAATTGTAGAGTCTCATTATATGTGGCATGAGTGTGATTTAATTGTGACTTGAGTTGTTGTTGAATATGACGATGTGAAGTGAATTGTGATAATGTGAAGTGGTAATTATAAGTTGTTATGCTAATGACTTGTTGTGATAGGTACCATCTGGAAGATGAAAAATAGTTGTTATAACTATTATTATTATGTTGTTGATTTTGTTATTATAATTGTATAGTTTTAAATTGTTGTTATAGCTGCCGTCTGAAAGCTGTAAAGTGATAATTTTGTATGATTTAATTCTAACATATTAATTATCATACTTTTGTTTATATTTTTCGACATCTCACCCCTTCTGAATGATGTTTCCCTTACCGTGGAAAACGGACAGGTACTCAAGATAGCGGTGGAAGTTTTGAAGTGATTTTATGAAGTCTTTAGTTGTTGTTAGTCGAGTTGGTGTCTTGCTCTGATACGTAGCACTCGGGATGGGATTATGATTGTAGTTGTTGTTTTGTTGTTGTGTTATTACAGTTGAATAATAAGGAGTAATTATTGTTGTTTTAAGATGTTTTTGGTCGGATAAAAGTTGACGAATAATTATAAGTTGAAGTTTGATCTAGTTGAATAAACTTGTGTATCAATTATAATTTTAAAATTGTAGATGTCGAAAGCTATGTATCAAGGATAAATGAAATACAGGTTGTTTGTGGCTTTTAAGTTGAAAATGTAATGCCTCAGGTTTGATGTTTAAAATTTTTCGCACTCTGATTTTAATATAATTGTTGGGTAGATTTGGGGTGTTACACAGCCTACGTGATACAACTTAAGGGCTAATGCTTAAGACAAGTTAACACCCACTTTGTAAAGGCCAAATAAGGGAGTCATTGGGACAAAAAATGCCCAAATAATTTATGAAGTAAACCTAACCGCTGAATCAAAGTAAATCGAGATCTTGGAACATTTATCCCTTTAAAAAGGTGTCCCAACAAGGTTATATGATATTTTAAAAAAAAAAATCATTTGTCTTGTTTACTTGTCATTGCCACGTGTTATAGTGTTTGTAAAGAATACATAATGCATAATGCATATATTAGACGTGTAGAAATTTGTTGTTGTGTTTAGAATCTACGACGTAATCTTCTCAATAGCTCCCAACAAAGATTATTGGCCTCATTATAAAGGTGATACGGTTAGCCACAACTCAAACATGTGAAAAGTAAAAGAAAGGTCGATCTAATAGTACTCACATTAGAATCGAAAAAAACATTGATGGAAAAGTCTCAAGAAAATGTGGAATGTATCTATTTGCCGATCATGCATGCAAAAAGTGTCCAAACGATGTTGACAAGCCTAATTAAATATTTTGTTTTTTAATATTTTTTATATATTAATATTAGTTATTAATCAGTTATCATCTTTTGTTTCTTCAATTATAATTTACCCTACAAAATAATGACTTGTATACTTTCGGTAATAAAATTCAAACTATTCTCTCAATCATGAATCTTATTTTGTCCCTTTTTGAACTTTAATGGATGAATCAAATGATCATGTGAATGAGATTATATAATGAAGTTTAAATTTGGTAAGTTCAAATTCAAGTGGATGAATATGTGAACTTTAATCAAATTCAAGTGAGTTTTATGGTATTGCAAGTTCGTGAGAATTGAAACTTTGATTCAATTAAAAAGCTTCTTTTGTTCAATTATTTAAGTTCAACATATGAATGTATCGATTTAAATACTGAGTAAATGACATAGTGAATGGTATGGAAATGATATTGGATGAACTACAAAAATATTCAACTTTGTTAAACTCAAAACAAAATAAATGAAAGTATGCACTTTATTCAAATTCACATGTTGAATGATAAATGATTTTTTTTTATGAGAATGGCATTTTGATTTGAAACGAAAATGAATTCTTAGGCTTTGTTTGCGAATTTGGAGGGGAGAAAAAGGGAAGGTTTCCGAAAACAAAATTTAAAAAAAATGTAGGAAAATATTTGACATTTTTTGAAAAAAATTATTTTGTTTAAAATGATAAAAGAGTCATTATCATTACTAAATTTTTAATTTTTAGAATACTATAACAACCTAAAAGATATTTGAAAATTTTATGTATACCCTCCAAAACCCTTCTTCAATATAATTTTTGAACTCCCCCATTTTATGGGGTTTTTAATATTATAAATAAAATCAAACCGTCCAAAACCCTCCTACCCAAAATCTTTCTATTCTTTTCACTCAATCCTTCCTATTTTCTAAAACCTTCCCTCGCTTCCCGATCAAACTCGCAAATTAATTCATGATGATGGTTAACTTCAAATTCAAATATGATATATAAAATGTACGATGAATGAGATGAGAATGAAATGAAATAAACAAAATGATCCTCAAAACCAAGTTGCTTTCTAGTCTCTGGACTTATGATGAATAATTTGACTAAATTGCATATAGCCATGACATAGGGACCTTTCAGATGTTCTTAGAAAACAGCAGCAATGCAATGCAGAACATATAAAAAACAGCAGCAATGGACACATATAAAAGACAGCAGCAATGCAGAACAATCTTTATACAGAAATGGTAATGAAATGTATTAAACTCCTCAATCTTCTGATATTCAACATAGTTGAAATTATATTGTACAAATTTAGAGAAATGTGGGCTTATAACATCCCAATCCAAAATACTACACAATGCATGACACAAGCAAAGCAGACAATTAAATTCCATATCAACCATCTTATACTACAGTATCTGATCTGCTTGCTCTTGCAGATAGAACTTACAACAATTTCTGATTATGCCTTTGGCGTTTTACCCTCTATAGTCGTGTCTTTCTGTGTCGTGTATCCAAAAGTCAGGAAATCTACCAATGTTATACAACCTACCAAAAGATCAGTCATCCAAAAAATGCACAAAATGTCAAATAGTTGGATATCAACAGTTCACGAAGTTAAAACGATAACCCGGAGGCTCACAAACCCTTCAAAATACGCCATGCCATCTGCTACTCAAACTGGTTTTCGGTTAAATTATCTTCGAAATTCAGAGAATTGGCGGCAGTTAAAAGCATGTCCATTCCTCCAACACTTTCCAATTCTTCTACACATTTATTGTTGCAATTGTTTTCATTATTACCTCTTGGCTTTGAAACATTTTCACCGATTCTCAGCTTGTTATTCTCATACGCCCTTTTTGCCTGGGATATTGCCTTGATTCCGGCATCACATTTTTTGCAGAACCATTTCCCTTTTGGAATAGAAGATAGAGGAGGCTTCATGCAATGGATGTGATATGCATGATCACAGCCATCACAAAGGATAATTTGATCGTCATCATGATCGACGAGGCAAACTTGGCATAAACAAGAAGGGCAGTACCACCAACGACCATATGAATTTAATTGCTTGCTTGTCAAACACCTTACATGGTAGTAATTACTTGGGCAAAAAGGGTGACCACATATTCTAATTTTTTCACCATCAACTAGGACTTCATATCCGCACACTTTGCAATCCAGTGTTTTTTCCCCACCTTTAGATACTTGAACCCCATCATAGCTGTAATTTGATTTCTCTTCAAATCCATTAAGTGTTTCCTCATATGTAGTGAGGCTTTCATCACCAATTATTTTCTTCGGAGTCATTGCGTCATTCAACCTCGTACATACTACACAATTCTCATGCGGAGATCCAAAGCCACTGGTGGTGCAATTAGTACAATACCAGCTTTTGTGAGGTATTTCTTTCACTGCAGGCTCAATACAGGACAAATGGTACACCTTCTCACATGAATCGCACACCAAACAGTCTGTACCATCTGCCCTTTCTCCACAACGACTGCAACAGCAAATTTTATAGGTAGTGCATTCTTCTGTCTGTTCCGGTTTCATGTGTGAGTCCAATTCCTGGCAAAAAGTACTGATTAGAAAAACAAAACCAAAACAATTTTAATTAGCATTATAAGCAAATATCTCAAGCAAAGCCTTAATCATATCAAATGAGATTTGATACTCATAAATGGACAGGCATTTCCCAGTGCAACAGATTATTTGCATCCTGAACACAAGACTGTCATACACATCTAATAAATTAAACTTGTTATTAAACTCGGCTGTTCAGGCCATTATCTCGGCACGGAACAGCAAACCAAGAAAACTGCGTCAGACCGTCCCTTCTGTCATGGATGGGTGACTTGGCTGGTACGATCATAATAATGGGATTAGATTCGAAAGAACGCTGCTTTGACACTCTGACACGGCCGCATGTGATGTTACCCTAAAAATTTTTAGGATAGAAAGATTATTTTAGACTTTTATTTCTAAATATGGATACTTCAAAAATTTTGATTAATTTATTTGTTGTTAACAATTTTGTTTTCATTAGTATTAACTGTATTAGTGTCTGCGTCAATAAAATATCGGCAATTCCGCTCCTCACTCCCGTTCCATTCCATTTTTTGAGATGGTTGTACCGTTGCTATCCGAGATTAGAATTAAACAAGTCCACATCTGTTTTATTCAAGCAAATCGTTTAGGCTAGGGAATCGTTTAGTCCACATTGGTATATATATATATATATATATATATATATATATATATATATATATATATATATATATATATATATATATATATATATATATATATATATATATATATATATATATATATATACGCGCACACTCACACGCACATTTGGAACCACAGATATAATCTCATCTGTGAGCATGATCAGAAAATCCTTTCCTAAAATTTCACGTATTTGATCCCATCATGTATCTCAGAAAAACTTCACGAAAAATAAAATGTACCATTTTGTATTAGAATGGACAATATATATTAATAAACCACTACAGCTTCCATACAATTAATTGCCTATTCACATTTGATCAGGTATGCATGGAACTGGTCAGCAATAAACTATGGTGATATAACTATGACATAATGTCTATGGGCTTCCTGCTTTAAACATTTTCAAATTTTTCAAAAGAAAAGCATGAACACAACACAAGTGAAGAAATTTCTGATCTCTGCCTGGAACAGAGGGAAATAGATAATTTACTTGTGGAAGAGTTACATTACAGCCACAATAAAACAAGACGACGGAAAAGCATAATTTTGGTCTCAAATGTTGTGTTTCTGGTAATAACTGACTAATAAAAAATTAGTCTCTGTCTCTGCCATAATTAATGGCATGTCGCAGGTTTCGTTGTTTTTTCTTCATAATTCTTTCCTAAATTGATCGTAGATAGCTATCTCTATTTAATTAGCAGCCATGAAAATGAAATCATTTTTACAATGTTATTTCATATTTTCTCAATATATCAGAGGACACAGATGTATCTCAAGTACATACAACTACACAACCTGTATCTCGCAATAAACGAAACAAAACAACAGTGTCTAACTGCAATGTAAGAAAAAATAGCTATATTTTAAACATATCTAATAGCATACACCTCTAATATTTGGTAAGAACAGCTCGTGAAATATCAAAACGTAATTTTAAAACACTTACAATTTGTTTTTCATCTTCAAATGTGCTCTGCGCTGAAACTCCAACCTGAAGATATGGGAAATTGTTGTTTACAAGGAAAGCAAATAGGAACAGAGAATAAACTTTGAAACTTATGTGATTCGGCAGAATTTGATTACCAGTTCAGAGTAGAAAGTTGTTGACATGATAGAGAGGCTTTTAGAAAGAGCAGAGATCTCGTTACCAACATCTTGAAGCTTTCTCCAGACCTAGATTACAAATCAGGAATATCCATACAAAATAAGAACCAGCAACTAACATGGAACATGCTATGAAGTACCATCAAACAAAACTAAAATAAACTAGTGGATCATATTATGATTTCTCCTAGCAGTGATACACGATAAATCAACCACTTCAAATCAACATTTTTGTATAATTAGCATTAAACATTAAGAGATAGCCAAAAGAAATAAATATGTTATGCCTGTATTCATAATACAAACTCAGCTTTTTCAGCAAGTTAACAACTGACAGTAACTAACATCTGATAGTTATCAACAGTTACACAAGAGTAGCTAAGAATAGCTTGTAATTTGTTGGCAAGAGGGAAGGACTTACTATCCTGAACAGAGCAATGAGTGTAGCCATTGTGAAGTAAAGGGGTCTGAACGGCAAGATTAAAAGAAAATATAATAAAGATTACCGAAGTCAAGGAGGAGTTAGGAAGGAGTGGCAGCATAAAGCAGCAGAAAACCCAAGGTGAAGTGAGGCTTGAATACAGTGGAAATCTGAGTGAAATGGGGTGTACAGGATCATAAAAATAAGACTGCAGCTCAAAGTTTTCCCTGTGTTTTGAGTTTTTCAGACTCGCTAACTTGTGAGTAAACTTGGGAGTCCAAGCAAGCTAGTAGAGTTAGCAGGGATTTGATTCAAAGAGAGCTAGCATGAGTACACGAGTTAACTCGCTAGTTAAACACAAATGAAATGGAAACCAAATTAACTGAAAATTTGTCTTCTATGCAGAGCTTAAAGTATTTATTATTTACTGTAAATTTGCTTCTGAAATCGGTTTTCTATCAATAACAGAGGTAAGTGTACACAGTCTACACAGATACTGCTATGAAATCATTCTGAAACAACCCCATGCAGTTCGTGAGGCGTGTTTCTCTCTCACCATTACCCTTATTCGCTTCTCCCTTTCATCTATCTGACCTCTATTCCCGCTTATATTCCCCTTAGGCCCAAATTCCTAACATATCCCGTTTATTTCAAGTTTAATCATAATTCATTTGCAACAGGTGCAGGTAGTTATCTCCTGTCAATTCCTCTTGCTGGTAATGTGAGGATTGATCCCCTACTTACACTTAAGGATGTCGCCAACTATCACAAAACTGAATTCTCAATACTTATCACACAGAAAACAGTTGACCCAATTAATCTGAGATTCTAGATTTGTACATACTTCATATTTTTACAACAAGACAGATAAAATTCAAAAATATCAATTTCAAATAGCATAAACAGAGGAGACGAAGCATATTGTTCACGAAAAGCCAGCAGATTGCAAAGTGCAAACTATAAAACAGGATAAGATGGCACTTTTACTATCAAACACCTACAAACACAAACCACTGTGAATCATGATAAACGATTTCAATCAAAATCTCAATAAACGGTTTAAATTCAAATCTATAAGTAATTTGGACAACAACACTAAAACAAAGCCATATAAAACAAGGTAATCAAGACAGCACAAGAAAATTACATGAAAGGTCTATAAAGTGCAACTGCAGACCATCAAACACATTGATACAAGTCAACTCATTCTTCCAATTATGCACATATATCCGCACGAAAGCCCGTCCACTGCCCCATCTTTTCACACTATAAATGCAATGAATGGAAGATATTTTTTATCATGGATAAATCCCTTTGTTAATTATATAAACCAAAAAAACCTGGCACAGCAAACTTTTAAAAATGAAGTATTTATATTGCCATGAATAATTTTTTCTATAGTTTTGTTGCTAGTAGAAAGAACCCTTATTTACTGTCTAAAGAAAGGATCTCTTCAAAGTGAAGTTAGAAATAGAAACTCAAAAGTTTGATGCAGAAAGTACTAATGATTGTACATGATAAAGAATGCATAAACATCAGCCATAAGACTTAAGACCCCAACATCATGGGCTTAGATAAACCAGATATTCAGTCATCTGTGATTCTTAACTTGCATCAAGCATATAGGAATATATAAATTGTCTAGTTATATAGAGACTGCTAAAAAATACCTGTTGAATATCTGACAAGAAAAGTGCAGGTGATGGTTCATAAGTTTTCTGCTTCATCCTTGTGTTCACGATACTAAAATCCAATACGCTTTCAGGCTCTATTCCTTTGAAATTTTCAAGTAAAGTATTGCGTAATGAATTGAATTTTTCTGAGTTTAATATATCGTGGAGCAAGCGCTGACACTTCTCAGTCCCACCATGGTTATGGGGTTCACTAGAAGATCCATTTTGCTTGACATGTGTGTGCCCATTAGCTTCAGCCTGTGGTCTGTGAGATAAGCAGTCAAATTGTGAAGAAAATCCATGTCCATCTTTGTCAATTTTAGAAGTTCCCTGCTGTCAAAATAAGTTGGAGCTTAAAATTAAATGAATCTAAAGTACTTAGGAATGGATAGGTCAAGAAAGCGCACAACAGGTAGTTCTAGCAGAAGAACCAACCATAACTGTGGTGGCACAACTTCTTTGAGGATGCTGAACTAGTGCTTGCCCTATGCACCCCTCTATGCCACCATCGACATTGCCTAATGACTGATATGAATGCTTTAGTACATCATTCCCCCAATGTCTATGGGCACAATCATTTTCAGTATTGCCCAAAGTTGCATCAAAGGGTTCCTTCACAGCCTGCATTAAAAAATAAGAAACAAATACAGCACTTAAGAAATAATTAAGATAATGTATTGTTCTTCAAGACATCTATCTGTCAGGGACTGGATCATATTATCGTGTAATGTATACATAAAAGTTGAACCCCAACAACAGGACTTTTATGAGATAAAATGAATTAATATTGTAATATAATGAAAAGGAAGAAAAATTTAATCTCCCATTCTCCAGCCAAAGTTTTAGCATCTCAACTTTCAAATTAAACATCCTATGCATATCAATATGATTTTATATTTAACCTGAATATTATCCTATTATCAATAAACACAGGAAATTGTGGTGTTTCTTATATAATAATACAAAGAAATTAGCCAAATTGTGGTGTTCCTTATACAGCCAAATTTCTGCATATTGTTATTCGAATATCAATTTGTCTAGGTAAATTGCATTCCCGCCATTCTAAATTTGCAGGAAATAGGTTGCAACTAGCCTCTATTTAAGCAGAGAATGAATTTTCATCCAAACAGAATAGTTGCTGGAGGATACTATCATGGCACTGCCCAATATAAATAAAGCAGAATTAATAAACTAGTCTGCTCTTGCCATTGAAGTTTCAACAGATGGTCCTGAATCAATAAGATCAAGAATATCATTTCATTTCCCTAGCACCTGAAGTTTGGGGTACTTTGGTCTAGATTTTGCAGGTTAACTACAATGGAGTAGGCGCATGATCATCTACTTGAAAAAACCAGTAAATAAAACATAAAAGACTGATGAACCTAATACTTGCAAAAAAACAGTAAATATAACATTAAAGACAGATGAATCTAGAAATTAAGTGCGTTGAGAAAATTGACGCATAAATCACATTTAGAAATTAGATCTAATTAAACATTCCCATTTTTCTGGTTGATATTTCCTCTTTTCAGTCATTCCTTTGAGAACAGACATTGGATACATAGGTACACTGTACATATAATGGAAAACAAAGAGGAGGACAAACCTGGTCTCCCATATGACTTGTAGTTTCCACACATTTTCTCCAATCCTCCTTAGCTTTGCCTTTTGAGCTTGACTTATCATATTTCCGCCTCTTGTAAGTTAGAAGACAAGTAAGTCCACCAGAGCCCCCTTCGCCAGAATCAAACCCATCTGCAATTGGCACCCCATTGCTAACGCGTTCACTTTTCAAAACTCCGCCCTCTTCAATAACACCATTTTCATTCACCCCACTATTCAATACTTCACTTTTCAAATCCCCAGCCACATCAGTAATACCATTTCCATTGGCTAGTACCACCCCATCATTCGTGGCTTCACTTTTCGAGTGTCGATCCTCTACAAATACACCATTTCCATTTACCCCGTTACTCGATATTTTACTTTCCAAAACCCCAGCCACATCAATAACACCATTTCCATTGGCAAATACCACCCCATCGTTCAGGTCTTCACTTTTCAAGTGCCGATCCTCTTCAAATACACCATTTCCATTAAACGCACTATTTGATGCTTCACTTTTCAAAACCCTAGCCACATCAGTAACTTCATTCCCATAGCCAAATACCACCCCATTGCTCATAGCTTCACTTTTCGAGTGTCGAGCCTCTTCAAATACACCATTCCCATTTACCCCATTATTCAATACTTCACTTTTCAAATCCCCACCCACATCAGCAACACCATTTCCGATGGCAAATACCACCCCATCATTCACGGCTTCACTTTTCAAATGTCGAACCTCTTCAGCAACACCATTCCCATTGGAAATTGGCACCTCATCAGAAATGGCTTTGCGTTTCAAACACCGAATTCCTTCAGCACATTTAGTGTCACCAGGACTCCTCACTCCTTCCTCAGCTCCCATATCAAAACAACAATCATCACTCACGGCTTCACTTTTCAAGCCCCGAGCCTCTTCAGCAACACCATCCCCATTTAAAATTGGCACCTCATCAGAAACAGCTTCGAGTTTCAAACCCTGAACTCCTCCACTACATTCAGTATAATCATCAGGACTGCCCATTCCTTCCTCGGTATTCATATCAAAATAAAAACAACTACAAAACCCTATTTTACAAACAGAACAAAATTAGGGTTTCAAATTGAAGCCACACAACCTTCCAAGATCCAAGATTTTACCCAGATTTACTCACACAATAACTTCAAACAACGAACACCACTCAAAAAGACAATGGAAATTAAACCACACCCCTCTTGCAACTGAAGAAATTTCAAATTCTCAAAAAAAAGTTCCTAGAGCAAAGAGACTGAGGGTTGCGTTTAGCCCCGGTGCATGATAAAGTGAGAGATTAAAATGGAAATGCAAAGAGAAAGGTTAAGATGAGGAGGAAAAAAGGGTTTGAAAGTGGTGAGTAGTGAAAAGGTGAGTGTGAGAAACGGTGGAGTTCACCTGAATTCGGTGGCGCTGCTACGCCAAACACCGCTTTGCTCTCAGCTCTTTCGCTTATCCGAGTTGTTTTAGAACCCGACGCCGACGCTTCAGTGGATACTAGTTCAACTTATTTTCAACTTACATTTTCCGCCTTGTTGACGGTTATTATCTAATAATTCCTTTTGACAATTTTACTCTTTGGGACAAAAAGGTAAATCTCTTTTTTTTACATTGTAAAAATTAAATTTTTATAAATAAATAATTAAATTTATTATTGATATGAAATTTAATTAAAATTGTTCAAACACGACAAAAAGTCAACATAAATCTACTGAAACAGAAATAAATTGACCGACAAAAAAATTAAGCGAAATGTTAAATCACATTATTTTCTTTTTATAAACGTTGATATTGAGAAATATGATCATGTGGGACAGACTGGCAGTCGAAAAAGATGATTCTAACGATGTGCGGCAAATTCCAAATATATGTTTGGTTGAGAATGATTCGGGAAGATAATTGTCACGAATGTAATCTCACATTGAAATGATAATAACTTTTTTTCTATAAGTAATAATTTTCACAAGAGAATAAATGATCGAATACATAATTTTTTAAGTTTATTCTTAATTAAAAATATATTCATTGAAACTTTTTAAGTAAGTACCAGTTTCTATTTTGAGGTGATTACTTGAATTGGTAAAAATATTTATTTATTTATTTGGATATGTAATAATAATGATTATAAAAACTTTGGAATAGATGATTCTCGTAATAATATACCATATATAGTTTTATTTGTATCCTCATTGTTATAGATAAACATTTCTTAAAGATCGGGACTAAAATTATCATTTAATGTCTCTCAAATATACATCTCTTATTGTCTAGTAAAACTAAAATCAATCTTGATTACAACTGCACAAGCAACCTTCTTGTGACTAACCATCCGTACAAACTATCAGCGAGTGACTAACTCTAGATGATGAATCGTTCAGTGATCTCAACAAGATATAACGTTCATCAACCCAGAAACTCCTGCACAAGCTACCTGTAAGTGACTAACCCTAGACAATGAACCGTTCAGTGATCTCAGCAAGATATAACGTTCATTGACCTAGACACCTCCAATAGTCTAACTAGACCTCTTGGACATCTCAAGTATATGAATCAGAAGGATACTCAAGGAACACCAATTCAAACTAGAATTGTTCTTCTGGAGATTACAAGTGTGCTTCTAATCAAGCAGGTTTTTCTCCTATTCTACGTGTATATTGTTTATGACACACTGACTAGAAGTCACTTCTGGTGCCTAAACAATCTATCAGAAGTTTCTCAAGAAATAACACAATACGAGCAACAACTCTTGTGTTTTACATATTATTACAAGAATTAAAAATATCTTGTAGTCTTCAACTTCTGGATGAGATCTTCTTTTTCTTCTGAAAGCAGATTAAGAGCAACAGCTCTTGTTTCAAATTGCTTCTTTAACTTTGTCTTCTCTTTCTTAAGTAAGGGGATTAGAGCTTCAATTCTTGAATATAATTCCTCCTTGTAAGACCATTTTCCTTCCTTCTTAATAAGCGGGTGTGGAGCAACAGCTCTTCATGTTGATAGCTTCTAGTGCATTGATCTTCATCTTCTTCTTCAATACTGATCGTGGAGCTTTTTACAGCTAGCAATACATTACTGAATTTAAGCACACATGAAAAACACTATAGAGCAACAACTCAGTGTATTCAATTAGTCATTCAATGTGAAGATTCTTTGGAGTGATCATGTATTTGTAGATATCTCATTACTTCTTTGAAGCATCCTGCATAACATGCAGATTTTTCTATTTCGCTCTTAAGATTTTCATTTTCACTGGCTGATGTTGTGTTTTTCAACATTCTTGTTTTCTCATCACACACTTCGTGTATATTGCCTCTTATGGTGCAGTTAATTGTCTTACACTTTCATGCTTGTGCACAATCTCATCTATTTTCACTTTCAAGGTTTTGCTCTTTATATAGACTTCTGGTATATTACCGTTGGAACATAACCGTTCAACCATATTTGAAAATAGCATTTAATGCTCGGTATGGACTGAATCAGGAAATACCTATTTCCAAGGCGAATCTCATCATTGGTGTTTAATGGCGTGTCTTCTTCAATTTTCTTCTTCCAAGATAGTTACTATTGGTGGCGTTATTAGTGGCGTGTCTTCTTTCACTCTTCCAAGATGTAGACCAAAATAGATGTCATAATTTTATCTTTACTTTGAGTACGGTAATTTCTTGCATGTGACTTAATTGGAGCAATTTACGATGTTCTTAGAAGTTTCTGATCACTCGGTCAAAACATCTTTTGTTGGCATTGCTTGTTCTTCTGAGGAAGCTTATTTTTCTTTGTAATATCGAGCTTTTGCTTCTTTGATAACTTCTGATCTTCAGACTCTGATTGTTGAACTTGCTTTTAATCAGAACATCTAATTATTTAACGATGTTTCATTTGTGTGATCTTCTTGTTATTTTGAGACTTCATGCATCTGATATTTCTGGTTTATTTCTTTGAGCTTGATTGATACTATTTCTGATCTGTTTCAATCTTTAGTCTTTAAGCCAGTTTCTGATACAATCATTATGCTTGTTTTTTATGAATGTCATATAAGGCCTTTTAGCATAACATCTGCACACTCAATGAAATCATTAGTAATAAAATTGTTACTCACAAAATATATGTTTGTTATCATCAAAACCAGATTTTGAACATAGATCCCAATCTTGTTCTAACAGACAGTGCTCTTGAAGATTTATTGGATCTTCTTCTACATTATAAGCCGCATAATCGGATCCATAGTCTTTAGAAACTCTTACTCTTTTACTTTGTCGAAATTCTGTTTCTACATTGTTATTGCTTTCTGTGCTTCTTATCACAGGAATATGACTCGATTGAGTGCCCCCGTTATTTCTCGATTTGAAGGGAAATTCGTATTCATAGAAATCAACATCATTTGATTCTATGATCGCTTTTGCACTTATGTCATAAAACCTATATGCCTTACTGTTTGCTACATATCCAATGAATACACATTCATATGCTATATTAGTTTAACTCATTTCGGATCCCGATTTCTGACATAAGCCAAATATCCCTAAGTTCTCGAATAAGACAAGATTGGTTGTCTTTTCTTTAATATTTCATAAGGAGAGATATTACTCTTTGACTTGGGAACTCTATTCAGGACATAACAAATAGTCAATAAAATTTCCCCCCACCAGTGAGTTGCAGCACCAGAATTCATCATAATTGCCAAAACAAGTTCAGTAAGAGCTATATTCTTTCTTTCTGCTCTACCATTCATTTCAAGGGAATATGGAGCAGTCGTTTCATGTACAATTCCATGTTGTTTATTAAAATAATTAAATAAATTAGAATCATACAGTTTACCTATCACTACAAATTCTTACTAAATTATTTTCAAATTCTTTACATAGTTTTTAAACTTATCAATTTCATTCGCAAAAATATCATTCTTTATGATGATGGTGTACAAATCTACCCCAATAAACTGACTAAATCTTTCCTTATTTATAAGTAAAAGAAAAAAACATAAACAAGATTCTTTATAATCTCTGGAGTATACATGACATCCTTCAAGATTAAAGTCTTTTCATAGGTGGACATGTTTCGCTTCTCCAATATCGACAACATTAGTGGTGTGGACATCTCCCAACAACATGTTCTTATCTTTAGTATTCGTGTATGTTTTAAACGTAACACGATCATAACAAACACGACGAGAGACACTAGTGTTTATCCACCAACCATTAGATCCATCAACCATGTTAATTTCAATTATCATAGTAATAAATTGTCCATTATACAAGTTAACATGTGCATTACGGGCTACACCGGGTTCAAGCCTGCTTCTACATCTCTTAGCCATATGACTTAGTTTTCCACTGTTGAAACAAAGGGAAAACAATGTCATTTCTTTGAGATGGTGGTTGTTGTCTAGTTGGAGCAATTGGGGTCATAGAAGAGTTCTCATTCTTAATTCGGTTCACAATATTGCGGTTCTAATTCTTTAATGATTTGCCATATGACTTTAGAACCACACCGAATTTATTTTTGTTGTTTAAAAAAATCAAGACTTTTCTAATTAATCATGTCTATGAGATTCTTATTCAATAAGAATAATCAGTCTCTCAATTAAAAATTATTTTATTTTGTAACAAAACATAATTCTTAAAAACTTTCAAACTAGGGGGTAGTTTGTGAGTAATAAAAGAAATTCGAAATGTTCATATAAATACATACCTTCAGTGATGATCTTATGAGCTATCTTTTGAAGTTCGTGACTTTGGGTTTCTACGGACCTTTCATCTACCATCTGATACTTCACGTAGCTGCTAAAATCATTCTTCTGTTTTACAGCTTCTTCAATGTCATACTTGTTTTTCAGAGCCTCTTAAACATATTTTGAAGTATCACAGTTACTGTAATGGTCATACAGATCATTTGCGATTCCATTCAGAATGGTATAATCATTCTTTCTATAAGGTGATTTCTTTCCTAACCTGTAAATTATTTGCTTTAATCTGTGCAGCAGATTCAACTTCAACACTATTATGTGTTCCTTTTGAATCCTCAAATTTCTTACCGTTAGTTTGTTCGATTGATCCAGAAGGAGCAACAAAATGTCCTCGGTCAGAATGTTAGCTATCTTTTTCAACATTAAGAAGAAAATCATCTTTTTGTTGCCAACATTTAAAGTGACATCTCTCAAACATGAACGATTTGTCAAAAACAGTATCCGCAGAAGTACCAATAATTTCTTCGGGTAGCCATGGCAATTCGAAACATCTTAAAATTTTCGGATCACTATTTTAACAAGTTTTACACCAAAGAAATTATCGGGTCGAGTCGAGGAACAATACGCTTTCTTTAAGACGTTTCGCGGTACTGCCAAAATTATGCAAAGCTGCTCTTAATAACCACGACGCCTCCAGCATAAAACAACTCAGTTTTATACTGTACGATTACTACTTGCACGATAGATAATCGGTCTAGAAATACACCCTCAAATGATACTATGACCATTGAAATATGGTTAAATACCACCTTAGTATCTGGTATAACGATCAGTCGTAATAATTTCTCAAACCAAGAGAAATTTCAATAATTCTTTAAAGAGAATCCAAGAAAAATTATACTTAATAATTTCTCAACTCAAATTAGGAGAAATTAACATTATTCTCAAAGGAGAATGCAAGAAAGTACTCGGAAAATTCAGCAAGTAGAAAGAAATGGGGAGAAGTTGGCGCTTCGGTAATTCGAAAGACGCAGAGTTATGAGAGTGAGGAAGGAAAAACTCAAAATAAGTTTTTGGTGTGTTTTGGAATGAAACAAGTGACTTCCTTATATAATGAAGTAAACTAACCAAGATTTCCAATCTAAGCAATGTGGGACTAAGGAGTTTTTTCAACTAACACACAATGTGGGACTTAACTTAGGAACTTTTTTCAATTCATCTTCCTATTTTGGAATATTGAAATAATGTTTCATCAACTAGTAAACCAACGTAAAAATTATAATTTTAGTGAAAATGGTGTGTTTGTACTAAATCTTCGAGACCTTTATATAGTAGAAAAGTCGTAATAACCAATTATTCTAAGGCGACTATATAATATCACTTTAAAGTGATATTTTTGGAAGCTCGAGAGGCACCACTATTGTGTTTCTCAACATTAGATGGCCACGTTGCCTCATGCAAAATTTGTTTTTCTCTAGCTTTTGAGATTTTTCATATTCATACTCACCCAATGACATGATTATGTTTACCAGCGTGTTTTGGAAATCTCTTTGATCTTCCTCGATATTTTGACTTTTTGCACTCTTTTTTGCTTCAAACTTCAATAAATTATCCTAAGACTTTTATTTTTTGGTATTTAGGAAAACAATATGAACATGTTTATCTCTTTGACCTAAAAACAAATTAAGCACTCAGTATAGTAAAAAATCACCTTAAATTATACATAAACTAGCAAATAAACCCAGAAACATAAAGATAAATATTCCCTCTGTTTCAAAATGGGTTTCATTTTAGAGAAAAAATTTATTTCAAAATAAATGTCATTGTCACTTTTCAATGTAGAAATGATTGCTATTTTTCCATTTGTGTCATTTAATTATTACTCTGTAACTACTTTCAATACATTAATAAGGTTAATATAGTAAAAGTGCAATGTTTTATGACACTATTATTACATTCCTTAATCTGTGTGCAAAAACCTTAAACGACACTCATTTTAAAACGGAGGGAGTAACAAATATTATATATCATCAGTACACATGCCCCCTTTTAGATATTTCATAAATCTCCAATTCTTGATAAAGGGTAATGCTTCTTGAGCACATAACCCCATCCTCCTTATGTATTCTTGTTAAAAAGCACATACACAACACAAGGCAATATGCTTGGTTGAATGAATTCCTTCTTCGATCATTCTTATAATTAAGATTTCAATTCAATCAATTCCTTTGAATGCATGTAATGTGGTTCCATCAAAATGGGACTTGCTTCAAGAATTAAGTATTTTGAAACTCATTTTCCATCTCAAAATATCAAGAGAAAATTCTTCAATGTTGGTAAAAATGGGAATTCTATGACTAACAATAATTCCTTATTTTCTGCATCTTCCCAAATGAGTACACGATTTCACTCCTTCCATCCTACCAAAATTAATAACAAACTTTGGCAAATTATAGCTCATAAATCAACTAATTCTACATTTGATCCTATCATAATTACACATCACCAATTCTTAACCTAGAAATCCTTATAAATCCTACCTTATTTTCATTCACTCGGCAACCACAAACAATTACACAGAAAAAATAGCAAAAATCTTCATCATTCCTTAAGCAATCTCCAACCATCCCTTAACCATTAACAAAGCTCTTATAATAAATCACTTAGAGCCTCACATTGAAGCTTTAAGGTGATTTCAGCTCAAACCCCGTCATCCACCATCCTTATCAACCTTAGAGCACCCAAAGAAAGTGGAAGAAAGAAGTCAGAAGAGGATGTATCCATAAGAAGAGAAGAAAGAAGTAGGAGTGGAGAGAAGAAATAAGAGATTAAAGCCTTATTAGAAGTTATTGCCACTAAATCTATGTGTTTGGATAACTTTCTTTTTCATTTTCTCCTTGTACGTACTAGATGTGTAGTCCTTTTCCCATTTAATTCTTGATGTAAACTTGCAATATTAACAAACATAATGAAATTTCGGGATTGGGGATTTTTGTTGGGACTAGGGTTTCCATGTGTACGTGTTTGTTTGTGTGTTCCTTGCTTGATTTATATGTTAAATCTAGGTTTAGATGTGATTTCGTCTAGGTTTAAGTTAGATTTTTTGGACTCAAGTGGTTTTAGGGTCGGTTGTAGGAGTACCGATCCCTTAGTCGGGTTGGGTTTGTGATGATTTCATGGTGAGATTCGGATTTAAGGGCCAAAGTTACATGGGGTTTGTGTTGAGAGTTTAAGATTTTGGGGATTCTAGTGAAATTCTGGAAACGAGATGAAGGTCGTTTTGTTTGATCTGTTCTGATGGCTTTTGGTTTATGTTTCAATGTTAGAAAGGAAGAGAGACGAGAGAGCTCTGAAAATGATGAGAGAAAAAGATTTGGAAAAGAGAAATTAGGGTTTTGATTCATATATTCAGGGTCTAGGGTTGGGTCGAGTCTGCTCAGGCCCGACCCTTTACCTCACCCACTTATTTTCTTTTTAGGTGCTTTGTTTTTTTTCCTGATTGGACTCTAGGGGTGCGCCTCTTTGGGTCTGGCCCCCTAATTTGCTAGTGCACCCCAATCATTTTTGCTTTGGGCTTTTAGTTTTTTTTTGTTTTCTTTTTATTGTTTGCACTTTTTACCTTCTTTACTATTTTGCTAAATCAATTTATTTATATTTTTAATGACTATGTTTTAATTAATTAACCATTTTCAAATTAAAATAAAGATAAATAAAAATAATTTTTTTCTTTCAAATTAAATTCAAATTTTTAAATGATATCATTTCTCTCTGACAAATCATTTTCAAATAAATTTTGTTCTTTTTTACCAAACTCTTAAAAAAAGTCAAAAGACAAAAAAAGTATTTCTTTTTAGAATTAGTTTATTTTCCAAATTTAAACATTTTTCAAAAATAAGAAATGGTGAATCATTCTCTCCAATCAATTTCAAAATTTAACTACTCTTGTTATTTATGCATACTTGAATCCTTAATCATTTTATATTGTTAATGTTTATTCAGCTTACCTCTTTTATTGTTAATAAGATAGAGTAGACGCAAAATAAAATCAATTCTTCTTAATAAAGTTCCAAACTCTTGATCAACATCAAGTTGCTTTTCAAACTCGTTCAAATTAATTCTGATAAATGCAATCAAATACTTGATCAACATCAAACCTATTTTCAAATTCATTTAACACTCAAATTATTTTCAATTCAAAAATCAATCAAACACTTGACCAGTATCAAGTCATTTTCAAAAACATTTCAAAATCTTTTCGAATAAAAAAATGAATGGACAAGGAATGGGTGGATGTACATCCACACGCTCCTCGAATACCCAATTGGATGGCGTACACCATATTGGTCGAACACTCGTCTTCCGAATAAAACATAAAACATTTTAATCAAACTTAGAGGAAAAATGAATGAGTGGATGTACATCTACATGCTCCTTGAATAAACGATTAGTTGGCGTACACCACATAGAAGAATATTCTTCTTACACAAACAAGTTTCAAAATTCTAATTTTGGATGAAAAGAGGAATGGGTGGATGTACATTCACATGCTCCTCGAGTAAACGATTGGCTTGCGTACACCATATTAGGAAAATACTCATCATCCACCTAAAATCAATCTCAACTCATCAAACTATATTTTCTGCCTTAGTGCGATGTCACACCTTTTTCATAGACGAAAGATGTCCCGTCCATTCCAAGACAATGCAAACAATGCTTTGTTCCTACAACGTGTGAATAGTAATAGTTTCCGCTCAAATGTGACGAGAACATAAATATATGAAAATCCATATTATGTTGTCCATTCTTGATGTGATGCAAATGTCCACTTCTCCATGTTTTGGATAGTAATCAATGTTTTTCGTTCGAATGCGACCAAGTACCTTTCACTAAAATCAACCAACCAATAAACATTAGCTAACTAGAACTAAGTAGCATTGAGTTTTCCATCACACTTGGGAGTACGTTAGAGCGGAATTCAAAGTCTCGCCAGACACATTAGTAAAAAACCTAAGAATTTCCTTTTCTCTCCTTTTTGTAAATAACACACATTAAGTATAATATCACAAGTAACATTACACTAATATTCTTTCGCAAAGCTAACTAAATGCGTCTTGTTAAGTACAATGGATGTGAGGGTGCTAATACCTTTCCATATGCTTGAAAATGGTTGAGCTTCTATAAACCCCATTGCTCTCTTATTTGCCCTATATGCTTGAAAATGGTTGAGCTTAACATTCCACCTTAGAAATGCCTCATCAGCTAGTCCACTTGGTTTGATATGTGGAGTGTGCCTAATCAATGGAATAAACTTCTTTGCTAGCCATTTAGTTTTAGCTTGTTTATTGCCAACAGACCTAACACATTCATGATTTGGTTTCAAACTTGTCACTAGCCAATATTGACTTCCACTCCTTTTAGCAACTAACATATGAAATGGGCAATTTAATTGACATTTCACAACAACTCTAATTGCATCATTTTTCTTGAGCCATAAGTTAGTCCTTGTTTCCATATCATGATCCTTCACAGCATCTTTGATGAGCTCTTTTGAGACAAACTGCATATCCAACTCAAACCTAACAGGATCACCATTATCATACACTTTGAAAGTAGGGAATTTCCTTTTGTGAAAAAATTCGTCATCACTTTCAACTGGAGTATGTAAATCATTTTCATCTTGGTCTGACTCTTCATATGCAGCAGCTTATGTTTCATTCAGATTACCACCTTCTTGATTATTGACATTCATGTGTCCAATCCCATTCTTCTCCTTCAACAGGTATATCAAAGTGAGTTTCACTTTCACTTCCAACTTCAGTTGGAACATAGTCCCAGTCTTCTTCACTATCAGAATTAGCTCCAAAATTCTTATAAACTTCTTCATCATTTCTTACTCCATTAGTACCTTCCATATTGACATCTTCCTTCTCATTTACAGCCTCCTCCATAACAACTTCTTACATTTCTTACCTTATTATTACCTTCATCATAATTGGCTCCATTAGTACCTTCTTTCTCAACATTACTAACATCATCATCATCCAAATGAACTTCATTATTGACATCACCATCCAAAGGAACATCATCATCTAAAGGAATATCATCATCCAAGGAATATCATTATTGACATCACAATTTAAAGGAACTTCATCATCCAAAGGAACTTCATTATTGACATCACCATCCAAAGGAACTTCATCATAATTGTCTCCATTAGTACCTTCTTCTCAGCATTACTAACATCCTCATCCAAAGGAACTTCATTAATGACATCACCATCCAAAGGGCCTTCATCACAAAACTCAACTACATCTGGTATACCACTTCATGTTCAACAAAGACATCCACTAAACTATTCCTTTTTGAATCTGCAACAAGCTGCAACAGGTCACCATCTATATTTAGAGGCTTAAGTCCACGCTGAAATGAAAGTTTTGGATGCTGGTACCACAAACACCTGAACTTCGTATACCCAACATTAAATACCAAACTTTCAATGTCCTTATAGTTCACAAAATCAACATCAACATTGAAATCCATCTCATACACTAAACTCTCCACATAACATTTGACAGGAAAACTTACAAATGTACCTTTATGGTTAATACATAGCTTCAACCTTTGTTCTTCACTTGGCACGTGCATATCAAGACAATAAAATAACCATCCAGAAAAAATACACAGTAGAAATAGAAACCCTAATTTCTAATCGTCTACTTTATTCAACACAATAGACATGAAACCCTAATCGCAAAACATAAACTTTGTTCAACACAATAGACATGAATAGAAATATAAGTATAAACTCTAATTGCAATACATACTTGAATGTGTATTTCAGGCTCTGCTCTTCTCTTCCCTTGGATGTCATGCTCTTCTCTTCACTTCTTACAACATTTTGGCAAACGGGAGGAAAAACTTGTTATAAGGAGTGAAGAAACTTTGGTTCTGGGTATCGTGAAATGGTTTACGGTGAAATGGATTAGGGTGAAATGATTTAAGGTATTAATGAAATGTAATAATGTTCAAATGTTATTGACTTAAAATAAAAAATAATGAAAATGGATTTTAAAATGTGATTTTCCATGTAAGCAAGGCCACATATACCTTTTTTTTAGACATCAGCGTTTCTGAAGGAAGAAGTGGAGGTAAGGACCAGTTTCGTTAATTTGAAAAGGAAATGATCGTTCTCGTGACTTGATAAAAACACGAGGGTCAAAAGTGTATTTAAGCATATAGTTTATTGTTTGGTTAATAAACACGCAGATATTAAATATAATTTTTTAGTAGTAAAATAAATTTGATTAATGAAGTATACAACATTGATTAATGAAGCGATGAAATTAGTTAATTAGCGCTCAGAATCGAAATATAAAATATTGATTAATGTACTAATAAAGTTGCTTAATAATCAATATTTTAAAACTAATTTAACCGCATGTCTCTATTTCACTTAACAACCATGTTCCTAATTCCTTATGACGCCGAAAGATAGAAAACACATTCATCGCATCACATAGATCAATCAAAAAGCTTAAACAAAATGCCGCCGCGTCGCTGCACGGTTTACGCCGATAGCGATTACGACGACGATGACGATGATAACCTCACGTCGAGGATTATACGGTGTCTCTCTTGCGACGAGAATTACGAGCCCGACGATGCCGGTACCTGCAAAGAATGCTACGAAGAAGCGAACGAAACCGAGGAGGAACTCAAACGTCAGATCCAAGACCTCAAATCCAAAGTCTCGTTCCTTACTCTCTCTTCGCCGCTTGATTCTCCTTCCACGACTGATCTCGTTCTTCTTCCGTCTGGTGATGCTTTCTCTCCTTCCATTCCTGCTCACAAGGCCGTTCTCGTCAGTACTCTCTTTGTCCACTTTCTTTTTTTTTAAATTTCAATTAAATTGAATTTGTGATGCTCTAGCGATGATAAAATGTTGTTGTTATAGTGATGCTGATTGTGGAAACTAGATAGATAGGAACATGGTTTATGGATTTAGGGTTTTAAGATTTTATAACTGTTCAAAGAGTTAATGAAAGATTGGGTGTAACAGATGAAATTTGGGCTATTTTGGATGTAGCTGAATGCTTTACTATAAAAAATCAATTTATTTTACCATGACAACAACTCACCAATACTCTTTAATTTGATACATCGTTTTAAATATGAAAAACAGAAAGGCTTTTTAGACACAATAAGAAACAATGACACCATATGTTAATGTTATACTGAAAGGCTATTTTCTCTCTACTCAGTTTAAAGAAAACAGGATTTGGGGGAAGAAGACATGATAAGATTAGAAATGTAAATATTAGAGAGAGTGTTGGGCTAGCACCTATAGTAGAGAAGATGGTGGAAAATAGACTTAGGTGGTTTGGGCATGTAAAGAGAAGACCGGTAGATTCGGTGGTAAGGAGAGTAGATCAGATGGAGAGAAGTCAAACAACCAGAGGAAGAGGAAGACCTAGAGAAACTATAAGAGAATTTATTTAGAAAGATCTTGAGATTAACGATTTGGATAGAAGCAAGGTCATGAATAGATCATTATAACGAAAGTTGATCCATGTAGCCGACCCACTTAGTGGGATAAAGTTTGGTTGTTGTTGTTATTTTGTACTGTTGACTATATGGTGTCAATGTTTGAAGTTTAAATAAAACTGCTCTATATAAAAACTGAAAAATGTATTTATGACAGGACATGTCATCTCCTTTATGATAACTTGATGAGTTGAATAATCATTTTAACTTGACTACCTAAGAGAACATCTCATTAAAGGCTTATAACATTAAAATAAATTAATGCAATAATTCATTTGGACTTTTAGTTTCTTAATCCAGGAAGCTGGACAGGATAAAGTATATCAAACTTAACATAACCACCACCAAATTGATTTTAAGAATATGTTTCATAATCCATAATCTGGTTTTATCTTAATTTTGTTTTCTTGATCTTCTATATGGAATCCTTGCCCATGGCCTTTGTTTGACTCTCTTGTTATATACATATAGGACCAACACTCTTGTAGTCTTTTTAGATATAAAATCATGAATTAGTATCCCGATATACAAATATTACACGAGTTTCTTTCTTGGACTCAATTTTGATATAAAATCTAAAATGTTTACTTTAATAGTTTTTTTATTCCCAGATTCTATTTAGTTATTTGAAAAATTTATTGTACTATACTTTGTGTTTTGCTATATGATGTTGTTATGATGACGAATGAAGTAAACGCAATGTTGAATTGAATCCTTTATGTGATTTATTGTTTAAGTGCTGTCATGTGTTATCTTGATATATTCATTTTTTAAGTTGTAAGGGTTTTTATAATGAATCTAATGATGCATGATGGTGATTAAATAGGTTAGTCGCTCTCCAGTCTTCAGAGCCATGCTTGAACACGATATGGATGAAAGTCGGAGTGGCACCATCAAGATTGCTGACGTATCATACGACGCCCTTCGTGCTTTCGTTAACTACTTATACACTGCTGAAGCATTCCTTGACAACCAAATGGCATGTAACCTTTTAGTTTTAGCCGAAAAATATCAGGTGAAGCATCTTAAAGCATACTGTGAGAAATATTTGATCTCCAAACTGAATTGGGAGAAAGCTGTTGTAAACTTTGCCTTTGCTCATCAACACAATGCCAACCAATTGCAAGATGCAGCCTTGGCAGTGATCATGGAGAACATGGACAACCTCACTAAAAATGAAGATTATATAGAATTAGTGGAGAGTAATCCACGTCTTGTTGTGGAAATATACGAAGCATATCTTGGCAAACAGGTTAATACTGCAGCCACACACGCGCTATAGGAACACGCGATGTAGGAAAATAGTGTAGTCAGCTTTAAGCTGGGTAGAAACTTAAGTTTGGATTATATTGTTGATTGATGATTACTGTGTAGAGTTCAAAACGCATCTAGACTCGATGCCTCTATTACTACTGTCCAAATACTACCTTACAGTGAGGGTCTTTGTGCATATTTCTCTAATCTTCACTAGCAACTAACAGAATATAGAAAGATAGGGGTGGCAAAACGGACCCGGCCTGCGGGGAAAGTCCATTTTACCCGCAATTTCGCGGGGCGGAGCAAAGTTTTAGGCCCGCTCTCTTTAATGTGTCCGTCCGGCCCGACCCCGTTTTTTTGCGGGCTTTTGCGGGTATGAGCTTTTTCATACAATTTTACTATTTTTAAGCATAAAAAGTTCAATGCCCGCGGGCTTTTCCTGCCCCGCTCTCACTTTTCGCGGGACGGGACAAAAATTTAGATCCGCGCTCTTAAATATGCCCGTCCTGCCCTGTCTCGTTTTTTTGCGGGCTTTTGCGCAACGGACCTAAATGGAGCGGGCATATGCCCGTTTGCCACCCCTAGGTGGAGGTGTTCAATGGAATGTGACTTAACTAAATACAAATACTGTTGTTTTTAAATGGATAAGGCAGTCTATTAGAGCCTTTCTACAAAGAGGTTTTTGAGATTTTATGGAGAAAAAATAATTACTATGCATATTAGTTATGAGGATGGATAATGTTATTGTTAAAGAACACGTTTTAGAAATTCAAGAAATAGAGTTTCATTTTTTAATCAACTATTCCTAGCACAATACACAAAAGTAAGTTAAAATTTGACAATTTATCATTCCATCCCATGCATCTCTCACATACCATTGAGTTGACAAAAATATCCTCCAGCTTTTTTAGATGCATCTCTGGAAGCATTTTTTTTTTGTTTAATGTTGTTTTGTTCCGTAGATGTAAATACGGAAGCTTCCGTGGATGCATCTACGGAAGCATTTGACTTTATAACTTGCGTCATACCTTTCCCTCCCTCATTCTTCAGATTTCAAACACTCAAACTCTCTCAACCCCAAATATCAAACTTCTAATTTCTTTCTCTCGAGTTCGGCCACATTGTCAACATCAAGTATCAACACATTCCATCAAGTTCAAAGCTCTATTTAATTGGTAAATTTTTTACTTTTCAAGTTATTTTAGAGTATTCGTAAAATCGAAATAGAATTTGATATTTAGGTGTAGAAATGATTGGATAGGTTTAGAAATATAATTTAGAGGTATTTTTTATGTTTAAAACGTATGATCAAGCCACAAAAAATAGAGTTTTTTAGTGGCTAGAACAGTGGAGCTACGTCATTGTTGCGTTTCAGAGCTTCAGTGTCTTTCGTAGATACATCTATGGAAGAGATGAACGTTAGGGCATTTCGTATATGCATCTACGCGAGCACCATAGTTTTTTGAAACTAAGGTACTCCCGTAGATGCATCTACGGAAGAGTAAATTTTTGTTTTTCTTTTCTTGTTTATTTATAAATACACAGTTTCTATATCGAGGTTATTTGTATCACAATGCAGACATTATGGCCCATGGTCCATATAGGGATATACATGGAAGGACTGCACAACATGCATCCGTGCGGCATGAATGGATATGTGTAGTATCTCAGGTCACTAATGGAGCTGCCGTTGCAATAGATGTACCCGCTCCAGTCGGGCCTTCTCCATCTGATACACCCGCTCTAGTCGGGCCTTCTCCATGTGATAAATTCGCTCCAGTCGGACCTTCCCCATGCGTTACACCCGCTTTAGTCGGGCGTTTCCCATCTACTACTACACTACGAAGGACTCGGGATGATGTTGATGCTGAGGGTTTCTCTCAGATGCCATCCCCCGTAGACGTCGTCGGGGCACCTCTTCTACATTTGTGCCTGTGCCAGTGACGGATGTTGCAGGTTCTTCGGTGCCACCTCCCGAGCTGCACGAGGATGATCCGGTGTCGGAGCCTGTTTGGTACCCGGGAGGTCCTGTAGACGCATCTCTGTTGACTGGGTATGCAGATCATGCAGCCAGGCGTATCTGGGAGGGAGATGTACGTTTTCTTTGGTAATTACTTATTAATTTATTTTCTTTAGTTTCTGACCTTGCTTATTAATAACCGTTTTTTTTTTTAATTTCAGGAGAGGGATCCCAAGAGGTTCTACAACCATGCACAGAAGATTAGGGATATCGCGCAGCCTGACGAGCCGTGGTTCCAGGAAGTACTATTAGCTTCTGGCTGAGGAACCTCTGTCAGCTCGGCTACAAGACGATACATAACAGGATGCTGGCGGCATTTGCAAAGAGATGACATCCAGAGACTTCCTCATTTCATCTACCTCGCGGTGAGATTTCCACCACTCTTAATGATGCGGCATGCCTCGTGCATCTACCTATCAGGGGTACCCTCCTTTGTCACGGTAGGATGGCGAAGGAGGAAGCTCGGGAGATGCTGATTGCTGAGCTGGGGGATGATCCTGATGAGGCGCTTGATGAGGTAGAGAGGACGCGTGGGCCCACGTCAGGTTTAGCTTCTTGTAGCGGAGGTATGACAAGGAGCTCCTTGCGGCACATCAGGCTGCTGGTGACGAGGTGGAGGAGGATATACATAGAAAGCGGGCGCTGAGATGTTACTTCCTATATTTGATAGGCACTCAGCTCTTTGTGGACGCGAGCTCATCGTACACAGACGTTGTTTACCTGACGTACTTATCAGATACAACATGTATCCATGAGTACAACTGGGGAGCGGCTGTACTGGCCTACAACTACTACAGACTCGGAGAGGGATGCCTGTGGAAGGCAAGGACATTTGCAGGCAGCTCTACCCTTTTTGTGGAAACAATCTTACACCCTTCTACTCATTATATATTTCTGATAGTACGTTAAATAACCGTTTTTTTCAGGGTTGGATACTACAGCTCTTCCCAGATATTATTGGCTGGGGAGAGGTGCCTGCCTACACTAAGCTCATGCCACGTGCCAGTGCATTCAGCCCCCAGAGAGAGAACCAAGTGTCGGATCCTTACAGGCGCGCACTTGATCGAATGGTTGCCGAGGACATACGTTATGACTGCTATACTAAGCACCGTGAGACGGTTCCATTTGATGAGATATCACTATATTCTGGATGGTTGGCTGCCAGCTCGACCATTATTGTACGTTATCTTTCGGAGCGCGTCATGCATCATTTTGGTTACGCAAAGACGATACCTCGCGACCCTATTGTTTTTGCTCCTATCACCATGACTCTTCGGCAGTTAGATGAGGTCTTTGCAGACTGGGAGCATCACATGGTTCCCGAGGAGGCTCAGGCGGCGATAGTAGAGCACAACTGGAGTTGTATCGAGGGATACATCACATGGTACTATAGAGTGTCACACTGTACATGCTTTCCGCTGCAGATGGAGATCTACCCAGACCATCCCACAAGGAGATTCTGCAGATGCATCAGTTGAGTTGGACCATACTCAGGATGTTCTTCCTCTGTGTCGTGAGATAGCTGACACGGGTCGGGGAGCCATTACAGATGGTTTATTCTCTGAGGGGTTTGAGCAGAGGCGTGTGCTGGATGTTAAGATTAGGCTGACAGAAGAGGCATTTCTGTATCGTATACATCGTTCCAGGACTGGTGGGACACTTGACGCTAGATGTAGAGTCAGCAGAGGGCTTGGTGGACGCAGAGGCGGAGGCGGGGCCAGAGGCAGAGGAGAAGCGCAGGATGATGTCTAACATACACAATAGTGATTTTGATGATGTATTTCTATTTCATTTTTGTATGTTATTTTGATGATGTATTCGACGTTATGACCGACATTATTTATACGATGTATTTTTATTGGTCTACCTACTTTTGTCTTTAAAATGCATTACTTTAATTTTAAATTTTTGTAATAAAAATTGAGTTCTGGAGTGAAATGAACATGATTTTAAAAAATAGCAGACTGTTTCGTAGGTGCATCTACGAAACACTCTGTTTTCACCACGTTTCGTAGATGCATCTATTGATGGAAATAATTTTTTTTTTTTTTGTAAAATATGGGTGTTTCCGGATGTGCATCTACGAAAGCAGATGATAAAATTGAAATTTTGCATGGTGGCTAAGGGATCCATGGAGTGGATTGAGAAATTGTCTAAAATTTTACAAAAATAAAAAAGCTTCTATAAAACTAAGGGCTGTTCGAAGTGATTTTAAGGTTATTTTATATTTTGAAAATTCTTAAAACAACAAAACCAAATTTTATTTTACTTAATGGGTCAACAATATGGATCCCAAATTCATTTATAATATTCTATCTAATGCCAAAAAAAAATATTTTAAAATCTTTTTTAATAGTCTTTTTTTAATTTTGTTAGGTCTTTATTTATCTCTAATTTTTAGACTCTTTATCTACTCACTTTATAGTAGAATATACGAGTCTTCAATCTCTTATTTAGTTTTTTCGTCGATTTTAAAAGTAGGACTATATCATCTACAAAAAACATACATCTTAGTGCTAGCTCTTGGATGTGTTATGTGAGTACATCCAAATTTAAAATAAAAAGATAGGAAATTAGGGTTGAACTTTGGTGCAATCCTATTGTAATGCGGAAAATCGTCCATCTTAGAGTGTCTGCACAGTAGTTGATACCTCTCCATATTTATTTTGGATAACTTAAATATAAATAACCCTAACTTTTTTATAAGACTTTCCACAATATCTCTCTAGGCATTCTATCTTACGCCTTCTCCAACTCAATAAAAATTAAGTATAAGTTTTATTGATCTACCCAATACTGCTCCATCACACGTCATAGTAGATAGATCGCTTTCATGATCGATCTTCCAAGTATAAAGCCAAATTGATTCTAAGTAACTTTAGTCTATTTTCTTAGTCTACATTAATCACTTTTTATCATAACATCATGATATGACTCATAAGTTTAACTCTCCCATATAATTTGCATAATTTTGTACATCCCATTGTTCTTAGAGATTGGAATTAAAGTGTTTCTTCTCTATTCATCCGATATTTGCTTTGACATAATAATTTTATCAAAGAGTTTGATTAGTCACTGAATACCTCTATCTTCAAGAGTTTTCCACACTTCAATAGGTATGTTGCCTGCCTCAATTGTCTTACTATTACTCATCCTGATAATTGGTATCCACCGAATACTCTTAATTGATATCAATATCTTTAAATCAATGTTGAATCTTAACGATGTTATATTTAATAGAGTAAGAGATCGTCTATTAGGTAATACAAATGATATTGCGTCGTTGAGTCAGAGATGAGATATGATGAGAGCAACAAACATTCATATTAAAAGCTGAGTAGAAGAACATATTACTGACCAATGGTTATAAATGAGAATAAACGATGACGAAACCTACTCCTAACAAATTTTTTTCACTATTAACACCGAAATCACAATTTATTTTCTATCATTTAATTTTATGCAACCAAACAATTATAAACAACCTTTATTTTTGTTTTTGAACAAATAAACAACCTTTACTTAGAATTATAAAAACTGTTGAACCATATGATACTATTGCACTTGCTATATATATGCAATAAAATCACTTGTTTTGAGTAATTTATTTCTTTAATTGTAGATGTTTTTCTTTAGATGTTTGTTCTTAAAAGTTATTTCTCTTTCCTTTGTTTCTTAAGAGAGTTTTGTTCAACGTTTTAAGGTGCTGAATCTCAATAAAATCATTGATTTAACTGATGCATTAGCTGAATGTTAGAAAAAGAGTCATTGTGGTCCATTTATTATAAAGAAGGGTCACGACAGACAACCTTGTACTCATATCAAGAATTGTCACGCATTACTTTTGCTAGTGTGTCACACACTACTTATATCTTTGTATCTTATGTATTATTGATATATGTTTTTTAAATTTGAATTCATTGCGTTTTGAGGAAAATCATCAAATATGTTCTTTAAAGAATAATCATCTAAATATTTATTGCTTGGTCACTAGAAGATAAGCTCATCACATGATAACAACTTGATTTTTTAAGTAATGTATCAAAGGATTAACTTTGTAGTGTTAAATTAACCACAAGAATATGGTAATAGTTTGTGTAGTTCATAACAAGCATCTTTCTTCTACTTCGTTGTCATTCAAAGGTAATATATATATATATATATATATATATATATATATATATATATATATATATATATATATATATATATATATATATATATATATATATATATATATATATATATATATATATATATATATATATATATATATATATATATATATATATATATATATATATATATATATATATATATATATATATATATATATGATGTGATGTAAATTGTAATGTATATTTATGTACAGCAATTCATCAAAAATTAAATTATTATTGATATGCTCACGAGTCACTACACCTAATTAGCCAAATTAATTTGATGTTAACATCAACAATTTTTTAGTCAAAAAATTTAAAATCTGACAAGTAGCTCAAGAAAAATATACAAATATATATAATTATTTATAGACAGCGCATGGAATATCTACATGTTCTGTGAGCGGAATGACGTCGAAATTTGCCAAATAAATAACGTCAATAACGAAATTTCTTAAAAATTTGGTGTTATTTTTTTACACGGTCTGCCAATCACTTTTCATTAAAATTTTAAAAATATAATTTTTATTATATTAACTATAAAACTATATCTATGAAAAATTGTGATAATGGAATATAATAATTTTTTATGTTAATAGTAATGACAATTAAATTTAACAAAGGCTTAACAAAAATTAATCAAGTACTTTCACATATCCTCCACGTATATATAACACACCGTCCAAAAAAAATAAAAAAATGGATCTAATGTTTGCTCAAATATAATACTTATAGACAAATATTAGTTCTATCGTCCAAAACGACTTGACCTACAAAATTTAATTTTAATTGGCTAATCATGCAAAAAATGCGTAATTTTTTTATTATTATTGAGGCTATTAGTCATCTCAGGTTTGAGTCATTCTTTTATCTTTTAAATATTTGTATTATCGATTAAACATAAACTATAAGATGCTACTACATAAGCAATAATTATTGTGCGTGAACGACATCATCATTGTATTGTCAAAGAGAAAAAATAATCATTATAAACCAAACTCAATGATGACGTCGTTCACACACAATAATTAATGATAATATTGATTTTCATAATTAAGCGATAAATATGTCTAATAATTGAGTATTCTTTTCTAAATAGTTTAGAGTCCTTCTTGAAAAAATAAAAACCCTCAGTATGTCACAATGTATTCCTCTTATGAAGTATGCTATACTTACAATTTATTTGACATTTACACCGTATGGATATACAGTAATGTATATTTTTTCTTTTATTTATTATTTTTATGAAAAATTGAAATTTGTGCCAAGATAAAACCAAATTTAAAAGTTATGGTATAATAATTTTTGATTAAATATAACATTTTACTCCTATTATTCACAAGATGAGGTTTTTTTCCGATGAGAGATAAGTGCTTTGGCTAGCTCCCTTTAACTAAGTAAAACTTCATACATTTATCATGTAATTGTTTGGCAATCTATCTAAATATCGACCCTATGTGGGGAAAACAAGTTTGTCCACATAGAGGGTACAATCTCCCCTAAGAGTCCAACTCTAAGAAGAGCTATTACGTGTGTGTTTAGTTCTGTAATAAAAAATTTGATTTTGAAGGAATTGATTTTAGTTAAAATTGAATTTAATATAAAGTAATTTATGTTTGAATATATTCACAATAAAAGTGATTTGTATGAAAAATATTATTTGAATATTTTTATCATAATTGTTTTTGGATGTGTAAATGACGAAAATGGCAAGAAAAAGATGATGAGAATTATTGATTTTGTTCAATTTATAGGCAAAAAATAAAATTGATGGAAAGGGAAAATTAATTTCTATCATTGATTTCAAGAAGTTAGAAATTGTAACTTCATAAAAAGAACAATTTTGAATAAAAAAAAGCACAATGGCAACAGAGAATAATACCAAACATGCTGGAATTGATTTTGAAGGACCAAAATTAATTTTGAGGTAACCAAACATAGACCCAACTAACCAATATAGTGTATCTCTTGGTTACCAAGCTAAATATTATGAATGAGATGCCCCTAATCAACAAGAAATACAATTTAGATATTTTTCAAGTCCCTTCATCCTTGTTAAACTGATTTTACCTTTCTAAGGTAATATCCTTGTAGGAAAAGAAACAACTAGGATTGACTTGGGAGGATATAGAATAATTATTAGGGATGAAGAGCCTTTAACTCTAAATAGGAGGCCTAATTCCAACGAAATTCATAGTGGTGAATCAAAGACACATATTATTTCAAACAAACAGGCAACAACATGCCCTTGTCAGCGACGAAGAAACAATAGAGATTCAAGTTAGGCATGATTACTCAAATAATCCTAATATTCATCTATCTTTCTTTCCCTTTTAATATATTTTCTCTTGTCTCCTTTTGTAGAGATCTAAGCTTTCTCAACAAACCTCCCAAGCTAGGATTCACGTTTTGGATTTTCAATCTCATGAGGATACCCTAGAATTTGTTGTGAAAGAAAATCATTTTATTGACCAAGTTTCAAATCATATCTTTCTTTAGCTAGCCAACGATTATATCTTAGATAGATGAGGCCACACTTGAAAATCAACAAAGTTTGTTATAATGGATTTTCAATTGGGAAGTTTCTTGGTGTGTAAGTCATTTATAAGTTCCTTTGGCCTTTGAAATAAAATTAGAAGTTAGAATTCATAGTTTCATGTCCTAACACATGGTATCATATTAGTTCTATTGGAAGTCCTTGATAATTCAAATGCATTATAGAAGTTTTTGGGTTGGTTTCGTTGAAAACAACTTATTAAGAAAGTACTTTTGGAAGTCCGAAAAAACAAACTGTCGAAGTGGAAATCAATTATCCAGTTTGGGAAAATAGATTTCCTGACGCTTGTTCAAATTTCTGTTTGATTTTCAGTTGGGGAAATCGATAACCTCTTTTGGGAAATCGATTTCCATCGTGATTATTATGTTTTTTAGCTGTTTTATGGGCCTACTTGGTTCCAACTTGTATTAAATGTATCCTATAAATACTTCCTCATGTAACATGTTTCAAACTAATGTCATTTGTGAATATTCTCCTCAATTACTCTCTCTCACTCAATATCTCATTTAACTCCGTCTTCTTTAATTCTCAATTTCTCCATTGTTTCACATACAAGCTTTGTGCTTGTTCCAACATTTGGCATCAAGAACCTTGGTTCTGATTCCTAATCCGTTGCAAAGATGACTATCGTCTCCAATGATCGTGTTCCAATCAATCTTCCAACCCTTGATTTGAAGAACTATGATAAATGGTGCAAACAAATGAAGGTGTTGTTTGGCTATCAAGATGTTCTTGGAGTGGTCAATAATGGAGTTACACCACTTGGGGAAGAAGCTACTGATGCACATAAGGCTACACACAATGAAGAAAAGAAGAAAGATTACAATGCACTCTTCTTGATTCACTCTTGTGTTAATGGTGATAGCTTTGAAAAAGTTGGCGATTGCGACTCAGCGAAGCAAGCTTGGGAGATCTTGAAGAGAGCTTATGAAGGGGATGATAAAGGCAAAGGTGGTGAGGTTACAAACTCACAAGTGTCAGTTCGAATTGGTTCAAATGGAAGAGAAGGAGACTATTAACGAATATGTAACGGGCATTACGCGTTTAATGAATCAAATCAAATATTTCGGAGAAACCATTGTGGAGCAGAATGTTGTGTCAAAGATCTTGCGTTCTTTAACGTCAAGATTTGACAACATTGTAGTTGCAATTGAAGAATCGAAAGAATTTTCATCATTGAGCAAGGAGGAGCTTCAAAGCTCGCTTGAGGCTCATGGGCAAAGGATGGATGAACGAGGAAACGATAAAGCCAAAGCAGAAGTTGCGTTGCAAGCACGGTTCAATGAGAAGAGTAAAAGATCGAAAGGAAAATGGACTTCGAGAGGGAAGTCAAATTTCCATAATTTTGGTGGAAAAGATTAAAAAAATTCAAAGGTTTTGATTGGGAAAAAAGGTGAGAGAAGCTCCAAATCCAGGCAACAACACCAAGAGAAGTGACAAGATTATTGTGAAATGTTACAATTGACATATAAATGGTCATTTCACAAGAGATTGTAACACAAAACGAAGGAAAAATCAAAGCAATGAGGCTAAGGTTGCTCGACAAGAAGTGGATGACGATAACATGATTCATAACATGTTTCTTGTAATGATCACGGAGTGGAAGTAATGAGCTACTGGACAACAGCAGTAGCAACTGCAAGTTGCAGGGCAGCAGCTTCAGCAGTGTGAAAAACGCTACAGAAATGCGTCAGGAGCAAAATGTTATGGTAATGGTTCGAGATGGAGTCCAAGACAATGATGAGTGGTACTTGAATTCTGGTTGTTCAACATATATGACAAGTAGAAAGGATTGGCTTGTCAAAATCAATGAAGCCACAAAGAATAAAGTGAAATTCACGGATGATACTACTTTAGTGGCCGATGGGGTCGGTGATGTTTTTATCATCAGAAGGGATTGGGGTCATTCCTTGATCAAAGATGTGTTGTAAATTCCTAGAATCAAATTTAATCTCTTGAGTATTTTCCAATTACTTGAGAAGGATGCATATCATAGGACCAAACATCATCTTGAGGTGGTGTATTTCGATGTTTGTGGTCCAATGCAAGTCAAACCATATGGTGGCAATATGTACTTTGTAACATTTATCGATGATTTTAATAGGAAGCCATGAACATACCTAATCAATAGGAAGGATGAGGTATTTGATGTGTTCAAGAAGTTCGAGTCCATGGTTGAGCGACAAAGCGGTCAAAGTTCAAAATTCCTCAAACGGATGGTGGAGGTGAATATACCTCGAATGAGTTTGGGAATTATTGTGATGAGGAGGTTATAGTGCGTGAGGTTGTGCCACCTTATACGCCTCAACAAAATGGTGTTTTCGAGAGGAAAAATCCTTCAATAATGAACATGGTTTGTAGCATGTTGAAGGGAAAAGATTGCATAAGGAGTTGTGTGGTGAAGCCGTCTCTACAACTACCTATTTATTGAATAGGTGCCCTACAAAGAAGCTGGACAAAGTGACTCCATAAGAGGTATGGCCTAGATGTAAACCAAGTTTCGACACATTTTGGGTCAGCTTCAAAAGAAATTGGATGACAAAGGAGAGTTGATGTTGCTTGTTGGTTACCATCCTACCAGATGTTACAAGTTGCTTGATGTGAAGAGCAAGAAGATTGTAATCCGTCAGGATGTGGTAATGGATGAGGTAATGCTGTTTGACAGCAGAAAAAAGTCCATGCCAGGTGTGGAAATCAATTTCCTGGATGATGGTAATCAATTTCTGTCGCGATTTTTGCATAATGCGGCTACTGGAACTATTTTTGTAAAAGAGTAAACTGATTCCCCCTACTCGAAATCGATTTCTGCAGGTTATGAACAGTAGCCGGTCGAAGTCGAAAAGGGTGAATCCAGTATACGACTGATAAGTGCCAAAATGTCGATGTTTTGAGTATGTAAATAGTGGCACTTATCGATACTTTTGTTAATACCGTTTGAGTAATTCCCCGTTTTGTGTATAAATACATATACTTTGTGAATAGTTGTATTTTCATATACTTTTATACCATTTGATAGTTTTTCCTTTGTTTTTATAGGTATTCATGCTTATTGGAGCCTTGAGGAATAAAGTGTCAAAGACACGGCTTCGATTTCACAATTTTGGTGAAAGCCCGCTTAGCCACCGTCAAGCGGACTTCCAAAGACTCAAAATAAGGATGACCAAAATCATCATTTTGGTTTCCATTCATTCATTATTGGATAGAGCATTGAATAAGCTTTCCAACGCTTCGAACCGGGCGCAATTCGGAGTTACAGTTCTCGAGTTATGGCGAAAACAAAATCTGATTTTTAGCAGACTCCGCTAAGCGGAGGGGGTCCGCTGAGCGGAGCTCCAGCGGAGCAAATCAGTGTCTGGAAGCAATTTTGAGTCCGCTGAGCGGAGGGGGTCCGCTAAGCGGACCTGCTAAGACAACAGCTCGTTAAAAGGGGCCAAAATCACATTTTTAGGTCATGGGTTGGGTATTTTTGAGTCCCAACACCATCAACTTCATTCTTAGAGTAGAATTGGCTTAGAAAACAACTTCGGAGGTTGCATAAGGATGATCGGGGGTGGATTGAGCGTCGAACGGAGCTGACAAACTGGGAGATCTTCGGTTCATTTCTCTTCTTCTTTGTGTATTTCTCTTTGGTTGGGTTTGTTTGTATATTTACTTGAATCTTATGTATATTTATCGATTATAATGTTATATTTAACTTGCTTTACGAATCTGTGTTGATGTTATCCTGGATTTTTGCTCTATGCTGGGGATTTGGGGTGCTTTACAGATAAACTTCTTGAATCCTTATCTAGGATGATTATCTGTTGATTCTGAACTCTAGAGATAGATTTAGAGCTAGCATTCACTGTTTGTATCTGTACTTAATGCTTTAGTGTTTGAGCGGCGCGTGAGAGATCGCCGACGCGAGAATACGGATGTTCTCGTGACTTCGCGTTAGAGATAACCTTAGTTATGAGATGATCTCGTTTGTGCTCCAGAGATGGGCGCTTATGTGAGAGATACGTGATGACATAGATGAGTATCGTAGGTTGAGTATAACGGGTTGGTAAGTGTATGTTTGTGAAGAGTGAATATATTTACATTCCTGATAAGTTATTTCTTTTCTAAGAATGTGTTTATTCTTTTCCTGTCTATATCTTTGTTTACTTTTTGCTCATTCAATCCAAAGCTCGAAACCATAGAAACTGTTGAATGGCATCTCTCCATCTCTGTGGACGATAATTCCCGGATCAATATTTCCAAATCTTTTTTTGTTGCTTGCCCTATACTGCATTCAACAACGACCAACTAGGCAAAGAGGCACGCCTCAGAGGCTTCAAGATTGTGAAGTATTAATGGATAATGAGATTAACAATGATGGTGATCTCATTCAGTTTGCAATTATGGTCGAATCTGAGCCCATTAGCACGGAGGAGGCATTAAGCGATCCAAAGTGGTTGTGTGCGATGAAAGAGGAACTAGAATCGATCGAGAATAATAGTACTTGGGAGCTGGTTGACTTACCAGAACGAAGGAAGCCAATCAGTGTGAAATGGGTCTATAAAATGAAGGCAAATCCAAAAGGCGAAATTGTCAAGCATAAGGCTCGACTTGTTGCGAATGGATTTTTGCAAAGAGAAGGTATAGACTTTGATGATGTGTTTATACCTGTTTCTAAGCTAGAAACCATAAGGGTATTTGTTTGTTGGCATTTTGATTTTCAACAATTTGTTGATGTATCAAATGAGTGTGAAATCCGCGTTTTTGAATGGTTCACTTGAGGAGAAAGTTTATGTAGAGAAATCCCCTGGTTTTGTTGTGATAAATCAATAGGAAAGGGTCTAAAAATTGAAGAAAGTGCTTTATGATTTGAAACAAGATCCAAGAGCTTGGAACAAATGCATATATTGTTTCCTAGTCGATGTTGGCTTCAAGAAATGTGTTTCGGAGCATGGTGACTATGTGAAGACGAATGCGAGCAAAGATGTGATAATACTTTGTTTCTATGTGAATGATTTTTTGATCACAGACAACAATGAGTTGAGCATTCCTAAGTTCAAGAGTGATCTTATGGATGAATTTGAAATGAGTGACCTTGGTATCATGACTTACTTTATTGGCATAGAGTTCGAGAAGTCAAAATTGGGATTGCTCATGCACCAAAGAAAGTATGCACTTGAGATATTAAAGAGGTGTGATATAAAGCATTGCAATGCTTCCAATACACCAGCTGAAGCAAGGCTGCAGCTGTCCAAAAGTGATGAGGAGCAGAATGTGGATTCAACGTAATATAGGAGATTTATTGGATCGTTACTTGTGCAATACGCGGCCAGATTTGGCGTTTAGTGTCGGTATCGGGAGTAAATTCATGGAGAGATCAAAGGTGTCTCACTTGGCAGCAGTTAAGAGGGTCCTACGATACGTCAAAGGTACTCTTGAATGCAAAATTCTCTTTCCCGAAGCTGATACAGACAAAAAGTGTGAATTGCTCGGTTACACGGATTCCAATTGGTACAGAGATAAGGACGATCGAAAGTTTACGGCTGGTTATGTCTTTATGTTTGAAGGAGCTCCAATCTCTTGGTGTTTTAAAAAGGAACCTATGGTGGTACTCTCTTCTTGTGAGGCCGAATATATCACGGCATCGTTGTGTGCGTGTTAGGTTGTGTGGCTTGTGAATTTGCTAAAAGAGTTGGGCATCAAGGTTGAAGAAGTTGTCACACTCTTGTTTGATAGTGTTTCAGCCATTAATTTTACTAAGAATCCTATATCATATGGGAGGAGGAAGCATATTAAGTTGATGTTTTATTACTTGAGGTATCTGGTGTGTGCAGGCCAGCTGAGATTAGGGTACTGTCGAAGCGAAGAACATGTTGCGAATTTGTTAATGAAAGGTGTAACAAATGTGGTGTTCAAGAAGCTAGTGACACGTTTGGGTATGAAGAACTTGGATCATTTAAATTAAGGTGGTGTATTGGAAGTCTTTGATATTTGATATTTCAAATGCATTGTAGAAGCTTCTGGGATTGTGTCGTTGAAAGCAGCTTATTTGGAAATCACTTTTGAAAGTCTAGAAAAACAAACTATCGAAGTGGAAATCGATTATCCAGTTTGAGGAAATCGATTATCCAGTTTGAGGAAATCGATTTCCTGAAGCTTGTCAATTTACTGTTTGATTTTTAGTTGGGGAAATCGATTACCCCTTTTGAGAAATTGATTTCCATCGTGATTTCAAATCATGGCCAACCATCTAATCCAAAATTGAATGGACACTATGATCATTTGGTCATGCTTATGAAAAATATTTTACAATCTAAAGAGTATTGGACCACTATAGAGCAAGGTGCATGTTCTTGTTCTTCCGACTACACTAGCACAAGAACAGAAGAAGCTGTTTGAATAAAGTTAGCCGAAAAATCTCAAGACTGAAATTGTGAGGTGGGTTCCTCTTCTTTTTCTTTTCTTGGAATTCCGGTAGGTGTTAACCATAGAAGGAAAGAGATGTGGAGACCGATTGTTTCTAAGTTACGAAGAAGATTGGATTCGTGGAAATATAAGCATCTTTCAATTGGTGGTAGAGTTGTTCTTTTGAATTCGGTGTTGTCTAGTATTCCCATTTATCTTTTCTCCTTTTATAAAGCTCCTAAAGTGGTTATTAAGGAGATTATCAAGATTCAAAGGTGTTTTCTTTGGGGTGGTGTGGAAGGGGAGAGGAAGGTGAGTTGGATTGGGTAGAATACGGTTTGTCGTTCTAAGAAGGAGAGAGGTTTAGGCGTGAAGCATTGTGGGAAGTTTAATGTGGCGTTGCTTAGTAAAAGGAGATGGAGGATATTGAGTGAAAACAATCTTTTATGGACTAACCTTCTTTCTTGCAGGTATGGTGACATAACAAGGACTATGCTCTCCAATTCGGTGAATCATAAAAGAAACAAAGTCTCACTTTGGTGGAAGGATATTTGCTTGGTCGGTTCGGGAGGAGAAGGCCCGTTGGAGAATTGGTTTGCTCCTTCTATTCTTTGCAAACTTGGTAATGGAGATACTATTGATTTTTGGCTTGATAGGTGGTTGGGTGGTATCCCTCTTTGTGATCGTTTTTCGACTCTTTTTAGCTTCGCTGATCCCTTTTGTTCAAAAGTGAGTGATAATGGTTTTTGGATTTCTGGATCGTGGGCTTGGCGCATCAATTTTATTGAATCTTTTGAAGGGGAAGCGAAAGACGAAAGTGTTGAGTCTCTTATATCTTTTTTAGGTGTTAATGAACCAAAAGTTGGTGTAGATGATACTTTCATTTGGTGGAGGAACTCATCGGGTTTTTCGGTGAAGAATGCTTATCTTATGGTTTTGGAAGGGAACGGTAGGAGTTCTACTTTTGATGTCTCTCTTTTGAAGGCATTAGATGGTCTTTGGCAAACAAAAGTTGCTAGTAAGGTTTTAATTTTTGGTGGGAGACTATTGTTAAATAGAATTCCTTCGAAGGACAATCTGGCAAAACGGAATATTTTGGTGGATCCGTTACTTTTGTTGTGTCCGCTTTGTGGTTTGGAGGAGGAAAATGTGGAGCATCTCTTCGTCTTGTGTCCGGTGTCTTGTCTTTGGTGGAAAAAGTTTTGTGACTGGCTTCGGATTGATGGAGCAAGTTTTTCGGGTAATCTTTTTAACCGTCTTTGCTCTTTGGAGTCTATTTGTAGAGTTAAATTTAAGATGACTAGTAGATGGCTTTGGGCTAGCGTTTTGTTGGGGGGTTTGGAATTATAGAAATGAGATTACTTTTAGTAATGTCTTGTTGCATAATTTTGATGCGCTTGGGATGATGAAAGTAGTAGCGTGGGAATGGTTCTTATGTTCTTATAATTCTAGAGAATCCATTTAATGGGTGGATTGGTGTGCGAATCCGTCTAGTTATTTCTCTTGTTTTTTTTTTAATGAAAAGACCCTGTTTCATTAATCAGAGGAAACAAACAAATTACAAGGGTCAGCATTGATGCTTGGAATGCAGCCAGTCCAACATCTAGATCCTAAACACTTGCCCAATTGAACCAAATTATGAGCATCAGTGTTGAATTCCCTCCTAATAAACATTATGGAAATATTACAAGAATTAGAAATTAAGTTTCTGCAGTCCAGGGAAATAGGTTCTATATTAGCTATGTAGCCAGAACCATTAATGCAATCTACAACAGTGAGGGCGTCCGACTGAAGGGTGAAGTCGTGGATGCCAATCTCTTTCGCGGTTTGAATACCCCACTGGATTGCCAATGCCTCCGCTGTAGTTGGATTCACCACACTCTCCATGCGTTTTGTGGCCGCCAGAAAAATATTAGACGTGGGATCTTTGATTACGCAACTTAACGAAACCATATCATTGTCAAAGCATCCTGCATCTGTCTGTACCAGCCAGCCAGTTTTAAGTTTGGACCACTCCTGCTGCCCATCTTCAGTCGTATCAAATTCGGTCTTAACCTCTTCCATAACAGCATGCCATATCTCTTGGGCCGCAGCTGGGACCATGGGTTTGACACCCTTGAAAACCACATTATTCCTCATATTCCAAATCTTCCAGAAACACACAACAGCAATTTGGGCAGTACTAATGTCTTTCGAAGATACCAAACTAAACAACCAGTCTTCAATGTCACCGGCAGTAGGTAGGCGAAGGCCTAAGGGACTAGAAAAGCAGACCCGTCTCACAAAATCGCACCTGAGAAAAAGATGAAGACTATTTTCTGGCTCAGATTCACATAACGGGCAGATCCCATCATTGATAATACTTTTTTTTTCGGAGATTGCTCTTAGTTGGCAGGATATCCTTGATCAGGCGCCAAACGAAATTGCGAACCCTAGGGCTAACCTTTAATTTCCACAGGTGCTTCCACAAGACCTGCCTATTCGTTGAGGATGAGCTGGGACCGGATTGACTTTGCATAGCACTGAGCCATCGGTATGCTGATTTGACTGAATACTCCCCATCCGGTGCGTGGTGCCACAGAAGCTTATCATCAGACAAGGTTGAAGATAAAGGAATGCTGCAGATATGCTTTGTCACCTCAGGATTGAAAAGCTCCTTAATTGTATCAATTTTCCAGCAAGATATATCAGTGTCAATTAGTGAACTCACCGAATCAGGAACTTGGGGGCTGACCGACGATTCAGGTATGCAGAAACCTGGAAGCGTTGGAATCCACCTATCTCCCATGATACTTACCTTAGCTCCATTGCCTATTCTCCATCGAGTGCCGTTTAGTAAGAGATCCTTCGCACTTGTAGGTGGGTGTGGTTGGGAGTTTTTTCCTTGCTTTTGGGAGTGGTTTAGGCTTCTCTCTTTTGTAATCATGGGTTAGCACCTCTTATGCTTTTTTTATTATATTTTCTTTGATTATAAAAATAAAAAAATTTAGATAGATAGGTATAAATTACATTTTCTTATATAAGATAAAATTAGACATGCTACTAGATGTTTGGGATATTATCGTTTTCATATTGCAAGTAATTTTGAGATGCAAAACGGAATTAACAGCTAAAATTTATTTAGTTGGTATTTAATGTAAATTCCGTCACGAAAATTGAATATTATTTATTTTTTTGATCAATTTTGAATTTTATTTCTTTAATTTAACAGTAGTAAATCTTTGACTTTCATATGCACTGAATATTGATTGTCAAAAACGTACAACATCTACTTGCATATAGTACTTTCACAATAATGATGACCTAAATCAATAAAATTAATTAACACTAATAACAAATTCACACAAAAAAAAATTTAAAAACTTGATTAATTAATCATGCAGTTGTAAGCAACATCATGTTCTTGAATTCCTGAAAATCAAGCCTACCATCCAAATTAGTATCATAAAACTGAATCATGCTTCTACAATCTTTGCCACTTGTTTCATCCAAAAATCCAAGTTTCTTCAACACACACTCAAGTTCTTGGCTTGTGATGAATCCATCACCATCCAAATCAAACACTTTGAAAGTTGTTGCAAGATCCTTCTCCAACAACTCATCATCATCATCCTCATCATTGTTCGGTTTCGATATCGAGTTGTAAAAGAACAAGAATTCATTGAAGTCTAAGCTCTTCTTTTGTACCAGAGATTCAAGTTCATGTAAGGTGAATTGAGAATTGTTGTTTCCTATATTTTGCAGCAAAGAGTTCATTTCTTCAAGGCTCAGAAAACCGTCGCTATTTGTGTCTAGCTTCTCAAAAATACGATGCAAGTCTGTGGTAGATAGAACAGACATATTCCCAAACAACATGTAGTAAAAGTGTATGTTATGAATTTATGATAGAAGTGTTTTATAGTTTGGTCCCTATTGTTACAATTTGTCATCCAAGCACAACAAGATTATATATATAGACACACTTGCAAATTGCAATGACATTGTTAGACTTTTTAAATTTCTGACTTTTTTTTAATAAAAAGGAAACATATAAGTAATTTCATATTCAATATTCCATCTGTCATGTGACGTGTTTTACTTTTTAGATTTATTAAATAATTAATATATCTAATTTATATATAAACCAAATATATATTATATATATATATGGAATGTGAAACCAACAAAGTGATTATCAAACTTCAATTAAAGTTAGAATTAAATTGTGATATTTTACATAGGTTAATATTCTAGACTTTTGTGTTAATATTAAAAAAAAAGTAAAATTTTATTGATTTTTTAACTCGTTAGTCTATTTAAACATGTATCACATAACTTATTTATAAGAAATATATTGTTAAATAGCTTAACAAAACAAGTTAGATTTTTGAAAAAGTTAGATTAAGACCTAAAATTAAGTATATGATAAATTATTGATTAGACTTAATCTCTGTAAAATTTTTTACGGATTAAATTTAAGTTTCGCGAAACTCATTTTGATCTATCTTATTATCACTCATATTTTTCATACGGATTAATTAATACAAGAAATTATGTAATATGTAATATGAAATTTTTATTTTTATTTTTTATTATAAAATCTCATGCAAATTTTACCATTATTATAAAAAGTGTTTTAGCGATATCTTTGTAAAATATGTACTATTATTTTTATATAATTAACTTTGTATTTAATGATATGAAAAAGTAAGGGTAATTTGAAAGAAATCTCATTTAGAAATAATAAACATAAATAAAAAGTGAGTTTTATAATTTTGTCTAATCATGAAGAAAAATTTGTTGAATGACCTTGAATCCTTGATGATATGTGCAAGAATTTGTCGTACAACGATGCAATTTGCAAGAAGTTTCGCAATGGTTATTTGGTACAAAAATAAAATGGTGTTTTAAAATTAGCACATTGAATATTAGCACATCGAAACTGAAAGTCGTACAAAAAATAAGGAAAAAAATGTTGTGCAATTTATTAAAGACTTTAAGGAGAACTATTGGTCTTCTAATTATATTTAAGGGGTTAAATAAATTTTTGGTCTATGTAAATATCGCAGTTTCATTTTTAGTTTCTCGGATTTTCACAACGGTTTTAGATGGTTTTGACAACAGTTTTTTTTTAAAAAACTGTTGCCTAAAGGTAGAGAGGACTAAAAATAAAAACTACAATATTTATAAGGACCAAAAACTTATTTAACCCTATATTTAAGTATCTTTATTTGTAGGCTGCAAATGTTTTTTTTAATTGAAATAGTTTATTTTCTTAAACCTAAATAAGTTTTGTTTGTTAGTAATTGGAATCAAACGAGATCCACAAATGCGTTGTACTTTCTCTACAACTACAGGGCATACTATTGGAATTTCACAAAGATCCTTTTCGTTGCAATTGCAACTTGAAGGTTTTGTCATCATTTGTGGGAATAAACTACAAAGTGGATTCAAATGCGTGTTTGGTGCGTGTGTCGTGTCTACTTTTGTGACCTTTATTATCGTAGGGAGCACGTGTCAAGGTCTTGTAGAAGATTCCTCGTATTCATCAAACTTTTCATTTCATCCAAATTCAAATTATCAACTCATCTTTGTAGAATTTGTTTTGAAGTCTTTCTTCTTCTGTTTTTCACGTTTAGCATTTCTTTTTCAAACTCTTACAAAGTTGCTTTTGGGACAAGCCTCTCTGCTCTCACTATTGCGTGTTCCTTGGTACCTTCTTCCCTTTGTGCACTCAATTTGCCAGACTGAAGCTAGAATTTGAAATCTTTAAAATTGATTTCTAGTATTAAATTTATAATGCTCATCGCTTTCACATAAATGTATAAAGTCTCAAGATCGTTTATACTTACCTTGCACACTATGGATACAACAAAATTTTCCCTAATCAAAGAGGAGTTAATCCTATGAACAGAATAATAACACAGTTACTCCATTCAGAAACTTAGGAGGGAGGGTGCACTTATGTGAAAACAAAACTTTAATGTCACTCACTACTTAGAACATGCTTTTATTACTAAAAACAAAAGGCATTCCCAAACCCATTTTATAGCATCACATTACACGAGAATAAAGAATAGATAATGAAGCAAGAGAACTCTATATTCTTTGCACAAATGCAACTTCAAGCCTTGAAATGAAATTTGCCTGGCTCAGAGTATTTCGCTTCCACCTGTTCAACTTTGTTAAATTTAAAACCCCTGATTCTCAATACCTCAGGTTCTGAGGAATCTTTGTAGTCGACTGGTTGAAGAGTCCACCCATTGTTCTGAACTGAACCACTCACGTTAACCTATATAATTTGTATAAGAAAATCCCCCATATTAATTTAACAACATTCAATCAAACACAAGCATGTGCATTCAAGTCAAGAGTATAAGTTTCAAGCTTCAATTACTTTTTGAAGTGATAGTGGTGAGGTAATTTCTGAAAGTGATTTTTTTGTGAAGGAAATAAAGCTAACACTACTGTGCTGTCATGCATTAAGTTGTAATTACTCCTACTAAGCAGTTAATGTGCAAATGCAACAAAACACTCAACATGAAAAAATACCGATGAATTGTATTGGCATACCTCTGCATCATCAACAGCTTCTACAATAAGAGCTCCATCTACAGAAAGATTTTCAATGAAAATCTTTCGACCCTTGATCGCTAGTGTAGACCTCTGAGAAATGGAGCATTTTCCACTGACTTTGCTTTTGACTGAAGAAAAAGTCAGACCCCATTTTGGCTTCCATGTGATACGGGGCCAAACTTCAACCTCTTGACCATTGATAACCTGTAATACTGGATCTGCTACTTGGAAACCAGCCTGGAAGGAGAAAAAAAAGTAGAGAATTTGTAATAATCTGAAATGTCAATCATGGTAATAGCAATTGGCATCAAGGTAATCACGAAAAAAGCACAAAGACATTTGAGAATGGGATCGATACACTGTGCAGGATCACAATAACAATCTGGAATCAACGAAGATTCTTGAAATAACATTCAATCGTATTTCATTCTAAATATTAACTATTGCAGACCCATTTGTTGGTACTAGGTATATTGGAGCTCGACTGTTTGACAAGTAAACAATCTTCTACAACTTTCATAATCTCTATAATATTCTAATCAGTATTAAACTCTACAGAGACAGTAATCAGGCAAGCCTTAACGAGAATCAATCATCTTTGTATGTTCCTGTCATGTATTAGGTGGTGCTACCCATTTACCCTTCTCTAAATCTCTCACCCTTCTCTAAATCTCTCATATGGTTTGATCTATAATTTAACTTTCCTTTGTCTATTCTTCTTCAACTCTATTCTCACTACTGGTGTTTCTATAGGTCTTCTCCATACATGGTCAAATCACCTAATTCGAGATTATAGCATTTTCTCTACAATGGGGCTGTGTCAAATTTCTCCCCAATAATTCTATTTTTATTCCTATCTCGTCTTGTATGACCACTCATTCAACGTATCAGACTCATCTTTGTGGCCTTCAATTGAATTTCTTTTTAAGCTTTTACCATGCATCAAGCTGGCTGCTCTATGCAACATTGTAGGTTTTATTCCTACATTTCACCCACTCAACTTAGATCTTATGGCTGACATCTCTCTCTATCTCTGTATGTTAGTGTTAAGAAGTGTGGTTGGGCCTAACTCAACCCTACAAAACCGGCTTATAGGGTGAGGATTGCCCCCACTTATAAGGACATGTTCAGGCCATATATTGTCCGATATGGGACTCTTAACAGTTAGGATGATGGTCTCGAAGCACATACAACATATATTGAAATTCCATCACAAATATTTTCACATTGCCTAAAAATAAATAAATAATATCTACAAAACTAATTTATATGGAAAGAATATAAAACATTTAAAGCAATAAAATTAACACTCGTGTGTCATAAGACTTGCATGATATAAGAGTAAAACCACTAAATTACCTTTTTGAGAATAAGGCTATTTGCTCGATAGATGGCCATTTCTCCGGAAGTAGCACTATGGTATGGATTTCCTTTTGGCACCTTCAGATTAAAAAAACGGTAGATGAAATTATCCATCTTGAAAACCTTTTAGCAAGTTAAGGGCTTATTTGGTTTTTGTTTCCATTATCTGATTTCATTTGTTGTTTTACTCATTAGTTACAAAAATTTCACTTTTTTAGTGTATTTCCTATTTTCAAGTTTCTCTACGAAAAATACTGAAAGCAATTAAAAGTTGTTTTCAATATTTCTTTTATAAAACTTTGAAGATAAGGGGGAAAATTAGAATTTTATGATTAAAACAATGAAAATGAAATAAAAACTAAGTTGGAGGTAAGATACCATTACTCAAAACCTTTTATACAATTAAAGTTTCAATTTGAACCCAAATTTCCATTATCACAAACTTGTGGCAAGACCTTTCCAATATATTTCAATTCTAGGAAATCAAGCACTCCCACTATTTCTTTTAACATTCTATTATTTTTACATGTATGAACTTTTGCATTAGAATTTAAGCAGTACCTTAGCAGCATCCTCAGCATTATTCTTCACAGGTGCATAAGCAAACCATGTTTCCATTACCTACACAATCACATAGGACCAGTCAGGTAGCACCAAGCATAACAACCAAACATCCAAAAAGTGACATCACACAATGGACTAACTCCATCTTTAACTGAAAATATAACCTCAAACGATGGCAAAGTCAAATGTGATAATAAGCTTTGATTTGCTAAAGTTTATGCACTTCTCTCAAATAGATAATTTACCGTGAACCCAACCCTAGAGGATGGGGGCAATGTTTTTGGATAGTCCTGCATCATACATTCAAGTCGAGTTGAGGATTTAAATGAAGTCTTGCTGGCATCTTTATACCTGCAGTATCAGGAGAGAAAAAAACAATAGTGGGAGAAGATTAAGTCAGTGTAGATTTTTCTTCAAGTTGTTCATGAAAACTTTCTCATAAAATAATGCTAGTTCAAGTACAAACTTATTGGAATAGCTCATACTCAAAAGAATAACATTGACCATCAATTTAGAAAAAGAAAGACGAGAAAGAAAAATGGTAAAACAAAGTCTGATGCAACAACAAAGCATAGACTGTAATCATTGAAAATTGAAGCATGTTACACTGAAGCAATGAAGTAATAATATAGTATAGCGAGTATTCGAAAGAAGAATTACTTTGGGTTAACGAACTCCTGTATGGCACCTCCTGTTTTTGCAAGTTCCTCAATGTAAGGACCAAGTTCTAAAATCAACTGGCAGAAAAAGTAAGATATTGTTACTTATGCAATCATGGTATAATCATGATGCAGTTCAAATATGTAAGGATGAAAATTATCACAATTAAACATAGGCAATCAAAGCCTGATGTTTTTAGTATACTAATTTCCAAACATAATGCATCATGAACAAAGAGCTCACACCACATGACATGATATTAAATCAGATAAGCATACTACCAAATCTGCCCAACAATAGATAATTCAGAAGGCAAATGCCACAGCTGGTAGAAAGGACCATAAAACTGAGATAAGTATGAAAAACAATTACTTGGTTTATATTTCCAGGAAATGGGGAGTAGCCAGTCTCACTGTTGACATCGCCATCAGGGTATCCACTTGCTCTCAGAAGCGGATCTAGCTGATTGTACTCCACGTTTATCACCATAGACCTCCCTGGCATTTTAATGATCATGTGCTAAACATATTATTTCAGGAAAATCCATAAAAAAATGTCATTGACATAATGAAGTTGGGAGATATATTATTATTTATATAATTTTAATAAATTTGAATAAAACCTCCAAACATGTATGAATGTAAGTACAATCAAGTGACATGGATTTCAAACTGTGATCTCATACCAAATACTTTCTCAAAGAAAAGGACCCATCCTAGCAACTACTTTGAACTTGGTAGCATTTCAATCCTCAACAAATAAGAAAAGAAAGTGGTGCACACACAAATAGGGGATGAAAAGGTTACATAGCTTGTTTAGCTGTCACAGATTATTAGTTTATTACAAGGGAATAATTTGAAGATCAGCATCAAGATTGTTTCAGTATTACATTACGCCTATAAGTTGTTGAAGTAGTTACTCATTCGTCAGCTTTGTATTACATTTGGTTTCAAGACAAGGTTGCCTATGCGTTACGGATAGTTTTAATGATTAAATGTATCCACTGATAATGATGTCGGGAGATCAAGTAACCCGCTGAATTTTTTTTTTAAAAAAAGTAAAAACTTTAAGTGTTGTGCATTCTTAGCCTAATAATGCACAACACCTAAAATATTTACCTTTTTTTTTAAATGCAACGGACTACGTGATCTGTCCGGTATCAATATCAGTGGAAGTGTCTAATCATTAAAACCATTTTGCTTCCACGAAGAATCATTGTCTACCATTTCCCAATTTATTATGACAAACAATAACATATTCATAAAATTTTAGTTTCAAACCACTTTATAGGCAAGAAAAAAGTTCTATGCTTTGCAACATACACCAAAAGTTAGTTTATTATTCTCAGTCCCACATTAATATGTGACTCTAGAATGCGCACTATTTTCTTTGTCTATGAGAGATGAAATAATCAACTTACCATCAGAGTGGGTGAGTTTGGTAATTCCACCAATAGCTTCTTTTGCTTTCCGAGGTACAGCTAGAGAATTGACATGGTACTGTTTTGTAGAACTGACACCCAGTGCTGATGGAATTGCCTGGATCCACAAATTACTACGAAATAAATACTAAAAATATACCGTCTGGAATATCAGAAAGGATTTGTTGAAACTTGAAAGTATGATATATGCTAAAGCAACATACCTTGAACAGAAGTCCATTTGTATCTTGGAAAAAGAGAACCCATTTCAATCCAGCATTATACCTAACACATCAAATTTATGATAAAAGCATATCGACAATATACAAAGCAATTTGATCTACTTATTTATTGGAGTATTGGATTTCAATCACGTAAATTAATAAAATTAGCAGCTGATATTAGTAGTGTTACATAACAGCTTCTTTTTTTTGTTCCTAAATATATTCAAATCATTCTTAACTTACTTAGAAATATCTATTGAACAGTTCTATCAAATTTCTTTATATTATCAGAAAATGAAATGGAAGACATAAAAATAGGTTTTAAGGATCTATAAACTGTTTGAGTCATACCATACTTTCAGAATACCGCTGGAATGAAGAAGTGAATGCACATCACCATGTCCATGTGGTTTTGTCTACACAAAGAGGCACAGTTAATAGAACACACTTAGTTTGAAAATCCAATATATGAGTCTAATATAGTGTTTCTTTCTCTTTCTTTTGCTAAAATAGCGCAATCATACATGTATCCAGCAATACCTGAACTCTGTATCTGTTTTGTGGATCCAATGCAAGCCTGGCATCATTATCTTCTAAGCATGCAACTTTTTCCTAAATCATGTTCAAATTTAATAAACAAAATATTTTAAAACTAGACTGATCTTTCCTTGACATTAAAAGACACACCTACCTGCTTTAAGAGTGTTACTTGTGTGGGTTGCATGCCAAAGTAAGAATTTGATTCTAATAACTCTAAGGTACGCCCATGGGTGTCATCAGAGGTCATAATAACAAAGGGAATTTGTGTCTGGCCTTCACCTAAAAGTTGAAAAACACACCCATTACTAGAAAATACTTAAAAATATTAATAGTTTGAAAGAGAGGAAGGAGCATAAACTCTAAAAATGTTTTTGTTTCTCGGGTGTGGAAATACTTTTTGGAAAGCATTTTAATAGAAGTAAAAAGGCATTTGCTCAACTGTAACAATTCATTTTTGTAAGAAAGCTCAAGGACGAAAAATGCTTTTTATGAAGAAAAAAATGTCACCAGAAATGTTTTGCAGGGAGCTATTTCCTACTGATATATTTTTATTTCCAAATCAAGTTATTTTCCATAAAGGAAAGCATACATAAAAGTTATCTTCCATCAGAACAAATGGACCCTTAGTCATAGAAATTTGGTATCATTTAAACAAACCGTCTTCACAAGTTTTTAAAAGTCTTTAGTTTAACCACATGCGTAACAAAATCAGATGGTTAAATATGACTATATTGAAAAGGAAATTTATATTGACCTTCTGAGCTTGCTTCTTGAAGTGCCAATATTGATTCAATGTAATGTTGTAAGAAACATGTTCCTGTAGTTGTTTCGGCTGGAAGAGCAACCTAAAAGAAGAACATAAGATATGGTTAAGAGTTAGTAAGTAATCCCTTCTCAAGCAGGAATATTCCATACACAAACACACAGCATTAAAAATCGTTTAAAAGGTATGGGAACTAGAGCTAAAGCTATGAAAAAGCATTAGTCCTTATATTTAAGTATTAGAGTTTGAACTTTCCTTGTATTAAAACAGATCAAAGCAGCATTAAAATCAATATTAAACTATCCTTGTAAGCACCAGCAAAGCTTTGTTGTGACGGGGGAGCCCCAAAAGTTATTAAGTTTCTTTTGAAAAAATTGATTATATGAGAATAAAACCCTCCAATTCAAAAGGATAGAGACTCAATGACATAGTAAGACTCATAGTAGCAGATGAGAGGGTACACCGCATTGCCATCCTTGTCTAGACACGTGGCTTCTTCTCCAGATAATTTAATGACAAATTAGTCAATGTGTTTGGGAATTAGATTCCTCATTTGAAATCTTCATTTAATCTAGATCCACCAAAAAATTCTGATGTACATAGCATTTAATTAAGTTGGCCCCCTCAATAATTTAGTATAAACAAGCTCACAATGATCACCAACCACCATATAATGGATGTTGATTGATTTTGACAAAACAACAACAGCCTTTATATACAAGATATCATCATCACAGAGAATGATAGAACTAAACCTTAATCCCATTGTACCCTAGACGCTCCCCAAGACCGCCAGCAACAAGAACAAACGCAGCTCTCCGAGCTTCACGCACACCTGCTTCCTCATATTTATTGAAGCTCTCATCACCAAATTTCAATGTCTCACCAGTTGGAACCTGCAAAACCATTAATAAACATTCTTACATCTTATACCATGGACATCCACATACTGAAAATTCAAATTCAATAACATCTGTATCCATACACATATAAATACTCCGACACCTACACCTCAAAAATGGTGTGTCACACCTGTGATTAAGTTTAATTTATTATTTTTTCAGAAAAATGGTGTGTCACACCTGTGATTAAGTTTAATTTATTATTTTTTCAAATTATTACCGATCTCCACGTGTCAGTGTCGGGTCGGTGACGTGTTTCTTGTCCGTGCTTCATAAATATACCTAAAATGCACAAGGTTGAATATAATAAAGTGGAACAAACAAGGTAGCATTGTGACTTACAGAAGGCGTGAAGCCATCGAAAGGATTATTTCCAGCTTTGGAATCAGCCAAGAGTCGTTTAGCGTTATTGATATAAGCTTCCAAACCACCAGGGTAACTAGAATCGAGTAGAACAAGCTAACAAAAACGCAGTGTCGTTTAGATATTGATATATTATAGAGAATGCGCGGATCTATCTATTGGAGCGAAATTGAAAACAAACCTGATCGAAGAACGCTTTCTTCTCGTCGTCATCAACGCCGGGACCAGGCCAATCGCGAAACAGGTGGTCTTGGCCATTGTTCAATAGCATCTTCACCAACTCTTGCTGAAACGCAGAACAATAATCAGAATCAGAATCAGAATCAGAAACAGAAGCAGTAATTGAAATATGAAAAGATTATTAGAGAGAAGAGAGGAACCTGTTGAGGCGAGAGGAGGTTAAAATTGTCGCCGAGGGAGGAAGCCATGGGAATTGGAATCGAAGGTGAAGAGAGTGAGAGTGGAAGACGGTTACGACGGAGAAGAAAAGAGAAAGAGAAAGAGAAAGAGAAAGAAGGTAGAAAAGTTGAAATGAAATGTGCCGGTAATTATATCGATCTGATTTTTACTGGCAGTTTCAACTTTTGAATTTTTGTTCAACTGGATACATCTCAAATTCTCAATCTCACCAGAACACAAGGTTTGCCTTCAGTTTGTTAACTGGGCCCGTACCAGGCACGTGGCACCGGCAAACAAGACAGCAATAAGTTAGAACTGATTAAGTTTTTAAAAACTGAATTATAGTTTTTAAAAGTTTAAAAACTAAAAACTTGTTTGAAACAACTATTTTAAAATAGGAAAATGATTATTGTTAAGGAAATGCGAAAATAACAGACAACAATAATTTCAACTATTCATTATTATTACCACTCTATGATCTCAATTAAATAGAAAATTAAATTTAAAATAAATTTAAAATTTTATTCTAAAATAATGATATGTGTGAATTCTTATATGAATTTAATGGGAATACAACAACGGGGTAAAATGATTTTACACCGTTAGCGAATTGTAACCGTTAGATTTTAATATAGGTTTGACTTTTATTTTAATTATATATAAAATAATAATTATGAATGGTTGTGATGGAATGATAGTGTAAAACTTTTTACACTACATAACTATTAATCTCTTATTATATTTCTTCTTCAATTTATTTCGTACAAGCACTACTATTTACTTTCCAATTTTTCATTTTTCAAAACTGAAAACACACGGAAAATTGCAAGTTTTCATTAATGGCATTGTTGGAATTATATGAAAAATTAAGAAAACATTCTTAAAACTAAGACGATGAAAATAAATTATCAAAGCCCACCATCATATTTCTCATTAATGACATTATTTAATTATGAGTTAAAAGGTAGTGCTGTAAAATAATTTTACACTGTCATCCAATAGAAAATCATAAATGTGTTATTTTATTAAAATTTTTTAAAATAAAAAAATGGTTTAATTGGATACATGGGTGGTGATTGGTTGACAGTGTAAAAATATTTTACACTGTCAGTGCATCACCCTTTTCTCTTTAATTATTTTATTATAGTTTTTACTCATAAATGTATATTAGATTAATTTATAATTCATAAACTATATCATGAATTTTTATTTTTTACTTTTAGAATTGAATATAGTAAAATAGATTTCAAAAATTGTTTAAAAAAAAAATAGATTAACAAACAAGTTTTCTTATTTTCATTTTAAAAACAGTTTTATAAAACTAAATTACCAAACAATTTTTTTTCTTATTCTCTTTTCGAAAACACTTTTTCAAAATAAATTTATAAAATAAATTTTGAAAACAAAAAACCAAAAGTAATTCAAAAGTATTTCATTGAATTCAATATTAATATTTGATTAAGTAATTCAAAAGTATTTCATTGAATTCAAAATTAATATTTGATTTGACTGATACATTTATAATTAAATAAAGTTGACCAACATTAACTTGATAAGTACCCATAAATTCAATAATTTTTTAATTAATATTTATTTTTAAATAGATTTTTAATCTGTTTATTTTAATTTTTTTTTCAAATAATCAATTTTTTTAAATAAAATATTTAAATAACCAACATTCTCAAATTATTTATCAAAGTAATCATATTTCAAAAAAATTTGTTTACAAGAGAATGCTACACTCCCTCTGACATATGCACCCCTCAAACATATGCACTGTAAAATTAACTCATGTGTCATTGCATTTGGCGCATGCTTTGAGTATTTAATAGTAGGCGTCATTCTCTCTGGTGCATGCATTTCTTCTTTAAGAGGAGGCGTCATTCCCCTTAGCGCCTATGTAGTAATGTTTTTTTTTTTGTAAATAACTCATTCATTTTCCACCATTTTCCACTCATCTTCTCATTTCATTCTTAAATCTTTCTTCAAAATGTCTCACATTATTAAAAGAAATGCTCATATTTTTTATTCGCCAGTAAAGCTTCGATGAAGATTTGACTTTGGAACATTGAGACTTTCGAGCATCTTGAGAGGAGTTTGATTCGTTGTTTAGACGGAGACATTCAAGACTGTGAAAAGATTAGAATAATCAATAGGCTTGTTATGATTTCAACAGTAATGAATTGCATCCTATGTGGGAGTTAGTTAAAACTAACAATGACTGTCGTGTTATGATGTATGGATCAGATGATATTGTCCAACTGATGGTTGAAATCTCCTAGATATGTTGTAGTGTTTAGTCATTTTATTGTTTTTCGTGTTGTTGTTTTATGTGTGCTTGTGTTCGTTTTGTTGTATTCGATATGAAATGAAAGTTATATTCAATATGAAATTTCATGGTAACAAAAAATAAATTAGTATTAAGAATGCATACAATAATTATGTTGTGGAGCTTGATCCAACATTGAGACAATTTTTTTGATTGTGTCCGGTTTAACGATACTGTTTGTTGTGAAATTCAACAAACAAGCGCTAGTCTTCCAAAAGGTTACTTGCAGGAACGAGTAGGTGATCCAAGGACATAGGTGCACAAAGTTTATGGTGTTTATCTCGTTTTTATATAAAAAAAACATAGATTTCAATGTAGGCGAAATCTTTAAAATAAAATAAAAAGACATAAATGTTAATGCAGAAAAATGTAAAGAATTCGACAAGTAAAATGCAGAAAATGACTTAATGTAAAACACTTTGTATAAATAAAAGGCGGTGTTTGAAGAAATACATTGCACTCAGTTAACTCTTTTATCACTTTCGCTTTGATACTTTGAGTATATTGAGTTTCTGTAGCAATTTCAACATACAAAATCTAACACTAGAATTTCCAATTTATAATGAAATCTAAGTAACTATCCACGTCTTCGCTTGCAAGTATTTCGCTTTTAACTTGCTTCCACGTGTCCTTCGAATGCAGATAAGGCTAAAAAGTAGTTATTTAGTCTTGTTTCATATTCCAACTTCCTTAGTCTGAATACTCTCCAAATCATTCCAAAAAATTAATAAGTTCCCAATACTACTGCCAGTATAGAAACTTCGGCATGTTCCTTTAAACATATATGTCGAACTATCTTTCTAACATTTTGTCGAAGGAATATTAACATACTCAACCGAATTTATTCAAGTGTTTAACACTTCCTCTTGGCATGCTAAATATTTGAGATATGTCGAAAAATCCAACTAATAAATTGCCCCCCAAAAATGTCATTCTCGACCAACAGAAGAATAATGACATTTTTTGAATGCTTCAACTTAGTAATCATATTGTACTGACGTCATGGCCATTAGGCCACTTTCTTGAAACGTCATACAAAAGGGATGAATGCTTCACACATGCTTCGACATCTATTCCCACATGTGTCCTTCTTCACATAAATAGCTTGAACAAACCATGTTATTTTGCATAATGCAGCCAATCCAAAAGGAACAACAAAGAAGATGGGTTTATTTGTTAGACACTACAATATATACTTGAAGAGAAACAAGCTCAAGCATTCTAACAAAGGCTTGGTAAATTTAAGAAATTTTCACCCGCCTAAAAGAGAACATAAGAAAAATATGAGGATATCACATGCTATGAGTGCGGAAAATCGGGACACTATAGAACTACTTGTCCAAGTTTCACTAGGCATCATAAAAAGAAACATAAGGAATTATACTAGACAAAAGGCAAAAACACTAAAGGTCATAGAGCCTATATCACATGTGAAGAAGAGAATTAGATTTCTACCTCAGGTTCCTTCTAAAGTTCACATGATGAATATGCTAACCTATGTTTAATGGCATGTGTAGCAACCTGCCTAAAAATTATAACTTAGAGAGTCACCACCTATTCTACCAAGGCGAATAGGAAACCTTTAATGGTTAAGAGATTTAGGGTAAGATACCATATTCGGGTTAAGGGAAGGTGTTAGGCACCCAAAACCCTTTCCTAAAGGTTAACATTGCAAAGATAAGGGTTATGGCAAAAAAACATAAAGAAAGGTAACAGATAATTAATAGGGTTAAAGGCTTAATTATTGACATGATTAAGATTTTGGAGGAGGGGGACTCGCCTTGTTGCCAAGTGCCTACGTACCTCCTTAGGGAGGATCAGAGTCTACGTAGTTCGGGGACGGGTTGTACGCCCTTAAAATTAGTATTCTGGTTTGATGTGGTTTGAAGGCTCTTCAGTTGCCTTATCATAGTAATGATAATTCGTAGTTTTGAGAAGAAAAAAAGTTTCGGGGAAGTGTTTTAGAGTTTGGGTGTACAACCCTAGTTTTAATTTGTATCATTAACCGCAATAATCGATTGATTCAATTACCATAGTTAACAAATTAGAATTTGTATCGTTACCAATTTTTATCCATTGATTTAATTGTCACTAACAACGAATAATTGTATTTTTTTAGTAATTTTATGAATTTTATTGGTATTGTTACTCCTCGTAATCGATTAATTCGATTAAAAAGAATAACAAATTAGGGCAAGAAGAAAAAACGATTAATCATCACAACTAATAAAGTAGTTGCAACCATTTAATCAAATAGAAACTAATTTTATTTTAATTAAACAGCATTTTAATTAAAATTATTGTTAACCATAGCAATTAATCGATTTAATCGGAACGAATAACAAATTATAATATTATATATTAATTTATTCATAAAAAATAATTATTATAATTATTAATAAATATATTAAAAGAATTTAATTAAAAAAATATTTTAATAAAAATAATTTAGTTTATTAAGATTTCAATTCAGTGTGGCAGTTTTGATGGCTCATGGCATAGGGATTAATTTCTGGGCATTGGATCTAAGTGAGTAGAGAATCTGTGGTTAGATCTAGGGGACGCATGGTAGACTACATAGGTGGCAGCGCATGGGATCAAGGGGTTGAACATTTTATCAAAAAATAGGGTTGGAGGGGAGGCTCGAACCTGCGACCTCACCCTCACATACGCGCTTGCCAATCAACTCAACTGAACCAACAATCTGTTTAACAAACGCATTCAGAACAATACATATTAAATCAAAACACGCTATTGAAAACACGCGCCAATTTTTAAACTGGCGAACCAGACAATGACAGCTCATCATCTTCCACCTCTAGACCTATAAACCCTGCACATTTAGCTACGATTTCTGCTAGAGAAATTTCGTAGCAACCTCAAAACTGGAAAAATAGCGAACAGCCTATAGATGCAAATAAATATGGCGCGACCCCCTGGTTCCCTTCGTTTATACCACACGATCCTAATGCTAGCCTTGTTTTATCCTAATTTTAACCCAAGTGAAAACCCCCAAATCAAAATCAAGAACCCTAACTCGGCCTCCAATGGCCGAATACGATTCACACACCAAAACTCAAAGAAAGCAATCCAGAAACGTTCAGCACATCATTATCAATCAAATTATGCAGTCAATTATCAATAATAGTGTGTGAATCATGCTAATCGACCATGTTTTAGAAACTACATACCACGGCTAATTGGAGGATTATCTGGGGGTGTTGATGTAGAGCACCTATCCACACAGCTTCAGAATGATCCTGTGAACCTTTTGCAATTCTCAAACCTCCTTGAAACACCTTTGTTCTTCAAGACCGAAACTCACTTTCTTGGTGAAAATTTGAGTTCTGAATGTATGCTTCTGCAGAATGTTTCCAACCCCTATTCATGTGCTTTGGGTTATGTATTTATAGGGCACGAATTAGGTCACTTAAAACAATCAAAAATCTTTAGGAATCCAATCTTGCCAAGGTTTGAAAATTTGATTTTATTCTTCCATGGGAACTTGCTATTTTGGACAAATTTGTATCAATCTCTTCCCAATTGGTTTGCCACGAAAATATATTATATCTTACCATTAATGTTGATTGGAATTGATATATATGCACCTTTTTCACAAAATATTTGATTTCCCACTTAATTTAATCATTTTAAATCTATTTTAAATGAAATAAAATTGTGTAAAAACCAATAAAATGGTATAATTCGTGGCATATGGTTTGGATAACTTGTGGACCAAGTTTAAGTCATAAAAGTATAAGCCCATTTGTAAGAAATCCAATTTGAACCCCTTTTATTTCACATTTGGTCCTCCAAAATCACCCAACTTTGACCAAGCATATCTCACTCAATTTTTAAACTATGAGGGAGTTCTAGTACTTTTTGGAAACCTCAAGAGGTCATCTATAAGCCACTTTGGAACATATTTTCCATTTGGAGCTTTTATCTTGATCATATCCTCTTTGCCAAAAACTGCTTTTGAAGGATGCTTGAAAAAGACCTGTAATCTTTTGCACTGTATCTCTCAAATGAAGCATTTCTAGCCTTGGCTTGTGAGAGACAAAGTTGTAGAGAATCCAATTTCCTTCTAAATAGGCTTTGAGTGGGGAATTTTCGATGTTCCATGTGAAAGTTATGCCCAGTCAAAGTTGAGTTGACTTTCTCCTTGAGAAACCCTAATTTGAACCTTTTTGTATTTGTTCATCTCTGAGTTTCTACTGATAAATCATGATCAAATTTTGATCAGATGATGGATATACACTTATGTACTTGATGTTTGATCAATGATCAGAGGCTTGGACCATGCTTTGATTGTGATTGGCTTTTTAGGCTTAATCAGTTGACTGTGAATCTTGGAGTTTGTTTGAGCATATAACTTTGGAGTTGAGCCTTGATCTTTGCCCTGGGAGTATCTTGGATCATAATAGGCCATGGAGAGTTTGGTTATGGATCTTGTCTTGTTGATTTCCTTAAGAGAACCTCAAACCCTAGTTTTAAGAGACTTTTACTCAAGAGAATGACTTGATGAATCTCCTGAGCTTTTGAACAAACATGACTGAACTATGGAAGACAAATTTTGGGGTATGACAGCATGAAAGAAAAGTGAAGGCTCACAGGTATACACTTCTTATCCTAGAGATTAACTTTCATATAGAGAATTGTCGAAATATTTGAACAATATGTATGCAGATTAGACTCTTGTGAGGACGATAAAGTCGAACCACAACACAATATAGTGTACTCTCTCTCTCTCTCACACACACACTCTTGCATTTTAATTTTTTTTAGATTATTGCATGTTTAGATAATTGTTTGTTAGTGTAGTTTATTGTTAATTTTTCTTAGTAGTGATTTATTATGTAAGTTTAAGTTTTGTTGGAAACATAACCTATTTGTGGGACAACTTGAACAAAACCCGAAAGGGAAAATAACGATGTTACATAGGACAACAGTAAATACTTGGTAGTACCCCAATTTTGTCCAAACAATTAAAATTATTTCAAAAAATGTGATTATTGTGTTTACTTTTATTGCAAAATCTATTTTAATTTATTTAAAGAATTTCAAAAAATATATAAAAAAATCAATTTATCCTTTTATATTTTATTTTTAATCATCACTATATACATTTATCAATTTATTAATTTTTTTTTAAAATTTGAAAATAAAAAAATTCATAATATTTAGTTGTTTTAATTATGAATAATTATTTATAAAAAGAAATTAAAAAATTAGCAAGTTGATTGTTATTTTCATAATTTTTATTTTCATTACAATTAATTAGCGTTCAGACAAACACTCTCGTGTCCTCCTATTTTTTTAAGGCAATATCTCATTCCACCCTTTCATACTCTTAGCCACCAGGCGAAATTCCAATTATGCCCCTGATTCCGTAGATACACATTAGAAAGCACATTTTTCTAACAAAATTTGATTTTTTCGGAGGTACATTTACGGAAGCATACAAAACATAGTGAACGTTGGAAAAGTTCAAATTAATCCAGTTCAGAAAATCTTTCGTAGATATATCTACGGAAGGTGTTAAAAACAGAGTGTTCCATAAATGTACCTACAGAATATTTTGTTATATTTTAAATTAACTACACTTCACTCCAAAACTCAATTTTTATAACAAAAGTGGAACATCAAATTATGGTACATCAAGGTAGTGCAATTTAAAGGAAATGAAATATAATACACCAAAATAATACATCCTATCAATCATCCAAATAGTGTCATATATATAATCAAAATAAAATACATAAATGTAATAAAATATAGACATCAATAAAATCATAGACATCACTACTGTGTATGTTGGACAACATCCTCCTCCTCTGGCTCCGCCTCTGCATCCACCACGTCGTCTGTTGGCTACTCTGCCTCTAAGTTAAGTGCCCCACCTGTCCTAGTACGATGTCTACGATATAAAATGCCCCCTCTGCCACCCTCACGATATCATCCAGTATACGTTTGTGATCAGACCCCTTAGAGAAGAAACCACTTCCAAGGCCTGCATGCGCGATCTCAAGTATCTCACGACAACGAGGAAGTACATCCTCATTGTGGTCCAATTGAGACTAATGAGTTTGCAATATTTCCTAATGATATGGTTTGAGCGGTGATCCCTCTGCAGTGGGGATCATGTACGAGTGTGACACACTGAAGTACCAAGTGATGTACCTATCGGCACATCTCACATCTACCGCTTCTCTGGTCGCCCGAGCCTCGTCTGGAACCATGTGATGCTCAAAGTTTGTAGAGGCCTCATCTATCAGTCGACGGATGATAAAGATGGGAGTGGAGACACGAGGGTCGCGAGGTATCGTTTGACACTAGCTGAACTGTAGCATGACGCGCTCCGGAAGATAACGAAGAATGATAGTCGAACTGGAAGCCAACCATCCAGTATATGGTGCAACGTCATCCCACAGAACCGTCTCACAATGAGTAGCATAGCAGTCATATCGGGTGTCCTCGGCAGTCATGCGGTCTAGATAATATCTCTACGAATTTGGCACCTGGTTTGCTTTGAGGGGGCGAAGGCCCTAGCACGCAACATGGCCTCAGTGTAGCCAGACACCTCTCCCCAGCCAATGATCATGGGGAAGTGATGTAATATCCATCCCTGAAATGAAAATAAAAAACACGGGGATGAAACATTACTACGACAATAGAATGAATGACTTTGAGAAAAAGTGTAAGGATATAAGATTGTTACCACTAAGAGTGAAAAGTTGTCTGCCACAGTCCTTGTCTTCCACAAACATCCCTCTCCGAGTCTATAATAGTTGTACGCCAATGTTGCCGCTCCACAGTTGTACACATGGATCCGTGTGGTATCAAATAAGTACCTCAAATAAACGACATTTATGTACGAGGAGCTTGTGTCCACACAAACAGCTAAGTGCTTAACAAAAATAGGAAGTAACATCTCAACACACGCTGTATATGTATCTCCACCTCTACTTGGTCACCAGTAGCCTACTGCGCCACAAGGAGCTCAACATCATATCTCCGGGTCAGGAAGTGAATCCACATGTGTGCCCATCGGGTCCTCTCCACCTCCTCAAGCGCATCCTCAGGATCAGCCCCGAGCTCTTCAATCACAGCCTCACTCGCTTCCTCCTTCGTCGTCCTACTGTGACCAAGAAGGGTACCCTGGATAGGTATATGTAGGAGGCATGCGATGTCGTCTAAAGTGACGATAACATCACCATGAGGCAAATGGAATGACGACGTCTCTGGTTGACACCTCTCTGCAAATGCCATCAGCATCCCATTATGTATGGTGGAGTACCCTATCTGACTGAGGTCCTTCAGTCCAGAAGCTGTGGGGACATCCTGGAACCATGACTCTGTAGGCTGTTGTAGAGAGGCAATATTTCGCTTGTGATGGTGTAACTACTAGGAATCCTTATCCTGAAAATTTCCAAAGAAAACACTATTAATAACAAGCAAAGTTATAAATAATAAATTTTCACTGAGGATAAAAAAGTAATAAGTCTAAGAAATTTTACCTCTCTGTTCCAAACATGTCTAGCTGTATGATATGCATACCCTGTCAACATGGATAAATCTAAAAGACCCCCTAGGCATCCTACAGGCACCTTAGGCGCATCAGCCTCCTCGTCCAACGGGTTAACACCATCAAGAGGTGGCACGGGAGATCCAACATTGGCCGGAGGTGGCACAGAAGTAACAGAAGTACCACAGAGACGTCTGCGGGTGGAGGGCGCCTATGAGGAACCCTCACCGCCATCCCGACGCCTCCGGGATGAAGAAGTAAATGGGAAAGGCCCTTGTACACTATGCTCCAAGTGAGTCTGCGATGTGGCCCCATCCGTCACCTCTACTGGAACTGATGTGTAAGGTACATCTGCTAGAACGGAGGATCCATCTGTCACCTGTGAGACTACCTGCATCCGTCCATGTCGCACAGAGGCATGCTATGCAATCCTCCCACGTATAAGTTAGCCTGATTAGTCGGCCATAGCGTTTGCATTATATTACAAATACAGTCAGATTAGATACATCTACGGAAGCACTCATCATTGTAAAAAATTGAGTTTGTTCTGTGGCTGCATCTATGAAACTACCCAACATTTCATTTGTTTCGTAGATGCACCTACGGAACATTCTGAAACTTCAAAACCGCAACAATGACGTCTTTCATTGTTCCAGTGACTAAAAAACCCCATTTCTGTGGCTTGATTGTCCGTTTTACACATAAAAAATACCTACATAGTCTATAAACTATGTTTCTAAAACTAACTAATGATTTCTACACCTAAAAGTGTATTCAAACTCTATTACAGTACTTGAAAATAACTTGAAAACTTACCGATTAAATTGAGTTTTAAAGTTGTTGAGATGTGTTGATCGTTGATGTTGAAGTTCACCACCGAACTCGAGAGAAAACAATGAAGTTTGGTGGAAGTTTGATTTTTGAGGTTGAGAGAGATTAAGTAGAAGATGAAAAGTGTGAGAATGAGGGAGGAGAAGTAGTCTGATGCGAATATGAGATCAAATGCTTCCGTAGATGCATAAGTGGGAGAATTTCGTAGATGCACCTACGGAATAAATGAACTTTGACAAAAAAAGGTGCTTCCGGAGATATATCTACGGAAGCAGAGAAACATTTTTGGCAACACACATGGTGCATAAGAAGCCCAAAAAATGGATTAAGAGTTTCTCTTTTTTAATTGCGCTTACTCGTTTATGTCTTTTATGATGTTTTTCATATCGTCGTTAAAGAATATTACTTGGATACAATTATCAAAATTAAACTAAGATGTAAATTCTCTCTCTTACATATAAACTATTTCCAACTTGTTTTTAAAACTCAATAACTTGGTTCTCTTTATTAAAGTATTGTTCAATGTACTTTTTTTCCCGGGGATTCATCACTTCACTTACATTGCAATAATATTTAGTCATGATTGTTCATGATTGTTCATCTCTCCACGTTGAGGTTGTTAGTATTTTTTTCACAATATATAGTCATGGTTGTTCATCTCTCGACGTTGAGGCTGTTAGTATTTTTTCCCTGTAATGCAATATAGGTGGAAATGAAGGTTGACGAATTCGTATTTTTACTTTAACTTATAACTCTTTTGCATTGGAGTAATGCAACATCCACAAATCAGCAAAGAAGACAAACATTGAATTTTATAAATTAAGGCTTAAAGAACTAATGTATAAGCCATGGTTTTAAACTGCATACCATATCCTGTGACGCAGATGCAATATTGCAGTTGTGAAGTGTCTACAGCCGCATCAGACCGCAATTCCAGTGTAATTATAAATCACACTAAAAATTTACTCGCATGAAACGTGTCATACCCCAAAATTTAGCCGATGTGATTCTCATTTCAATTTAATAAGGGCGTTAAATATTAGGAGCCATAGGGTTTGATATATCTATTATTAAACTCGCTCTCCTGTAAAACTCCTGTATAAATTGGTTTAAAATAAAGAGAGGGTGTAAATAGCAAAAATCTCTAAATTCAATTGGCACTTGGGTTTTTTCTTTCTTCTTTTTTGTCTCGTAGAAAAAAATATAGAGGGGTGTCTTGCTAGAAATAGAAAAATTAGGGCCCAATAGGCCCATTTGCTTATCACCATTTAACCATTTACATTACTATTAATCATAGCTTATTAATATTTGTTAATTCCTAAATATTAGTTTTAAAATTAATATTGAGTTATTAAAGATTAATCAAGTTTTATTATTAGTATTAATATAATTGGTTATCAGAATATTATTCATTAATTAAAGCATTTTATTGGGTTATTATCAGGAAAATATTATTAGTTAATTAGTTTTTACTGATTAATTGATTAATCAAATTAAACAAATTAATTGATGGTTGATTGGGTTTTGTTTGTTGTCGTTTTTGTTTCTTTGCGCCGCAAAGCAATAGCAAGAAAAAACAGTCAATGGGGCCCAAGTGTGCTGGGTCACGTTGGACTAAGGGTGGACCGGGTCAACCCGACCCAGGTCCTGTTCACCTTCCCCAACCTCACGCAAACCCTAGTTCCTTCCCAGCGGCGCCGCTCAACAACAACACAAACCCTAACGTAATTCCGCCCAGGCCCAGCATCTTCAATGAATCAAAACACAATCAAATCTCAAGAATATTTGCAATTAACAGACGAATCAAGGACTGAATCAAATCTTAACAAGTAAAATAAAATCAAATTTTATTAAATCAAAAGAATCAATTACAAGTCAATTTACATCTGAATCAAACAATAACGCAAATCTAATCTAATCCTTCCTAAATAAAAAAACCTAAGATTATAAAAGAAGCAGAAGAAGAAATTGAGGGAGGTCAGAAAATTCTGGAAAAAAAGGATCTTGTGCGCCGCCGTGAGAACAAACCCTACGAACCTTCAAATCATCTTCGAACCTGCAAAAGAAGGAGAAGAAAGAGATTAGAGAAGGAGACTCGGAGCTAACATGATCCAACAATTCAAGAACATAAGGTACCGAATCGAACACTTAGCTTAGGTTGTTTATTGCTTGCATTTATGATGTTGTTCTGGGTTTAATTTGGGGGTTAGGGTTCATGGGATCAGTTGAAGATCTGGGTTTTTGGGTTGAAGACGATGAAGATCATGATGATCTTCATCGGAAAACTGGGGTTATACGGCGGATGAGGGGTGGTTCATGGCGGCCGAGGGTGGTTCACGGTGAAGGTGGGGTGTTTTTTGGGTGTGTGTTTGGGAGGAGAAAGAAGAGAGCGTTTTAGAGAGAGAGGGGGGGGACGAGGGATTGGAGAATATGGGAAGTGAGATTTTTTTTCGTTTTTTTTGTTCTTTGGAGCAATTCTTTCTGCGCCTTTGGATGAGCGCCATGTGGCTTCCTATAGCCACTTGGCAGCATCATGGAACATGATTCCATGTGCTCCCTCATCATACATCCACATTTCAAACAACATGCAGACCGTACGATGATCCTTGATCAAAACACCAGCGTTCCAGATCTGCAGTGTACCCTAAGCCATACACCCTCCCCACACTGGATCTGGACAGACTAACAACCTCATGGGCCAGACCCCATCGCTAGTTACACCCCCCAAATCACTATTAACACCCCAAAATTGCTGCCGTTCAATAAAAATACACCCCCTACCTTCAAAAATAAATTTAATTAATTTCTAAAATTTGTTAATTGTTTTTTTCATAACTAATTAATTAAATTTATGAAATTTGTTTAATTGATTTTATTAATAACTTAATTTCTCCTCGAACCGACTAAATCCATTAGTCGTATTAGACGAGAAATAAATTGTTCTGATTAATTTATAATTTAATTATTCTTATTAATTCTCTCCTCGACCCGACTGAAGCTATCAGTCGCTTTAGACGAGAGATAAAAATACACAAACTAAAACACCTTCAATTTGCTGTCCGCGATGATCAATCTATCGATCTGAGCAATCAGCAATGCCCTTAATCCGTTAGCTATACTGACCAAATCCATTGGTCACTGCATCTAATGGTGCCAAATTAAATCAGGGTTGTATGCCAAACCTCAAAACATTTTTCCATATTCAAATCAATTTCAAAACTATGACAGGCCATTCAAAAAGCCTTTAAACAAATTTCAAACCATAAATTCGATCCTAAGGCGTACAACCCTGTACCCGAACTACGTTGACTCTGATCCTCCATAAGGAGGTACGTAGGCACTTGGTAACAAGGCGAGTCTCCCCCCTTAAAATTTCAATTCATTCTTAAATTGTATTTTTTACCCTTTTCAACTCATTAGCTATAAACCTCATAATTATTTCCATAAACCTTATCTTTACAATGTTAGCCTTTAGGAAATGGTTGAGGGTGCCTAACACCTTCCCTCGACCTGATTATAATAATCTTACCCGAATCTCTAAACTGCGTAGGGTTTCCTATTCGCCCTTCAGAATAGGTGGCGACTCTAAAAGCTAAATTTTTAGGGCAGGTTGCTACAGCTGGCGACTCTGCTGGGGAGGAACAATAGGTTAATTATTATGCTCCTAAGGCTTGGAGGGTTTAGGTTTAGGTTTGTGGCAAACGGTTTAGGTTTTTGGCGAAATTTTTAGGGTTTGGCTAATTCGCCATTTTAGGGTTTATGGTTTTTTTATAAATATTTAAATTTTTATTTATTTATTTATTTATAGCAATTTCAATTATTTACAGTGATTTAATTAAATATCTGTGTACTTGAATATTTGTTATTTTACTGCATATTTTGGATTATAAAACTGTTGTTAAACCTGAGCGTGGGGATTATCTTTAAGACCAGAGGGGACTTGAATCGCCTACGAGTCTTATTGATAATTCCACTCAGAGTGGGTTGAATATCTGGAAAGGTCTAATACGAGGCTTGACCTTGTTGAGGGCTGGACTTGGTATTTGGCTGATCTCTCTAGGAACCTACCCCAAAAACTCGAACCTCATGGATAAAATGAGTTGTTCTAAAATCCAAAGAGACAAAAAGTCTCGGCGGCTACGAACGACCCCATGAGACCTTCTAGAACATACCAATGGGAAGGGTAGGCACCCTAAGCCGTTACGTCGAACCTATGAACCTAGGGCTTATGTGCTTACGTGCTTATTATATATACAATTTATATACTGCGAATGTCTTGTTTCTAATTTTGCAAGTACTTCTACGCACCCCCTAGCCTGTAGGGGGTTCTCTTTCTATATCTTTGTATTCTTACAACTACGTGTCTTTCCCACGAAGGACATCTTCGTTAACGCACGTCGATTGGCCTCTCGATGGCCATGCGATCTAGTGACTGTCTTGAACGGTCACTCCGTGCCTACATCTACGTGTCCCCTAACCTGTAGGGATTCTATTTCTAAAAAAAATCATATCCCTCATACGGAGGACAACTTCTTTAGCATGCGTTCGATTGGCCTCTCGATGGCTATGAGATCTAGTGACTGTCCTGAACGGTCACTCCATGTTTGTTTCCGCGCACCCTCTAACTTGTAGGGTTTGGATTTCCATTTATCTATCAATATCCACAGCCCTTAAGGGGTCTCCTTGGGTTTGTCCCTTGAAATGTGTGGGGCATCCTTATAGAAACCCCCACACTATGCCACATTGCATTGCATGAAAAAAAAACCATAAAATAAAACATATTCGCATACCATTGCATCATATGAGTTTATCATTCATACATGACATGCATTTCTACAAGGAGCTCATTCGCATCTTTACTTGTATTTGGAATAAGAGACTAATTGATTTCCCGACAGTCGAGGTTGATCATGGAACAAATTCAGACAGACATGGCAGAGATTAGGGCTCAGATAGGGACTACTATGGGTCAATTTTTGGAAGCTATCCAAACCGTTACCCGTGGACAAGGAGAGTTAAGGCAGCCTATTCAGAGGTCGGATGTCACTGTTGATCCAAGTGGCGTTCATCAAAAAGTCGTAAATCCTACCCAAGAGGTCCCTTTGAATCAGAATGTTAGAAACACTATGCAAGTTCCCGTCAACGAGGCTTCGCACCGTGAAAATCTTTCTGTTTCGTCATATGATACCTTTAAGTTTCCAATGGATGAAGATGAGGGTAAGCTTCGTCTTTTGGATAAGAGATTGAAAGCTGTTGAGGATCGTGATTGCTTTGGTTTGGATGCTGCTAGTCTATGCTTGGTGCCTGATATCAAGATTCCTCCGAAGTTCAAAGTTCCTAACTTTGAGAAGTACAAGGGTACCACTTGCCCAATAACATACATCAAGGCATTTTGTAACAAGATGGCTCCCTATGCAGAAAATGATAAACTTCTAATGCACTTATTTCAGGATAGTCTTAGCGGGGCATCTCTTGAATGGTATACCCAGCTTGAAAGGACCAACATCCGAACTTGGAAAGATCTAGCCAAAGCCTTTTTCAAGCACTACAAACATAACAGTGATATGGTTCCTACCAGAATCCAACTTCAGGGTTTGACTCAGAAGGTTGACGAATCCTTTAGAAAGTACGCACAAAGATGGAGGGAGCTAGCTGCCAGAGTTCAACCTCCCCTTTTGGAACGAGAACTTGTAGACATGTTCATGGGCACTTTACAAGACCCCTATCTGAATCGGATGGTTGGATGTGCCGCTTCTGAATTCTCAACTTTGGTTGTCATAGGAGAAAGAATTGAGCATGGTCTTATGACTGGTAAGATTCAGAATGCTGCCACTAATTTTGAATTCCCAGAGCAGGATGGTGAAGAAACAAGTACAACTTTTGAAGTTGAAAAGGAAGATCACGCTTATCCTCCAATTCAGATCCCATGCTATCAGATGACAAATTATTCCTAATCAGGATGCTCCACAAATTTGTGCTGCAACTATTAGCCAGCCACCAGTTCAATTTGTGCAACAAAAGCCTGTTCCATATAATCAATCAGTTAAGTATGCTCCGCAACAACAGCAGAGATATAGACAAAATCGCCGACCACAAGGTGGGCAAAATCTGAGAAGGCCAAGAAAGGTATATGAACCAATTCCAATGCCGCATAGTAAGTTGCTCTCTCATCTACTCCGAAATTCTTTAGTGGAATTAAAACAGCTTGGGCCTCCTCCTTTTCTTTATCCTGAAGGATATGATCCCAACACCTACTGTGAGTTCCATTCAGGGGCACCTGGCCATTCGATTGAAGGTTGCAACGTATTCAAAGGCACAGTTCAAAACCTCATTGATTCCAAGGCAATCTGATTCACGCCAAACGGTCTGCGCATAAATTAAATTTTCCACGCCTGAGTAGAGGTCGAGACTGCAAGATGTACCTTATGAAGTAATAGGTCTAGACGGAGTCAAGTCTCTTCAATGTTGGCAATCTGTGTTTCATTCTGCATTCTCATTTGTAATTTTTTTGTTTTGTTCAGTACTTTCTCGTATGCAAAACTTGTTCGTTTTTGAATAATGATCGTAATGCATTGAATATTTTTGTCTTGAAACAATCCATTCGCTTTTATTTTCTTGTTGTACTCAACTTTTGTAAATAAAAAAAAGAAAAAAGAGCAAGTAACTCTGGAGGGAGGATGATGAGTGTGATACCAAGAATTTCAAACGGTGCGCTTTCGAATAAAACCTTGCTGATGATGTACAGGCATTGTTTTAAATCCCCAAAACACCGGAGATATAAGGGAGATAGACCCTCGTTAACCCCTTTGAGCCTTGAAGTAGAAGTTTCGTTTCTATTTAGAAAAAAACCTTCATTTTAACCCGGGGGCAGGGTAGTGTTCGGTTAATCTGACCGAGTGTTCAAAATTCATTAAGGGTATGCATCTAAAGATACAACAATGGTTATCTGTCAAAAGGTTGAGGAATGTCAAAACCACAATGTTTATCCTTTATTCTTCAAGAGGTCAAAAGATGACAATGCCACAATGGTAATTCTCCATCAATCATGGAATGAGATAGTCGCAATCACTTCCAGCAAATCAAAGACAATGCAAAGTCACGCGACTTGTTAAAAAAAAAAGAAGAAGAAGAAAAAGTGAAAGGCAAAAAAAATATATAATGATAAAATTGCCAGGTGAGGACGTCGTGTGACTATAAAATCAAGGAAGAAAAGGTGAGCGACTGCCATGCTCGAAGGTCCTCATTGATTCCTCAACCATGCTAAAATTCCTTTGGAGGGATGAACACTCAGGTCGAGTTAATTGAACTTAGGATTGGAGAACATCACGGAGAGTGAGTGGGCACCAAATATTTTTGAGCCTTAAATCTTTTTTCTAAAACCGTGAACCCGGCCACGTTACAACCTTCAAAAGTCCTAATTGAAGTAGGGTTTATTCGAAAGCATACTAAACGAGAGTACGGTAATCTGACTCCTGCGAGGCTTGCTGAAACTTTTGAGATGGCATCATACCACGTTTCATAAAAAATAAAAAAAGTCGATGTTACGACATCATTTCAATAAAAAGTTTCTTTAAATTTCAAGACAAACATAAACTTTGCATTAGAATTATCATTCTCATAATGAACATTCTTGGCATATGAACGAGTGCGTGACATCCAAGAAGCTTCCATAATGAACTCCTGATGAAAAGGTGTATCTTCCCGAAGGACAAGTTGTCTTCATAACTCCGTCAAGTTGGGGGTAAATATATCTCAAAGTGGATGACCCTAAGGGGCAAAGAAGCCGTTGAATACTCTGTTGAGTAAGAATGCAGTTAATATGGAGGCTATCATTTCTAATAAAGACTCTTGAATGGGGGAACCACGCTCAGGGGGTTCTCCTAACCAGGGGCAAAATCCCAGTGATCACAGGGGTATACAAAGATCCTGTTAACTAGGGGCATCCACTCTAAGATCCAATCAACTTGGGTCAAGTCTCGAAGCAATAACACTCAGGGGCATATCTTTGAAAAACCCAAAAATAGGGCGATCACTCAAGGTTCGAAGAATGTCTCAAAGTATTGAGTGATTAAGGGCTGTTACTCAAGCATGGGTGAAACCATCTCTAAATTTGATTAGTCAGGGGCACTATTCCATAATCCATAACACCGGGGCATTCTATCTCGATGGCACAAATCTCTGAATATCCTCTCGAGGCGATCTCTTCGAAAGCCTTGCCGACTAAGTCTAGAAAGTAGGCAGGGGCATCTCCTCCTTTTCAATTATTTGATCCAGTTAAGTTCAGGCGCAGGCTAAAACAACTTGTGTATACAAAGAGAATATCGGGAAGTCATGATCTTTACCCTCAGCAAGAGTCGAGATTTAAATCCAGATGATTGGCGTTCCTCAACAGTCAGAAGACTTCAGCCTTTGAGCTCCTGATAGATATCATTGCATATCGCATTGCATCCTCCAAAATGCATAGCATTTCCACTCAGGTGGAACATTACATTTAGTTTAAAAAAAACATGCATCGAAGCATAAACCATATTCAAGTTTTATCAAGTACCCTTCACATCCCCGGTTAGGTCAGTGTCACTTCTCCAGAAGAACTCTTTATTCCTTAACTATCCCGAGCAGTATTCCCCACAAATCATTTATTCTTAATGGTGCTGTTGGCAAGCTTTCCCGACCTTATGCCACTTTATCCCCTCAAATACAAATCTTTTTCCAAAGAAATCAATACCAAAACCATACAATTTGGAGTTTTCCGGTAACCCTACCGATGCCAGTAGCCTTACGGAGATTTTCTTTCCAATCACCTGATTGATGTTTTCCGGTAACCCTACCGATGCCAGTAACCTTGCTGAGATTTTCTTTCCAATCACCTGATTGATGTTTTCCGGTAACCCTACCGATGCCAGTAACCTTACGGTAACCCTACCGATGCCAGTAACCTTGCTGAGATTTTCTTTCCAATCACCTGATTGATGTTTTCCGGTAACCCTACCGATGCCAGTAACCTTACTGAGATTTTCCTTCCAATCACCTGATTGATGTTTTCCGGTAACCCCGATGCCAGTAACCTTACTGAGATTTTCTTTCCAATCACCTGATTGATGTTTTCCGGTAACCCTACCGATGCCAGTAACCTTACTGAGATTTTCTTTCCAATCACCCGATTGACGTTTTCCGGTAACCTTACCGATGCCAGTAACCTTACTGAGATACCTTTCCAATCACCTGATTGACGTTTTCCAGTAACCCTACCGATGCCAGTAACCTTATTGAGATATTATTTCATATCGCCTGATTGACGTATTCCGGTAACCTTACCGATGATAGCAACCTTGTCGTTCATTCTACTCACAAATAAACTACGCATAAGCATTATACATAAGCACTATCATACATACCCATTCGCGCACACACCTCATTTACATATGTGAACATGCATACATTTGCATTATACAAACAATAGGGGCATATGCATGCGCATAATGCATAAGCATGATGCATACGCATTCACAAAACAAACTTCTATACAGGTAAGCTTGCCCAAACCAGGGTAAGCAATCCTAATGGTGCAGGTGAATTTGCGATAACCCTCGCAAATGATCCTAATGGTGCAGGTGAACTTGCGATCACACTCGCAAACGATCCTAATGGCGCAGGTGAATTTGCGATGACCCTCGCAGATGACCCTAAATGGTGCAGGTGAGTCTGCTATAAAGCATAACAAACTAGCCTAAGTGGTGCAGGTGAAGTTGCTATAAGCATAGCAAATTATCCTAAATGGTGCAGGTGAAATTTTCCGAACTAGGACAAATGATCCAAATGGTGCAGGTGAGCTTGTTAGAGCTATGACAGGTAATCCTATTGGTGCAGGTGAGCTTGCTAGAGCTATAGCAAGTGATCCTATTGGGGTTCACAAACTATGGGAACTTACTAGAAATATAGTAAGTGGGGTTCATAAACTGCGAAAGTTGGCTGGCAATACAGTAAGCTAATTACACAACTAACGGCAAGCCCTCGCTATATAAGACTCAGGTTTTAGCAGGACGATTCTCTCACTCACACTCAAGCACGAGGTAAATTTAGGGGCCTTCCATTATTTAATAACTCTTCGATTCGAAAAGCGTGAGACCTGCGTATTCTCACGCCGTTCAATCCAAGATAATTAAATAGGGGCAGCTGTCATACCCCAAAATTTACTCGATGTGATTCTCATTTCAATTTATTAAGGGCGTTAAAAATTAGGAGCCACAGGGTTTGATATATCTATTATTAAACTCGCTCTCCTGTAAAACTCCTGTATAAATTGGTTTATAATAAAAAGAGGGTGTAAATAGCAAAAATCTCTAAATTCAATTGGCACTTGGGTTTTTTCTTTCTTCTTTTTTGTCTCGTAGAAAAAAAATATAGAGGGGTGTCTTGCTAGAAATAGAAAAATTAGGGCCCAATAGGCCCATTTGCTTATCACCATTTAACCATTTACATCACTATTAATCATAGCTTATTAATATTTGTTAATTCCTAAATATTAGTTTTAAAATTAATATCGGGTTATTAAAGATTAATCAAGTTTTATTATTAGTATTAATATAATTGGTTGTCAGAATATTATTCATTAATTAAAGCATTTTATTGGGTTATTATCAGGAAAATATTATTAGTTAATTAGTTTTTACTGATTAATTGATTAATCAAATTAAACAAATTAATTGATGGTTGATTGGGTTTTGTATGTTGTCGTTTTTGTTTCTTTGGGCCGCAAAGCAATAGCAAGAAAAAACAGTCAATGGGGCCCAAGTGTGCTGGGTCACGTTGGACTAAAGGTGGACCGGGTCAACCCGACCCAGGTCCTGTTCACCTTCCCCAACCTCACGCAAACCCTAGTTCCTTCCCAGCGGCGCCGCTCAACAACAACACAAACCCTAACGTAATTCCGCCCAGGCCCAGCATCTTCAATGAATCAAAACACAATCAAATCTCAAGAATATTTGCAATTAACAGACGAATCAAGGACTGAATCAAATCTTAACAAGTAAAATAAAATCAAATTTTATTAAATCAAAAGAATCAATTACAAGTCAATTTACATCTGAATCAAACAATAACGCGAATCTAATCTAATCCTTCCTAAATAAAAAAACCTAAGATTATAAAAGAAGCAGAAGAAGAAATTGAGGGAGGTCGGAAAATTCTGGAAAAAAAGGATCTTGTGCGCCGCCGTGAGAACAAACCCTATGAACCTTCAAATCATCTTCGAACCTGCAAAAGAAGGAGAAGAAAGAGATTAGAGAAGGAGACTCGGAGCTAACACGATCCAACAATTCAAGAACATAAGGTACCGAATCAAACACTTAGCTTAAGTTGTTTATTGCTTGCATGTATGATGTTGTTCTGGGTTTAATTTGGGGGTTAGGGTTCATGGGATCAGTTGAAGATCTGTGTTTTTCGGTTGAAGACGATGAAGATCATGATGATCTTCATCGGAAAACTGGGGTTATACGGCGAATGAGGGGTGGTTCATGGCGGCCGAGGGTGGTTCACGGTGAGGGTGGGGTGTTTTCTGGGTGTGTGTTTGGGAGGAGAAAGAAGAGAGCGTTTGAGAGAGAGGGGAGGAACGAGGGATTGGAGAATATGGGAAGTGAGATTTTTTTTCGTTTTTTTGTTCTTTGGAGCAATTCTTTCCGCGCCTTTGGATGAGCGCCATGTGGCTTCCTATAGCCACTTGGCAGCATCATGGAACATGATTCCATGTGCTCCCTCATCATACATCCACATTTCAAACAACATGCAGGCCGTACGATGATCCTTGATCAAAACACCAGCGTTCCAGATCTGCAGTGTACCCTAAGCCATACACCCTCCCCACATTGGATCTGGACGGACTAACAACCTCATGGGCCAGACCCCATCGCTAGTTACACCCCCAAATCACTATTAACACTCCAAAATTGCTGCCCTTCAATAAAAATACACCCCCTGCCTTCAAAAATAAATTTAATTAATTTCTAAAATTTGTTAATTGTTTTTTCATAACTAATTAATTAAATTTCTGAAATTTGTTTAATTGATTTTATTAATAACTTAATTTCTCCTCGAACCGACTAAATCCATTAGTCGTATTAGACGAGAAATAAATTGTTCTGATTAATTTATAATTTAATTACTCTTATTAATTCTCTCCTCGACCCGACTGAAGCTATCAATCGCTTTAGACGAGAGATAAAAATACACAAACTAAAACACCTTCAATTTGCTGCCTGCGATGATCAATCTATCGATCTGAGCAATCAGCAATGCCCTTAATCCGTTAGCTATACTGACCAAATCCATTGGTCACTGCATCTAATGGTGCCAAATCAAATCAGGGTTGTATGCCAAACCTCAAAACATTTTTCCACATTCAAATCAATTTCAAAACTATGACAGGCCATTCAAAAAGCCTTTAAACAAATTTCAAACCATAAATTCGATCCTAAGGCGTACAACCCTGTACCCGAACTACGTTGACTCTGATCCTCCACAAGGAGGTACGTAGGCACTTGGTAACAAGGCGAGTCTTCCCCCCTTAAAATTTCAATTCATTCTTAAATTGTATTTTTTACCCTTTTCAACTCATTAGCTATAAACCTCATAATTATTTCCATAAACCTTATCTTTACAATGTTAGCCTTTAGGAAAGGGTTGAGGGTGCCTAACACCTTCCCTCGACCTGATTATAATAATCTTACCCGAATTTCTAAACTGCGTAGGGTTTCCTATTCGCCCTTCAGAATAGGTGGCGATTCTAAAAGCTAAATTTTTAGGGCAGGTTACTACAAAACGTATAGTTTGTTTGCAATAGATTGCATTGCTTGTAAAAATTAGTTGGTTTACCTTAACTTATAAGTATTTTTTTTGGATTAAATAATTTAGTGGTTGAGAATTCACTTGTATATTTGATGTCATTATACAACTACTAACTGAAATGATTTAAGGAGACTTTATAAATTATTTGTCACAATTCATACAATTCAATATTTTTACTGAAGCAATATATTTTTCCTGAATTAAATAGTACTTCATTCCTAATAATATGAATAAGAGTAATATAAATTTAAATTCTCCAAACATGACTCAAATAATGAACATTTCAACCCATTAATAATATAAACAACTTAACATAATAAAATTTAGAAAAGTGTTAAACATGATATTATTATGCATCATCATTTTTAGTTTAAGTGAAGTAATGTTAATGATATTTTTCAAACCATTGTGTCATAAAATGAAATTAAAAAAAAAGAAAGTGTGAAATAAAACTCAGAACATATATTCATCACATTCACACCGTCCACATTAAAAATAAAAAGAGATGTTTAATTATTTATAAACTTCCCATTGAGTATAAATAACATTAAACTATATATAGAATGGCGGGTTTCGAACCTAAGATCTTGAGAGGAGTACACTCTCAAGACCCCAAATATTTCACCGCTAGATCACACACGTACACTATAGATTAAAATTATAAAAGCTTTTAGGCAAGCGTAACACGGCGTTACCGTTATTTTAAAACCATTATTATACCCACTTATTGTTTTCTATTTTAGCATCTTTTCTCTTCTCAATTTTTGCTGCTAAAGTAGTGTTCTTCTTCCTAAATTTATTTATGGGTGCTGCTAACCAGTACTCCGGAGGCACTGAATAAGAGGTAATAAATGATCATTAATCATATTTTTATTCATTTGAAAAATAATAATAATTAAATATACCTAATTATTAAGTCCATCAAATTAATTTATTCATTTATTGAAAGTAAATGATATTATGAGATTTAAATATTATAACTTATTTCAATATTATTATTTCAATATTATCATTTCAATATGCATATATTTTACTAAAAATAAAATATTACGATAAATAATAATTTTTGAATAATCATTCTCTAAAGAAACTTTTTTTATTGGACATTCATCCAAATTAATTTTTTTTATATTAACTACATCTATTGTGATGTTTATGATCTACAAATAAAAATAATATAAAAATAAGTTATAAAATTTTATTTTAAGTGTCAAAGAATAATACAAATAACATAATTTTTTTTAAAAAAAATAGTAAATTATCTTTTACAAAAATAAACATATAGAAACACATCATATTAAAAAAGAAATAAACAAATAGATTAAAAAAAAAATAGAACAAATTCTAAAAATGTGAAGAACATGTACTTGATACAATGAGGCACTTAAAAGTGAACATTTAAATAATATTAGGCATGGAAAATCATATTTGTAGAAGCAACGGGAAATGAAAATGGAAAGTAATATTATGTGGAACGTCTCAATTGATTTCTTTATGATTTAAAATATTTGAATTATTTTGATATTAAATAACATTTTTAATAACTTTCCTATTTTAAATAATGTTAATGAACTCAAATGATGTATTTAATGATCTTAACGAATGCCCCATGGGACACTGGTTAGCATTCCCTTTATTTATTAGTATGGTTTGGAATTTTACTGTATGTATTTATATATAGTTAAAGATTCAAATACTGTTGGTCAATTTTATTTTCTTCATCTAATTCATGAAAAACGACATAGGTTCCACTTTCATATTGGTTCCAACTCTGCTTTCAATGCTGTTTATTTTGATCTCCTATTTTGGGCCAATTCTGCTCCACCTACTCCCTGCTCCACCTACTCTCTGCTCCACTGCTCTATACACAACAGATTTTGGCACACACCTAAACCCTAATTTTTAGGTATAAATTTGACCTTCAAAAATCATAACAGGAGAGTTTTGGAGACCTGCAAATTGAAGCAATAAACACAAAATAAGAGAGGCTGGAAAACATAACATAGAACAGATCCAATAAAATACACAAGTCTCTCTTCAAACCAACCTTCATTCTCACCCTCAGAAAACAAATTAGAACCAAAACTCACAACAATCCACAGCATCACTTTCTTCATACCACGCCTACTTCACACCAACAGATCCGGACTCGTCTTCTGTTTGGCCTCCTCCGCCGTCAACATCGTTTGCTTTTTCACGCTAACAAGGAAAAAGGTTTGCTGAAACTTTCCCCTTTACCTTTTCCGGGACTTAAGTTTTATTTTATATTTATTTGTTATTATTTATTTATAATTATTATTAGTAGTTTTATTAAAAAGGTTCATCATAATTATTATAATTAAGAAAGTTTGAGATCTTTAAATTCTATTGCAATGGCACCGAATTATAATAAGAAGTCTGTTTCAGATTATTTATTCCTCGACAAAATCCTCCGCTGACGAACCATTCGTTCAATCTCCTTTTGGCTCAAACGTTCCTTTTCATTTGTAATGGTAATCTTTTCTGCCTGTGCATTGTCTTCTCAGTTTGCATCTACTAACTTGACAGGTCACTTCAATTTGAGGGGTACCTCTGTTCAATTACCACATAAAATAACCAATGAATTACACTACAAACATCAAAATAAAATAATGAAAGCCGGTAACAAACCTTGGAGCTGGTGAAATTCCAGACAGATCGAATCTACCAAGGAGCCGCGGCAATCCTTTGAGTGAGACTCCTCTCACCTTTAAACACCTATTAATGATGTAATTGGAAATACGGTTATACTAGTGGAGTAAATCCTATAGAAATATACTTTCTTATTAATCCAAAAGTATATTTGTAAAATTTTTTAACAAAATGATTCGTGGCTGACTTAAGCATGAATTTAATATAAATAAGTGTGTTTTTGGATTCGAATAATCATTTTTTTTAATTTTTATATTATACTTCTCCGCCATATAGATTGGGAGAAGCAAATTTCTATATTTTTCCCTTTGTTATCTTGCACACTAAAATTGATAATAAGGGGATAGATGGACATACTATTTAGAATTCAATAGTATATATTTATCATTTTGTTTTTATTTTTAATATCTTCGCTACTAAAAAATTAATTTATACTAATACACAAAAACCAACACTAACTTTATAAAACAAATATGTGTGTTAGCATAATAAAAATGCGGACAAACAACTTTAAAGTAAATCTTACTTTAAATTTTAGTAATGTCTTAATTAATAATTATAAGACATATGTTATACCTTTAAGTGCCCACGCAAGATCTATCAATATCTTACTTTAACATGATGCTCTATTAATCTTATTATATCCATAGTGTAAGAAAGAATTTTTGATGGTCCAATATTTTACTAATTTCTTTTTTACAAATTCTTAGACGTCGACATGTTTTGGACAAGAATATATAATATTCTATAGTAATAAAAAAAATTAAAACACATTATTAAAAATTCAAGAAAATAATTTAAATTTCACTCACTACTTTTAAACTTGTCAATATTTTTTCAATTCTAAAATATTTATTCTCTAGTATAATAGTGTAAGAAACAAATCAGAATATTCTACATAAACAATCTTAAAAACAATAATAAGTAAAATTAATGTACCTTTTACTATTTTTTTTATAAACAATGTACCTTTTACTATTGATTATAAACTATCAAAATTGTCACCGTCAAATAATAGAAGATATATTAATATTACTTATTGTTATTTTTAATATTGTTTATCTAAAATATTTTAATATGTTTTTTTATATTAATATATTTAAGAATGTTTAAATTCATGGAAATAGATCTTATAGTAGACTAAAGTGTCAAAAAAGAAAGATATAATGTTTCTGAAAAGTTTTTATTTTTGAAACATGAATTGTCAAATTTAAATTATTTTATTGAACTTTTATTAATATGTGTTTTAATAATTTTATATTAGTATTATTATTATTATAATTATTATAAAACATTATATATTTTAGTCCAAAATATGCAAATGCTTAAGAATAGTTAAGAAGAAATTACTAACATATTGGATCGTAAAAAATTCTTTTTCACCATATGAATAAGATAAGATTAATAGAGCTTATGTTAAGGTAAGTTTTTGATAGATCTTGCATGGGTGATTAAAGATATAATACATGTCTTGTAATTATTAATGAAAATGTTAGAATTTGTAGTGTTATATTTTTATTAAGGCCCAATAAAGGGTAGTTTAGGTAAAACCAAGGAAGACTAACAAGGGGCAAGGGGCGAGGTCTCCAGCTAAGCCACCAGCCGCCCGAATGAGGCTTAAATTAAAACCTCCCGAAAGGAAGGGCCGCGAGATCGTTCGAGGTGGGTTCCCATTGTCCACTCGCCTAGTAAACAAACATGGGTGATGATGTGGAACCACAATGATTAATGGTGTGTTAACATGGTTCATTACTGCCACCGCACGTTTGGAGCCCGCCCACCGTGATTTTCAGAAGCTATTATTGGTAGTTTTTACCCACCGTAATTTTCTACTGTAATTTGAAAGAAAACATCCCAACTTAGTTCAAGTTCATGCCGTCACGCTGTATTGAGAAGGAATAAGTTTTAATAATATGCAGTATAATGTAGTGGAATAATTAAATCTTACAGAAATATACTTTCTTATTAATTCAAAAGTATATTTTCGAATTTTTTTAACAAAATGATTTGTGGCTCACTTACACATGAATATAATATAAGTAAGAGAATTGATATTTTTACACTTAAACTAAGACCTACACCTTATTACAATACAGTTTTGTTTTATTAAATTTACTAGTAACAAACCCGTGCATACGCACGGGTTCTGTTTGGTTACGCGAATTTGGATACATCATTGATTTTAAAAAAAAAAATGTTAAAAAAAAATAGATTAATAATTGATTATTTCATATATAAAAATATTTAAATCAATAATATATTTTTTCTCGTATACCATTTTTGGATTAAAAATATTTAATCATAAATACCATTTCTCGTATATAAAAATATTTAAATCAATAATAGATTTTTTCCCGTACATAATTCATTTTTGTTTAGGTATCATTCACAAAAATATTTGGATCAATAGTAAATTTCGTATATAAGATTATTTAGATCAATAATAAATTTTTTCCCGTATACCATTTTTTTTAAAAAAAATATTTAGATCAATAATATATTTTTCGTATATTAAAATATTTAGATCAATAATATATTTTTTCCCGTATACCATTTTTTATCAAAAATATTCGATCATAAATACAATTCCTCGTATATAAAAATATTTAGGTCAATAATAGATTTTTTCCCGTATACAGACTTCATTTTTGTTTAGGTATCATTCACAAAAATAAGGGTATTTTGGACTTTTCCACAACCATTAATTTTCTTATATTATAGATTGATAGATTTTTTTTGGAAGAAAGAAGTGAGAAAGTGATGAAAGAGAAAAAAAATAGAGAATGGAGAGAGATTTGATAAGTTTGATAAAATATAAAAGTTGTATTATTTTAATAATAAAATTAAGAACTTTATGGTACAAAGACCAAAAAACCACAATTTTAATGTGGTGGCAAAAAATTAAATAAGGGTATTTTGGACTTTTCCACAACCATTAATTTTCTTATATTATTATAGATTATAGATAAAAAATTATTTTTTTTCTTTATTTTAATTCAAAACATTCACCAAATTATTGTTTAGTTGAGACGGTGTATATACGGAGTACATTTATGGGTGTACACATAGCGTTCCTCTATAAGTAAGCGCCATCAAGAGTTTTTTGAAAGCGAATAATATTTTTAATTTTTTATACGATACTTCTCCGTCATATAGACTGGGCAAAACAAAATTTCCTTTACTTTTCATTTTATTATCTTGCACGCAAGATGGACATACTATTTAGAATTCAATAGTATATTAATAAAATATATTAAAAATGGACATTTATTATTTTATTTTTATTTTTAATATTACTACTAAAAAATTGATTTGTAGTAATAAACAAAAATTACGGACAGACAACTTTAAAGTAAATCCTACTTTAAATTTTCGTAATGTCTCTAATTAATAATTATAAGGTATACGTTTATATCCTTAAGTGTCCATGCAAGACCGATTAATAACACGATGCTCTATTAATCTTACCATATCCATACCTTAAGAAAGAGTTTCTGACGATCCAATAGTCCACTAATTTCTTCTTTATCAATTCTTAGACGTCGAAATGTTTCGGACAAGAATATATAATATTCTATAGTAATAAAAATAAAAAAATTAAAACACATTTATAAATTTGACCATTCTCAATTCCAAAATATTTGGGTCGCCACGGGTGCTTCGTCGGTTTCTAAAAACATTATGTTTTTCTTTTTTAAACCTTAAGTCTTCTTAAGATTATTTTTATTAAATATCAAAATTTAAACATTTTCCATTATATTAGTGTAAAAAACTAATTAAAATATGTTAGACAATTTTAAAAAACAATAATAAATAAAATTAATTTACCTTTTACTATTGATTATTAACCATCAATATTGTCACCTTTAAATAATAGAAGGTATATTAATTTTACTTATTATCAGTTTTATGATTGTTTATCTAAAATATTTTAATGTTTTTTATACTAATATATTTAAGAATGTTTAAATTCATGGAAATAGATCTAATAGAAGACTTAAGTTTTAAAAAAGAAAATTATAATATTTTTGAAATGTTTTTATTTTTGAAATAAGAATTGTCAAATTTCAAAAGAGCAAGTAAAATATAAATTATTTTATTGAATTTTTATTAATATGTGTTTTAATAATTTTATATTATTATTATTATTATAACAAAATTTATATTTTGGTCCAAAATATGCAAACACTTAAGATATAGTAAAGAAGAAATTAGTAAACTATTGGATAGTAAGAAATTCTTTCTCACGGTATAAATAAGATGAGATTAATAAAGCGTTATTTTATCGTAAATTTTTTATAGATCTTGCATTCGTGCTTAAAGATATAATATATGTGTTGTTATTATTAATGAGAGACACTTATTAAAATTGTAGTGTTATATTAAAAGGGTAGCTTAGGTTAAACCAAGGAAGGCTAACAAGGGGGCAAGGGGCGAGGCCTCCAGCGAAGCCACCGACCGCCTGAATTGGGCTTTAAATCGCCCGAAAGGGGCCGCGAGATTGCTGAGGCGGGTTCCCAATGTCCACTCGCCTAGTAAACATGGGTGATGATGTGGATCCACAATGACTAATTGACGAATGGTCAGTTAAAGCAAAAACCACTCTTCCCACAATCCAAGAAGACAAAATGCTCCCATGACCACTTTTTGACTACCTTTACTTGAAAGTGACATTTTGGTGCGATTTTAGAACTTTTGGAGACCATTGAAGCCATCAGAGAGCTTCTTCTTCGGTGATTTTTTATGTTCTTCTCATCTAAACTATTGGTATTGAATTAATTCAGCATTAGTAGCTAGTTTCTCATAGGTTAAGTCAAATTTGATGATGAAGCTATTTTTACTTGACTGAGACATATAATCGGGCGACGTTAATGATATTGTTCTGACTTATTATTATTCATTTAATGATTATGTGCATTGCTTTTTGATTGCTATGACATTCGAATCAATATTGATAAGAGAAATGCTAGCAACACTCTCTTTTCAACACTCTCTCTCCAACACTCATCTTCTTATTGGTTAGAACATGTGTGGGTCCTACCACTTTATGTGAGATCAATTTCCAAAATGAGGGACCCACACATGTTCTAACCAATAAGAAGATGAGTGTTGGAGAGAGTGTTGAAAAGAGAGTGTTGCTAGCACTCCTCATATTGATAAATTGTTATTACTAACCTTATGGCTATCTATCTGAACTACTTTAATTGTTGAATTCTCTAATTGACTAGGGATAATATGATTAGAAACTGTGACTAAAGGATTAACACACCTTGTTGCCTAATCTGACATGACAATTGGCCAGAGGGATCGGGAAGTGGATGAAGGATAGAAAAACACTTAGAAAGGGGGGGTTTGAATAAGTGTAGCTTTAAAAACTTGACCGATAAAAATAAATTGCACAGTTATTTTTATCCTGGTTCGTTGTTAACTAAACTACTCCAGTCCACCCCCGCAGAGATGATTTACCTCAACTGAGGATTTAATCCACTAATCGCACGGATTACAATGGTTCTCCACTTAGTCAGCAACTAAGTCTTCCAGAGTCTTCTGATCACACACTGATCACTCCAGGAACAACTGCTTAGATACCCTCTAAGACTTTCTAGAGTATTCTGATCCACACGATCACTCTAGTTACAACCTGCTTAGATAACCTCTAAGACTTCCTAGAGTATTCTGATCCACACGATCACTCTAGTTCCTTACAACTTAATGTAATCAATTCTAAGAGTATTACAATTGCTTCTTAAAAGCTATAATCACAAACTGTGATATTTCTCTTAACGTTTAAGCTTAATCTCACTAATATATTACAACAGCAATGTAGTGAGCTTTGATGAAGATGAAGATTCTGAGCTTTGAATAGAACAGTGTTTCAGCAAGATAATATTCACAGAGTCGTTAAGAATTGGTAACCTTGCTTCTCATCAGAACTTCATATATATAGGCACTTGAGAAGATGACCGTTGAGTGCATTTAATGCTTTGCGTGTTCCGTACAGCATCGCATTTAATGTTATACGCTTTTGTCAACTACCTCGAGCCTTGTTCACGCTGTGTCTACTGACGTTGCCTTTAATAGCTTCTAACGTTCCTTTTGTCAGTCAGCGTAGCCTGCCACTTGTACTTCCTTCTGATCTGATGTTTGTGAATACAACGTTTGAATATCATCAGAGTCAAACAGCTTGGTGCAAAGCATCTTCTGATCTTCTGACCCTGAAGTGCTTCTGTGCGTGATACCATCAGAACTTCAGTGCTTCTGATCTCATGTTCTTCTGATGCTTCCATAGACCCATGTTCTGATTCTGCTTCGATCATCTTCTGATGTCTTGCCAGACCATGTTCTGATGTTGCATGCTGAACCCTTGAGACAAAGCTTCTGAGCGCTGAATTATGCATACTCTTTATATATTTCCTGACAAGGAAATTGCATTGGATTAGAGTACCATATTATCTTTAAGCAAAATTCATATTATTGTTATCATCAAAACTAAGATAATTGATCAGAACAAATCTTGTTCTAACAATCTCCCCCTTTTTGATGATGACAAAAACATATATAAATGATATGAATTTGCGATCAGAAAGAGCAGACGGCAAAAGACAAATTACACAGCTATAGCATAAGCATGTGAATATGTCTCCCCCTGAGATTAACAATCTCCCCCTGAGATAAATAATCTCCCCCTGAAATAAATACTCGAAGAACTTTAATAAAAGACTTCCCTGATTATTTCGGTAGAGACGATCACATAAGCTTCTGTCTTCAGAGAATTCATAGCTTCTGACTTCTGCTTCCATTGGACAGCTTCAGAACTTGAATTTCTTTAGATCCCTAGAACACTCATAGCTTCTGATTCCTGCTTCCATTTAGGACAGCTTCAGAACTTGAATTTCTTTGATCATCAGAACATTCACAACTTCTGATTCCTGCTTCCATCTAGGACAGCTTCAGAACTTGAATTTCATTGATCTTCAGAACATTCACAGCTTCTGATTTCTGCTTCCATTTAGGACAGCTTCAGAACTTGAGTTTTCTGGATCTTTAGAACATTCACAGCTTCTGATTTCTGCTTCCCTCGGATAGCTTCAGAGCTTTGAATTTCTACCAACATCACTTCATGCTAGATTTGTATCAGAACATTGTTGAATGTACCAGAGCATCATCAGAGCATCTCTACATCCTGAAATGTTACAGAACAAAAACTAAACGACAAAAGTCAGCATGAACGAGTCAGAACATAAAATGTATATTAGAACACATGATATGTATCAGAGCCATATAGGCTTAAAATAATGTATTAGAGCAAATAGAATTTTGTCAGAGCAAATAGACAAATTTTGGATCAAATTCTATTATCAGAAATTCTGATCATTCTTCTTTCTTGCTTCTGATTTCTGAAGCTTGACAGCACTCAGCTTGCTTCAGTTTCCATAAGCTTATTCTTTTTACAGAATAACGCTTCTTATGGTTTTGCTTCTTGTGTTTGCTTTGAAGATTTTCTTCACTTCTTTATACCTGCAAAACACAAATTCTGATCATTCTTCTTTCTTGCTTCTGATTTCTGAAGCTTGACAGCACTCAGCTTGCTTCAGTTTCCATGAGCTTATTCTTTTTACAGAATAACGCTTCTTATGGTTTTGCTTCTTGTGTTTGCTTTGAAGATTTTCTTCACTTCTTTATACCTGCAAAACACTTAAACCATATAGAACTTGCAGTTCTTGTTAGTGAAAGCAACTGATTAAATCAAATCATTTATCACATATTTCTCCCCCTTTTTGTCATATCATCAAAAAACAGAAAAGATTCAGAGACAAACAAAAAGAAACACACGGAGGAAGAAAGATGATTTCATTGAAGTTCAAACATCAGGTACAGAAGTACATGAAGATAAGTAAGATCAGATGCACAAAAACAGATGCAACGAAAAGAAAGAAACAACACAGACTCAATCTAAGATGGCCCTAGCCTTGACAGGATCTTGGCCAGCATCTCTTGAACCTCATTGTTGTGTCCATCTTGCCTCACCATGAAAGCTCTAAACTCAGCATTGAGTGAGCTTTGCTCATCCTGTCTCTTCTGAATTTCTTCCAGAGTCCTTGCAAGACGAGAAGATTCATCAGAAGAAGCTTCACCGCTTTCAACCACAGGAATAGCAACTTGATCTGTAGCTTCCATGGATAGATCATTTGCAGGGATTTCCTCAACAGGATCTGATTCAGCAACATGATCTTCAACATCTGCTTCTTGCATAGAAGCATCTCCATATTCTGCAGCAGGAATTTCCGAGTCTCCATTCTCAAGTGCCTGAAGAATGGCAGCTAGATTCCTGGGAGCAGAAGGACCTTCAACTTCTGGTGGGTCAACAACTTCTGGAATGACCAAGCTTGGGTCTTTCTCAGAAGGGTTTTCCTTCAGATAGTTAAAGAGAGTCTTGAAGTCTCCGAGCAGAACAGGATAATCAGGAATAAAGATAACAATATCCCTGCATGGATTTGCTTCCATTTCAGCAGCCAGTCTTAATTGTTCCATCTCATCCAAGAAGGGCTTCTCTTCCAACAGATGTCTTCCTTTGAGACTAGCAAACCAGAAGTCTTCATAATTCCTCAGAATTCCACGAGGCCGTGGGGCAGCAGCCACTAGTCTTTTCTGTACTCCCATTGCTTCTTCTTGAAACACCTTGCGAAATCTTTTCCAGATATTTCTTGTAGAAACATCATTCAGACCATTTAGGAAGGCTTCCTTCAGAAGGTCTAAGCCATTGATTACCTCATATCTGAAAAGTTCCAGGTAGGTAGAGAGTTCAGGTTCAGGCGGATTGAGGGTGAATTTGTAGTCCGGGTAGAGAGGACAAGAAGGTTTTGATTTTCTGGTAGGTAAGGGATGGGATACAGAAGGTGGAGGTGCGGTGGATGAGGAGGAGGGAATAACTGAGAGAATGATTGATGAGGATGGATTATTTGTAAAGGGAATTGGTGAGAAAGTCTTATCAGAAGGAGTTGGGGGAAGAATATTTAGAGGAGTGGGATTTAGAATGGGAGAGGAGGAGGTTGATGGAGAAGGATTTGGTAAGGTGAAGTTTATTTTTGGTTCAGATGGAGGTGATTGGAAGGATGGTTTAGGGACAGAGGGAGGTGGAGTAAAAACCTGCCTGGAGATTTGCACAGAAGAAGAAGATCTGGTTCCTCAGAATTCCACGATTCCTTTCGCAGAACCAGATCTTCTTCTTCTGTGCAAATCTCCAGGCAGGTTTTTACTCCACCTCCCTCTGTCCCTAAACCATCCTTCCAATCACCTCCATCTGAACCAAAAATAAACTTCACCTTACAAAATCCTTCTCCATCAACCTCCTCCTCTCCCATTCTAAATCCCACTCCTCTAAATATTCTTCCCCCAACTCCTTCTGATAAGACTTTCTCACCAATTCCCTTTACAAATAATCCATCCTCATCAATCATTCTCTCAGTTATTCCCTCCTCCTCATCCACCGCACCTCCACCTTCTGTATCCCATCCCTTACCTACCAGAAAATCAAAACCTTTTTGTCCTCTCTACCCGGACTACAAATTCACCCTCAATCCGCCTGAACCTGAACTCTCTACCTACCTGGAACTTTTCAGATATGAGGTAATCAATGGCTTAGACCTTCTGAAGGAAGCCTTCCTAAATGGTCTGAATGATGTTTCTACAAGAAATATCTGGAAAAGATTTCGCAAGGTGTTTCAAGAAGAAGCAATGGGAGTACAGAAAAGACTAGTGGCTGCTGCCCCACGGCCTCGTGGAATTCTGAGGAATTATGAAGACTTCTGGTTTGCTAGTCTCAAAGGAAGACATCTGTTGGAAGAGAAGCCCTTCTTGGATGAGATGGAACAATTAAGACTGGCTGCTGAAATGGAAGCAAATCCATGCAGGGATATTGTTATCTTTATTCCTGATTATCCTGTTCTGCTCGGAGACTTCAAGACTCTCTTTAACTATCTGAAGGAAAACCCTTCTGAGAAAGACCCAAGCTTGGTCATTCCAGAAGTTGTTGACCCACCAGAAGTTGAAGGTCCTTCTGCTCCCAGGAATCTAGCTGTCATTCTTCAGGCACTTGAGAATGGAGACTCGGAAATTCCTGCTGCAGAATATGGAGATGCTTCTATGCAAGAAGCAGATGTTGAAGATCATGTTGCTGAATCAGATCCTGTTGAGGAAATCCCTGCAAATGATCTATCCATGGAAGCTACAGATCAAGTTGCTATTCCTGTGGTTGAAAGCGGTGAAGCTTCTTCTGATGAATCTTCTCGTCTTGCAAGGACTCTGGAAGAAATTCAGAAGAGACAGGATGAGCAAAGCTCACTCAATGCTGAGTTTAGAGCTTTCATGGTGAGGCAAGATGGACACAACAATGAGGTTCAAGAGATGCTGGCCAAGATCCTGTCAAGGCTAGGGCCATCTTAGATTGAGTCTGTGTTGTTTCTTTCTTTTCGTTGCATCTGTTTTTGTGCATCTGATCTTACTTATCTTCATGTACTTCTGTACCTGATGTTTGAACTTCAATGAAATCATCTTTCTTCCTCCGTGTGTTTCTTTTTGTTTGTCTCTGAATCTTTTCTGTTTTTTGATGATATGACAAAAAGGGGGAGAAATATGTGATAAATGATTTGATTTAATCAGTTGCTTTCACTAACAAGAACTGCAAGTTCTATATGGTTTAAGTGTTTTGCAGGTATAAAGAAGTGAAGAAAATCTTCAAAGCAAACACAAGAAGCAAAACCATAAGAAGCGTTATTCTGTAAAAAGAATAAGCTCATGGAAACTGAAGCAAGCTGAGTGCTGTCAAGCTTCAGAAATCAGAAGCAAGAAAGAAGAATGATCAGAATTTGTGTTTTGCAGGTATAAAGAAGTGAAGAAAATCTTCAAAGCAAACACAAGAAGCAAAACCATAAGAAGCGTTATTCTGTAAAAAGAATAAGCTTATGGAAACTGAAGCAAGCTGAGTGCTGTCAAGCTTCAGAAATCAGAAGCAAGAAAGAAGATGATCAGAATTTCTGATAATAGAATTTGATCCAAAATTTGTCTATTTGCTCTGACAAAATTCTATTTGCTCTAATACATTATTTTAAGCCTATATGGCTCTGATACATATCATGTGTTCTAATATACATTTTATGTTCTGACTCGTTCATGCTGACTTTTGTCGTTTAGTTTTTGTTCTGTAACATTTCAGGATGTAGAGATGCTCTGATGATGCTCTGGTACATTCAACAATGTTCTGATACAAATCTAGCATGAAGTGATGTTGGTAGAAATTCAAAGCTCTGAAGCTATCCGAGGGAAGCAGAAATCAGAAGCTGTGAATGTTCTAAAGATCCAGAAAACTCAAGTTCTGAAGCTGTCCTAAATGGAAGCAGAAATCAGAAGCTGTGAATGTTCTGAAGATCAATGAAATTCAAGTTCTGAAGCTGTCCTAGATGGAAGCAGGAATCAGAAGTTGTGAATGTTCTGATGATCAAAGAAATTCAAGTTCTGAAGCTGTCCTAAATGGAAGCAGGAATCAGAAGCTATGAGTGTTCTAGGGATCTAAAGAAATTCAAGTTCTGAAGCTGTCCAATGGAAGCAGAAGTCAGAAGCTATGAATTCTCTGAAGACAGAAGCTTATGTGATCGTCTCTACCGAAATAATCAGGGAAGTCTTTTATTAAAGTTCTTCGAGTATTTATTTCAGGGGGAGATTATTTATCTCAGGGGGAGATTGTTAATCTCAGGGGGAGACATATTCACATGCTTATGCTATAGCTGTGTAATTTGTCTTTTGCCGTCTGCTCTTTCTGATCGCAAATTCATATCATTTATATATGTTTTTGTCATCATCAAAAAGGGGGAGATTGTTAGAACAAGATTTGTTCTGATCAATTATCTTAGTTTTGATGATAACAATAATATGAATTTTGCTTAAAGATAATATGGTACTCTAATCCAATGCAATTTCCTTGTCAGGAAATATATAAAGAGTATGCATAATTCAGCGCTCAGAAGCTTTGTCTCAAGGGTTCAGCATGCAACATCAGAACATGGTCTGGCAAGACATCAGAAGATGGTCGAAGCAGAATCAGAACATGGGTCTATGGAAGCATCAGAAGAACATGAGATCAGAAGCACTGAAGTTCTGATGGTATCACGCACAGAAGCACTTCAAGGTCAGAAGATCAGAAGATGCTTTGCACCAAGCTGTTTGACTCTGATGATATTCAAACGTTGTATTCACAAACATCAGATCAGAAGGAAGTACAAGTGGCAGGCTACGCTGACTGACAAAAGGAACGTTAGAAGCTATTAAAGGCAACGTCAGTAGACACAGCGTGAACAAGGCTCGAGGTAGTTGACAAAAGCGTATAACATTAAATGCGATGCTGTACGGAACACGCAAAGCATTAAATGCACTCAACGGTCATCTTCTCAAGTGCCTATATATATGAAGTTCTGATGAGAAGCAAGGTTACCAATTCTTAACGACTCTGTGAATATTATCTTGCTGAAACACTGTTCTATTCAAAGCTCAGAATCTTCATCTTCATCAAAGCTCACTACATTGCTGTTGTAATATATTAGTGAGATTAAGCTTAAACGTTAAGAGAAATATCACAGTTTGTGATTATAGCTTTTAAGAAGCAATTGTAATACTCTTAGAATTGATTACATTAAGTTGTAAGGAACTAGAGTGATCGTGTGGATCAGAATACTCTAGGAAGTCTTAGAGGTTATCTAAGCAGGTTGTAACTAGAGTGATCGTGTGGATCAGAATACTCTAGAAAGTCTTAGAGGGTATCTAAGCAGTTGTTCCTAGAGTGATCAGTGTGTGATCAGAAGACTCTGGAAGACTTAGTTGCTGACTAAGTGGAAAACCATTGTAATCCGTGCGATTAGTGGATTAAATCCTCAGTTGAGGTAAATCATCTCTGCGGGGGTGGACTGGAGTAGTTTAGTTAACAACGAACCAGGATAAAAATAACTATGCAATTTATTTTTATCGGTCAAGTTTTTAAAGCTACACTTATTCAAACCCCCCCTTTCTAAGTGTTTTTCTATCCTTCAATTGGCATCAGAGCGCCGGTTCTAAGGTGCAAGCACTTAACCGTGTTTAGAAAAGATTCAGGAAGAGAAAAACGCTTCAGTAAAAGATGGCTGATGAAACTGCAAAGTCTGCATCTACATCTGGCTCTGCTGAGCAACACAACGGTAACAATGGTTATACTAGACCGCCGGTATTTGATGGTGAAAACTTTGAATACTAGAAAGATAAATTGGAAAGTTACTTTCTTGGTCTAGATGGTGATCTATGGGATCTTCTGATGGATGGTTACAAACATCCGGTAAATGCCAGTGGCGTAAAGCTGACAAGGCAAGAAATGAGCGATGATCAGAAGAAGCTTTTCAGGAATCATCATAAATGCAGAACTGTTTTGCTGAATGCTATCTCTCATGCTGAGTATGAGAAGATATCTAACAGGGAAACGGCCTATGACATATATGAGTCCTTGAAAATGACTCATGAAGGAAATGCTCAAGTCAAAGAGACTAAAGCTCTCGCTTTAATCCAGAAGTATGAAGCCTTCAAGATGGAGGATGATGAAGACATTGAAAAGATGTTTTCAAGATTTCAAACTCTTACTGCTAGATTGAGAGTTCTTGACAAGGGATACACCAAGGCTGATCACGTAAAGAAGATCATCAGAAGCTTACCCAGAAGATGGGGTCCTATGGTGACTGCATTTAAGATTGCGAAGAATCTAAATGAAGTCTCTTTGGAAGAGCTGATCAGTGCCCTGAGGAGTCATGAAATTGAACTGGATGCAAACGAGCCTCAAAAGAAAGGTAAGTCTATTGCATTAAAATCCAATATCAAGAAATGCACTAACGCTTTTCAGGCTAGAGAAGAAGATCCTGAAGAATCAGAATCTGAAGAAGAAGATGAACTGTCCTTGATCTCCAGAAGGCTAAATCAACTCTGGAAGAACAAGCAAAGGAAGTTCAGAGGCGTCAGAAGTTCAAAGAAATTTGAACGTAGAGAATCTTCGGATGACAGAAGATTTGACAAGAAGAAGGTCATGTGCTATGAATGCAATGAGCCTGGACACTTCAAGAATGAATGTCCAAAAATTCAGAAGGAAAATCCCAAGAAGAAGTTTCATAAGAAGAAAGGTCTTATGGCAACCTGGGATGAGTCAGAAGATGATTCAGACTCTGAAGATGAGCAGGCTAACTGTGCGCTGATGGCGACAGAAGATGACGGATCAGAATCTACATCAGAATCAGATTCTGAAGAGGTATTTTCTGAACTTACTAGAGATGAGTTAGTTTCCAGTCTAACAGAACTTCTGGAATTCAAGTCTCAGATTAGTCTCAAATACAAAAAGCTGAAAAAGCTATTTGAATTTGAAACGAAGAAGCTTGAGTTGGAAAATTCTGAATTAAAAGAAAAAGTTTTAAAATTATCCAATAATGTTGGATCTCCTTCCAATTCAGAAAAATCCACTCCTAGTCTAAACCATATTCTGAAAGAATATGATTTAAGTTTCAGGAAGTTCTTATCTAGAAGTATTGGCAGAAGTCAGCTAGCTTCTATGATATATGCTGTGTCTGGAAACAGTAGAGTTGGCATTGGTTTTGAGGATGAAACCCCATACAAACTTGAACCTGTTGATAAGATGAAAATCACATACAAGCCATTGTATGATCAGTTCAAGTATGGCCACTCACATGATATTAGGCACACTTCACATGCTCAAAGTTTTCACATTACACACACTAAGAAGCATGTGACACAACCTAGGAAATATCATGAAACTCACATTAAGAATTATCATGCTGTTCCTCCTATTGCTTACAATGTTAAACCCAAGTTCAATCAGAACTTGAGAAAATCTAACAAGAAAGGACCCAAGAAAATGTGGGTACCTAAGGATAAGATTATTCCTATTGCAGATATCCTTGGCTGCAAAAAGGACAAAGCACAACATGTCGTGGTACCTGGACTCTGGATGCTCACGACACATGACAGGAAGAAGGTCTATGTTCCAAGACCTGGTGCTTAAGTCTGGAGGAGAAGTCAAGTTTGGAGGAGATCAGAAGGGCAAGATAATTGGCTCTGGAACTATAAAGTCTGGTAACTCTCCTTCCATTTCTAATGTACTTCTTGTAGAAGGATTAACACATAACCTCTTATCTATCAGTCAATTGAGTGACAATGGTTATGATATAATCTTTAATCAAAAGTCTTGCAAGGCTGTAAATCAGAAGGATGGCTCAATCCTATTTACAGGCAAGAGGAAGAACAACATTTATAAGACAGATCTGCAAGATCTTATGAGTCAGAAGGTGACTTGTCTTATGTCTGTTTCTGAAGAGCAGTGGGTCTGGCACAGAAGATTAGGTCATGCTAGTTTGAGAAAGATTTCTCAGATTAACAAACTGGATCTTGTCAGAGGACTCCCTAATCTGAAATTCAAATCAGATGCTCTTTGTGAAGCATGTCAGAAGGGCAAGTTCTCCAAACCTGCATTCAAGTCCAAGAATGTTGTTTCTACCTCAAGGCCATTAGAACTCTTGCACATTGATCTGTTTGGCCCAGTCAAAACAGCATCTGTCAGAGGGAAGAAATATGGATTAGTCATCGTAGATGATTATAGCCGCTGGACGTGGGTAAAATTCTTGAAACACAAGGATGAGTCTCATTCAGTGTTCTTTGATTTCTGCATTCAGATTCAATCTGAAAAAGAGTGTAAAATCATAAAGGTCAGAAGTGATCATGGTGGTGAATTTGAGAACAGATTCTTTGAAGAGTTCTTCAAAGAAAATGGTATTGCCCATGATTTCTCTTGTCCTAGAACTCCACAGCAAAATGGAGTTGTAGAACGAAAGAATAGGACTCTGCAAGAAATGGCCAGAACCATGATCAATGAAACCAATATGGCTAAGCATTTCTGGGCAGAAGCAATAAACACTGCATGCTATATTCAGAATAGAATCTCTATCAGACCTATTCTAAATAAGACTCCTTATGAATTGTGGAAGAATATAAAGCCCAACATTTCATATTTCCATCCTTTTGGATGTGTATGCTTTATTCTGAACACTAAAGATCATCTTGGTAAGTTTGATTCCAAAGCACAAAAATGTTTCCTTCTTGGATATTCTGAACGCTCAAAAGGCTACAGAGTATACAATATTGAAACATTGATTGTGGACGAATCAATAAATATCTGGTTTGATGATAAACTTGTTTCTGATGAAACAAAGCAGCTTAAGAATTTCTGCAGATACAGTTTTGTCTTATCAGAAGCTGCAGAACAAAGAAGTGAATCTCCAGAAGCTGTGTATATCAGAAGTAATGGATCAGAAGATCATTCAGATTTACATCAGCATACTTCAGAAGGAGTGTTTCCAGAAGAGAAACTTGATCAATTCAGAAGCAGTGATCGGAATCAGAAGGCGTAAAGCCTATTGAATATTTCACACCTGTCATCCATTATCTGATGATGAACACGTGTCTCTACGGTCAGTACGAAGCGTGCAGTTGAAAAGACGTCGACCTAGGTAACTGTATTAAATCATTTCATTTACCATGCTATCTCTCCTAATGTCATTTCTCATTTAATGCAAAATGATTTAATTATTTTCAAATCTTTTAAATAGCCCGCTTCAACTTCATTCTTTTCTCCTTCTCTCTATTTTGTTCTACATCTTCTTTTCGCTGCATCTGTTTTTTTTACAAACCCTAGTCTTTGTTCTGATCTTACGGCATAATCATCATGAACTCTTCCTCTTGTTCATCTTCCTCAAAAGAAAGACTTACTTCTTCACAAATCCTTCTACGAAATTATGAATATGCTCCTTTGAAAACTTGCTTGATACCCACGAAGGACTTGGAGGTTTTATGTGAAACTGCTGTGGACTTAAACAATCTTAAAGCGAATGGCTTTAAGTGTGATGCAAGAATCCTTGAGCAAGGATGGTCCAAGTACCTTAATAGATTGGTTGGTCCAATTTATCCTGATCTTGTGAAGGATTTCTGGGTACATGCAACGGTTACCCCAACGGCCATCATTTCATTCGTGCTAGGGCATGAAGTGGTTATCTCTGAAAAACTGATCAGGAAGCTATACAATCTGAATGATGAAGAAGGTTGGTCTGGTTTTCGACATGCATCTGTTGATTGGTCGATAGTTGAAAAACAAATCTCTCAGTCTTCTGGGATTGACTCGAATAACACAGGCACCTTGAGGCCATTTTATAGAGTATGGGCTGAGATTATTCTGGGTTCTCTTCACCACAGAAAAAGGATGCTCTCCTCTTCTTACATCAGTCCAGATCACAAGCACACTCTTTTCTGCATTGGCAAAAAGACTGAGATCAACATTTCTCATATTCTGTTTGAGAATCTGAAGACTTCAATCTTTGAGTCAAGAGAAGAGGAAAGGGCGAAGTACCCTCATCTTTCAAGAACGACTATTCCGTTTGGAAGAATGATTTCAGACATTCTTATTGAAAGCAAAGTGCTGGACTCCATCAGAAAACTCAATGCATCCCATTTGCTTGGAGTAGTTCAAGGTCCCATTTTCAATGGTGTGGATTTGTTCAGATTAGAACTCATTCAAAATGTACCTTCTGTGTGCTCAAGCTTTCCTGACATTCTCTCAAGAAGAGTTGCTGTTGAAGGTTTTGCCTCCTTGTTTCAAGAAGAACTGCATCAGGTTGTCAAGTCTTACCTGGAAGATTGTGTTAGGAAGCAATCAGATATTGATCCTGCTTGGATCCGTGGCAGAGTACTTCCGTCCAAGGCTGACCTTTTGAAGAAGGATCAGAAGGAACAAAAGGCTAGGTTTAAAAGAAAAGCCCAAGAAGATGAGGCTAAGGAAGCCAAGAAGTTGAGAGTCACCTTTGATCCTGACAAGGTGAACTCTGAAGAACGAAGGGAGAAAAGGATTAGAGATTCCTTTCGCAGAACCAGATCTTCTTCTTCTGTGCAAATCTCCAGGCAGGTTTTTACTCCACCTCCCTCTGTCCCTAAACCATCCTTCCAATCACCTCCATCTGAACCAAAAATAAACTTCACCTTACCAAATCCTTCTCCATCAACCTCCTCCTCTCCCATTCTAAATCCCACTCCTCTAAATATTCTTCCCCCAACTCCTTCTGATAAGACTTTCTCACCAATTCCCTTTACAAATAATCCATCCTCATCAATCATTCTCTCAGTTATTCCCTCCTCCTCATCCACCGCACCTCCACCTTCTGTATCCCATCCCTTACCTACCAGAAAATCAAAACCTTTTTGTCCTCTCTACCCGGACTACAAATTCACCCTCAATCCGCCTGAACCTGAACTCTCTACCTACCTGGAACTTTTCAGATATGAGGTAATCAATGGCTTAGACCTTCTGAAGGAAGCCTTCCTAAATGGTCTGAATGATGTTTCTACAAGAAATATCTGGAAAAGATTTCGCAAGGTGTTTCAAGAAGAAGCAATGGGAGTACAGAAAAGACTAGTGGCTGCTGCCCCACGGCCTCGTGGAATTCTGAGGAATTATGAAGACTTCTGGTTTGCTAGTCTCAAAGGAAGACATCTGTTGGAAGAGAAGCCCTTCTTGGATGAGATGGAACAATTAAGACTGGCTGCTGAAATGGAAGCAAATCCATGCAGGGATATTGTTATCTTTATTCCTGATTATCCTGTTCTGCTCGGAGACTTCAAGACTCTCTTTAACTATCTGAAGGAAAACCCTTCTGAGAAAGACCCAAGCTTGGTCATTCCAGAAGTTGTTGACCCACCAGAAGTTGAAGGTCCTTCTGCTCCCAGGAATCTAGCTGCCATTCTTCAGGCACTTGAGAATGGAGACTCGGAAATTCCTGCTGCAGAATATGGAGATGCTTCTATGCAAGAAGCAGATGTTGAAGATCATGTTGCTGAATCAGATCCTGTTGAGGAAATCCCTGCAAATGATCTATCCATGGAAGCTACAGATCAAGTTGCTATTCCTGTGGTTGAAAGCGGTGAAGCTTCTTCTGATGAATCTTCTCGTCTTGCAAGGACTCTGGAAGAAATTCAGAAGAGACAGGATGAGCAAAGCTCACTCAATGCTGAGTTTAGAGCTTTCATGGTGAGGCAAGATGGACACAACAATGAGGTTCAAGAGATGCTGGCCAAGATCCTGTCAAGGCTAGGGCCATCTTAGATTGAGTCTGTGTTGTTTCTTTCTTTTTGTTGCATCTGTTTTTGTGCATCTGATCTTACTTATCTTCATGTACTTCTGTACCTGATGTTTGAACTTCAATGAAATCATCTTTCTTCCTCCGTGTGTTTCTTTTTGTTTGTCTCTGAATCTTTTCTGTTTTTTGATGATATGGCAAAAAGGGGGAGAAATATGTGATAAATGATTTGATTTAATCAGTTGCTTTCACTAACAAGAACTGCAAGTTCTATATGGTTTAAGTGTTTTGCAGGTATAAAGAAGTGAAGAAAATCTTCAAAGCAAACACAAGAAGCAAAACCATAAGAAGCGTTATTCTGTAAAAAGAATAAGCTTATGGAAACTGAAGCAAGCCGAGTGCTGTCAAGCTTCAGAAATCAGAAGCAAGAAAGAAGAATGATCAGAATTTGTGTTTTGCAGGTATAAAGAAGTGAAGAAAATCTTCAAAGCAAACACAAGAAGCAAAACCATAAGAAGCGTTATTCTGTAAAAAGAATAAGCTTATGGAAACTGAAGCAAGCTGAGTGCTGTCAAGCTTCAGAAATCAGAAGCAAGAAAGAAGAATGATCAGAATTTCTGATAATAGAATTTGATCCAAAATTTGTCTATTTGCTCTGACAAAATTCTATTTGCTCTAATACATTATTTTAAGCCTATATGGCTCTGATACATATCATGTGTTCTAATATACATTTTATGTTCTGACTCGTTCATGCTGACTTTTGTCGTTTAGTTTTTGTTCTGTAACATTTCAGGATGTAGAGATGCTCTGATGATGCTCTGGTACATTCAACAATGTTCTGATACAAATCTAGCATGAAGTGATGTTGGTAGAAATTCCAAGCTCTGAAGCTATCCGAGGGAAGCAGAAATCAGAAGCTGTGAATGTTCTAAAGATCCAGAAAACTCAAGTTCTGAAGCTGTCCTAAATGGAAGCAGAAATCAGAAGCTGTGAATGTTCTGAAGATCAAAGAAATTCAAGTTCTGAAGCTGTCCTAGATGGAAGCAGGAATCAGAAGTTGTGAATGTTCTGATGATCAAAGAAATTCAAGTTCTGAAGCTGTCCTAAATGGAAGCAGGAATCAGAAGCTATGAGTGTTCTAGGGATCTAAAGAAATTCAAGTTCTGAAGCTGTCCAATGGAAGCAGAAGTCAGAAGCTATGAATTCTCTGAAGACAGAAGCTTATGTGATCGTCTCTACCGAAATAATCAGGGAAGTCTTTTATTAAAGTTCTTCGAGTATTTATTTCAGGGGGAGATTATTTATCTCAGGGGGAGATTGTTAATCTCAGGGGGAGACATATTCACATGCTTATGCTATAGCTGTGTAATTTGTCTTTTGCCGTCTGCTCTTTCTGATCGCAAATTCATATCATTTATATATGTTTTTGTCATCATCAAAAAGGGGGAGATTGTTAGAACAAGATTTGTTCTGATCAATTATCTTAGTTTTGATGATAACAATAATATGAATTTTGCTTAAAGATAATATGGTACTCTAATCCAATGCAATTTCCTTGTCAGGAAATATATAAAGAGTATGCATAATTCAGCGCTCAGAAGCTTTGTCTCAAGGGTTCAGCATGCAACATCAGAACATGGTCTGGCAAGACATCAGAAGATGGTCGAAGCAGAATCAGAACATGGGTCTATGGAAGCATCAGAAGAACATGAGATCAGAAGCACTGAAGTTCTGATGGTATCACGCACAGAAGCACTTCAAGGTCAGAAGATCAGAAGATGCTTTGCACCAAGCTGTTTGACTCTGATGATATTCAAACGTTGTATTCACAAACATCAGATCAGAAGGAAGTACAAGTGGCAGGCTACGCTGACTGACAAAAGGAACGTTAGAAGCTATTAAAGGCAACGTCAGTAGACACAGCGTGAACAAGGCTCGAGGTAGTTGACAAAAGCGTATAACATTAAATGCGATGCTGTACGGAACACGCAAAGCATTAAATGCACTCAACGGTCATCTTCTCAAGTGCCTATATATATGAAGTTCTGATGAGAAGCAAGGTTACCAATTCTTAACGACTCTGTGAATATTAACTTGCTGAAACACTGTTCTATTCAAAGCTCAGAATCTTCATCTTCATCAAAGCTCACTACATTGCTGTTGTAATATATTAGTGAGAATAAGCTTAAACGATAAGAGAAATATCACAGTTTGTGATTATAGCTTTTAAGAAGCAATTGTAATACTCTTAGATTTGATTACATTAAGTTGTAAGGAACTAGAGTGATCGTGTGGATCAGAATACTCTAGGAAGTCTTAGAGGTTATCTAAGCAGGTTGTAACTAGAGTGATCGTGTGGATCAGAAGACTCTAGAAAGTCTTAGAGGGTATCTAAGCAGTTGTTCCTGGAGTGATCAGTGTGTGATCAGAAGACTCTGGAAGACTTAGTTGCTGACTAAGTGGAAAACCATTGTAATCCGTGCGATTAGTGGATTAAATCCTCAGTTGAGGTAAATCATCTCTGCGGGGGTGGACTGGAGTAGTTTAGTTAACAACGAACCAGGATAAAAATAACTGTGCAATTTATTTTTATCGGTCAAGTTTTTAAAGCTACACTTATTCAAACCCCCCCCTTTCTAAGTGTTTTTCTATCCTTCACCTCTTAGGCATGATTTCCAAGTCTGATCCCTCCCAAGGAAACATTAAGTTTCTTAGGGAGAGAGTTTAGTTAGCATGGGGAATCGAAGTCCCTCAGACGTAATAATATGTAGCTCAGACTACGAGACTATAATAAGTCCCTCAGGCGAAGTGTATGACCAAATCTCTTAGCTTAGATATCAGTCGTGCCTCTTAGGCGTGATTTGCAAGTCTGATCCCGCTCGAGAAAACACTCAAACCACTTTATCTGAATTTATGCTACATCAATTTGGTGAATCTTGGTCTCAGAAATGACAAATGTACGACAAGATTTCTGCACTGATGCAGAGGGCTTGCTAGTCAAACCATACAGTATGTTTAGCGTACTTTGCTACACAAAGTTGGCTAAGTGAGAAGGTTAGGGCTATGTGAGGTCATCCATATTCAACTTATTATTCTGTTGCCTGATGACATGCAATTTTTTTTGCAGGGGGTGGAATGTGAAGATGATCAAGGCTAGTAACCTAAACTTGTTTAATTTAAATTGTTTTCATGATTAAGTGTCAATTTCTATAAAAAAATGTTTTTTAAGTACTTCCAAAGGAATTTTGTTTGCAAATGGTTAAGATGATGATTTAAACAACTAAAATGCATGGAATCCCAAAAGATAGGTTGGCAACAGAAGGTCAGAACAAATCACATAAAAAAAGGTTTTATTCTCTTTAAATGTTTAATTCATGATTAATGTATGACTATCTATGAAATATATCATGATTATTAATTCTCTGCTTCATCAAAGTTTGATTTTTCTATTATCTAGCGAAAATATATTAAAGGCAAAATACCCTTTTTGGTCCCATATGTTATCCTTGGGGTTCATTTTGGTCCCTTAATTTTAAAAAGTTTCATATTGGTCCCTTAACTCTTCAAAAGGTGTCATTTTAGTCCTTTTTGTCATATTAGGGACCAATTTTTTAGTTTTTCCGTCACTAATATGAAAAAAGGACTAAAATGACACCTTTTAAAGAGTTATGAGACCAATTAGAAACTTTTTGAAATTAAGGGACCAAAATGAACCTCGAGATTAACATACGGGACCAACAAGGGTATTTTGCCTATATTAAAATAAGTCAGGAATCATAAGCTTATCCAAAGTGGGATGTGTGCAACCACATGTTATACTTAAATAATCTATAATATAAGAAAACAAATGCCCCTGGAAAATCCAATTTTGCCCCATGCTCTTTTGCCAACACCTATTCAATTTTAGTTATTTATTGTCTTTTCTCATTTTTCTGACAGATTTTATTATTATTAAATTGAATTGGTCATTTTATATAAAGGCTAAAACGATATTTTCTACCAATTTGTAAACTCCTCTTTCTTTTCTTCTCACGCTTTCTCTCTCTTTTCCCAATCACTTTTCTTTCTCTCTTATTTCTCTTCCTGCTGCATCTCTCACATTCATCTCTTTTCTTTCTAATTCATTTTCTCTCATTCTCTTATTTATTTATTTATTTATTTATTTATTTATTTATTTATTTATTTATTTACGTGTGATCTCTTCATGTTCATCAATCTTTTACATAGTTGTGATTTATTTTTTATTTTTCATTTTTTCCAGGTTATAGATCTATACCAAGACGCAAACTGACTTTAAACAATACAAAAAGTGTAAGTTTTATCATTTTTTAAAGTTGTAGATCTATGCATATATTCTTTTGTCATTTTTGAACTTCATGACAAAACCCATATTTTTTTGCATCTTTTTAACTTCTCTTATTTTTTCAGGTAGTAGATTTACATATAAGAAGATGAAAAAAAAAAGATCATTCTCTTTTGTATTTTTCTTACTGACTTTTGCATTTTATTTTTGAAAAATAGAAAAAATTTATTTGAAGTTCTGGTGAAGAAATTTTTGGGATTATTGTTTGGGATTTTTTTAAATAAAGACAAAATATCATTATCTTTTATCAACTAAAAAATTTATTATTCAAACCCATTTTTCAAGCTAACTCCTTTTAAAATTTTACTTAGATATATATGCAAAGAAGAATGAGAAGATTATTTATATGAATTTTTTTTTGAAAAAAGGTTATTGAAAAAATTATTATATCAGAATGTAATATGAATGTAATATGTTGCAGCAAATAAAATATTACTTCCCTGCAAACTGTGATGATAATTTTTAGAATTTAATTTGCATGTGCATAGTTAATGGCAGCTAGCAAAACTTTTACTTACCCACAATCTTACTAGGTACATGAAATAGGTACACTCTATGTTAAGATGAGGTCTTCAAAAATACAGTAGCAACAGACTGGCACATGACAATTCACTCTAAAGTTGATATTTTTAAAAATGCACTATTTTCTAAAACACATATATAAAACAAAAATTCATAATAATAGATCTAATAAAATATAGAAAAAATATTTATATTTAATATATTTTTAATTATTTTAATTGTTGGTCATAGTAATTAGAATGATAAAAATTAAAATAAATAAATATTATAATTTATTAATGAAGATTTATTTTAATAATTGAGTTTACTAATTTGTGAATGTTGTTGAATTTATATTGCTCAAAAGTTGTCTGCTTTGATTTTATAAAGAGATATTTTTTCTAACTTCCATGGGGTGCAAGGATTTTTTGTTCTCACTCAATGTGGTGGTGGAGATGGTATGAGAGGTGAAAAAAGACAAGGTATTTGGTTGATGAAGAAAAAGAAATAAAAATGAAAAATGAAAAATATAATTTTAGATGACATTCTAATAAAATTGAAGAGATAAGGTAATCTAAGAGATCCACTAAAAAGATGATACTAAGAGCTCGTTTGACCCAACTTTTTTAAGTCTTAAAAGTTACTTTAAAGTTAAAGTTAAAAATAAGAGCTTTTAAAATAAAGTTAAAGTTGTTTGGTTATGATTTTTTAAACTTTAAAAGTTGTTTCGTAAAATATATATATATATATATATATATATATATATATATATATATATATATATATATATATATATATAATTAATGCGTATTGATTAATTGTTGTATTAACATATAATAGTATAAGAAATTAATAATATTATTATTGAAAATCATTATACAATAAAACAAGATATAATATACAAAATGAATAAAATGTTGGACAATATTAGTATCTACAAAAATGATGATGTAAACAGGAGAAGAAAAAAAAGAATAAATAAAATATAACTCTAGATGTTATGAACCATAGAAAAAATTGAAAAACTTACGGTCTATTGTACTAGTGCCATTTTTAAAAAAAAAAGTGTTTTCAATGGGATTGGAACCGCGATCACATGTTTTAAGCTTCGAAAAAGTTGGTTTCAACTCCTTTTTTACAAGCTCCTTTTATTCAATTTTTTGTCTTTAAAAAAAGCTACTTTTTTTAATAAAAGCTTTATAAAAAATGTGTTTGGCCCTCCATCTCTTTATAAGGAGAAGAAAAGTAGATAAAAAGTTAGGCCAAACAATACCTTAGTAAGACAATAAAAAGAGCTTTTAGCTTTTAGCTTTTAGCTTTTAGCTTTTCAGCTCGTATTAATAAAAAAGCTCTGTTTGGTAACTCTATTTTAGCTTTTAGCTTGTAGCTTTTTTACTAGCTTTTAGCTTTTTTTTTCAAAAGCTATTTGAAGTAGCTTTTGAGCTTGTAGCTTTTAGCTTGTGAGTTTTTCTTCCATTAATACCCTTATTATTTTAACTAAAATATATTATTACCCTCATTAATTAAAATGCCATTAATGACATTTTGTATCTATCAGCTAATGAAACAGCTAAGTTACCAAACACTCACATTAGCTTATCAACTATCAGCTACCAGCTAAAAGCTACCAGCTATCAGCTAAAACCTACCAGCTATCAGCTATCAGCTAGTTTTACCAAACAGAGCCTAAATATTAAATTTGCACGTGTAATAGTAATTTGTATAAAAATTTAAAATTTGAATTTGTGTTATTAAAGTTGCACTAAAGTTACACATTAAATAATTTACAAAAAAAAAACATAATTAAATTATGTTGATATTTAAATGTCAACCAAATCAGAATAATTCAGGAAAATTAAAGATAAAGGAGAAATTAATTATCCCGGAGAGGGCAAAAATTAGATAATTAATGAACTTGATATGATCTATATCACACAAAAATTAGTAGCATGGTGTAATTATTATTTTTAATCAATTTTCTATCACACAAAAAATAAGTAGCATGAAGTAATTATATATATATATATATATATATATATATATATATATATATATATATATATATATATATATATATAAGTTTAATATCTATGATATTGTTTTTATTTAATTTAAATATTAAAAATAAATTAAATTTTATATAGAATTAATAAAAAATTATTAAATGATCAAGACAATCTTCACATAAGGATTTTATTTACAATTATATTGATTTGATTAGATTTTGCTCGCAGGAAAGTTAGTTTATAAATTGATGAATGAAAATGTTAAGATTAAATTATTCTATGATTGTTGATTTTTTTAAATCTAAGAGTTTAATAATTGTTGTGCTATGATTTGACATTTGTCTTATCCTAACTATGATTTCCTAAGCACTGCAGCAACACTAGCATGATACAATTTTTTTGCTATACATCATAACACTTACTCTTACCTTTGTCTTTATTTTAAAAATAATAAACTTTTTTGGCAAAACACTTTTGCTTTTCTTATTTATATTTTTATCTTTTTGAAAGCAAAAGTGTTTGTACCACTCGAGTATCCGTGCGAACGTACGAGTACTGATATGATACGCGCATATGGTGCTGATATTAAATTATTATTTAAATATTAAATATTAACAGGAACATGTTTACTACTCTCTCCGTCCGATAATGAGTGACCCAACACACCATTTCACACAGATTAAGAAAAGTGTAAAAAAGTAAGAGAGAATATCATTTTTACTGGGTAAGGATCCACTCCATTTCCTAAAAAGAAATTGAGGGTCCATTACTATAGTTTTGTGTGCATAAAGTTAAATAAATAGTAAATATGTGTCACATGTCTTAGAAATACGTGTAATATACACACAAACTATAGTAATGGAAAAGAAATGGAGTTTAAGAAATGGAGTGGATCCTTATTATGTATTGGAAATTGTGAACTGTTTATTAATTAGAGGGTAAAATTAGAAAAGTGTATTTGAAATTGAAATGGTTCATTCATTTTGGGACCTCATTTTATTCCATTTGGATCACTCATTGTGGGACGGATGAAGTATAAATTTATTTATTTATTTTAAATATTTACAAAACAAAAATATTTATATATATAGAAATAATTACAATAAATATATTAGACAATATTTTATGGTGTGTTTAATTAATTTTTTTGTTTTATCAAATCAGATTATTTTTTTTAAATCATGTTTCTATTAATTGAATTTTTTTACTAAAAAATTGGTATCTAATTTTATTTAAATCTTTTATATTTATTTGTCATTCAAATTTATTTCTTAAGATATAATTATTTTTAGTCATTAATAATAAAACTTTATATTTTTCAGTTAAATAAATTTTTTTATTTTATTCTAAAAAATAAATGCGCGCACAACACCAGTACCCGTGCGAACGCACGGGTATCCCACTAGTTATAGTAGACATTCATGCTAAATATGTAGAGTTTGCACCACTCTTGTGTTGAAGCGGTAAAGTGGAAAGCAACAAAAGTTTTGGAAGTATTTATCCGAGAATTTATCGTGTCCATAAAGATAAAAACGGAAAAGTAAATATTAACACAAAAACAATTCACTCTTTAGAGAGAAGAAATTTATCAAGCATGCATATAATCTACTTATCAAAAACTTAAACTTATCGATCAGTTACACTCAACATACAATACTCGCCAAAATCATCAAACATCTCTCCCACCCTAAGTTATTTCTAACCTAAAGTAAAGAGAACTACTATATCATCTCGGCGACGATCTCTCATCCAACCTCAACAACTCAGTAGACATTCATATCATTTGTACCGACGATCTCTCAACCGACACAACTAACATGTAAGCATTAAGCTTCGACACCCATAAAGATTATTAGCTCTAAATCTATTTCTAGAATATAGAAACTAATAGATATCCATCCCTAATCAAAATTTGTGAGATAAATGTCTATAACAACCCAAATCCAAACATAAATGCAAAAAGATTAAGGAAGACATCAATAATGATTTATAAAGCAACTATATTATACAACATCATCATCAATACATATACATATACATATGTTCAAAGTAAATAGACAAACATACCCAAGAAAATAGATTATACAAAGAGAAGATAAGAAGAGGAACCAAAAATTTCTTGGTTTGTCAACCCAGTCGATGAGAAATTCGAGCTCTGATCATCAAGATGCAACCCCATTTGATGTTTCTAAGTCTCTCTATACCAAAAAATGAAGGTTGATGGTGTTGGGAACAAATACCCCAAAACCATAACCTAATTTTTCCCCTATTTATACACTTTGAAATTCGCAGAGCGCGCGCCACGTGCTGGGAAGACGCATCGCACGGTCAAGACTGTCAACAAAAATTCAGCTTTAGTAAAATTGCCATAACTTGAGAACCGTAACTCCGATTTAATCCCGATTATAAGCATTGGAAAGCTTACTCAAATTTCTATCTATCAATGAATAAATATCAACCAAGTTGATGATTTATTATTCTTTGATTTTGAGTCTTAATCGTTGATGAGTTGCTCAAAATTGGGCATTTGAAGCTGTGTCTTCGACACTTTATTGATGCTGCTCCAAATACGCATCAATACCTACAAAATGAATAGAAAACTATCAAACGGTACACAAATAAACGAAAGTTCTTGAGTGATGAGTTTAAGTATTTAACGGGTATGAGATATTCAATCCCGAGAGTTCTTTCCTCTCTGAAGAATGAACTCTTTTTATATTCATATTTACTTTTCTGCTTTTACTTTGACCCATTCAAACCCAAACTCAAGAACGCGAGACTTGTCGAACGATAATTCGATAGGACAAATCCATGTGGAGACGATAATTTCCCGGATAAATATTTCCAAAACCTTTGTTGCTTGCCGCTTTACCGCTTCAGCAAAAACCCTAACTCAGTTTTCATAATAACATAACCCCCAAATCCACAATGATATTGGAGGACAAACACTCGGTTTTTCTCTGATGAAACCCCATATGATTCTCAACAAAACCTTAGGTTACAACCAACCTAAATTGAACGTTATCAACCAAGTCTAGATGGCACCCAATCAATGAATGATTATGTATACTTTGTTTGTGTGTATGCATAGATGAGAGGTTGAAGATGATGAGCAATCTTAGTATGTGTTTATAGTTTCTTCAAATTGAAAATGATGCATGTATGATGTATTTATAGTGGTGTAAGTTGGAGGCAAAATGAATGCTTAGAAATGAGAAAAATATGCAAATTTTCAGAAAATTTGTTATATGTGTCGACACATGTAGTCATGCGCCGACAAATGTAATTCTATGAGTCGACCTGTAACAGGTTATGTGTCGACACACTCAAACAGAAGCGACAGGCTTTAAAATTGCAGCACACGTGTCGACCTGAAAAATTGATTTTTGAATCCTATAACTGATTTTTAAATCCTTGTAACTGGTTTTTGATGCATGGTATTTATTTCAAACATGTTCTACATGTATTCTAAGATTCCTAATGCAAAGGTGTGCATACCGACTCAGAGATACCGATCAATGTACATAATTGCTAACGATTTTCCTAAGTTTTGACATCATGCAAAATACTAAGTGCACTCACATAGGCGTGGGATAAATTTGGTAACAATCCATAGACTTTTTAATTCACCTACTCGATTAGCCACCTCAATGTACATAATAGACAGGTGTAAAAATTCTCTTAATCAAACAGACAGTCCCATAATCAACTGACTAAGCCCCAAATTTTTTGGTGATTTTAATAAAACATTAGAGGCTTCTCAATAGTTTTAAGTGTGCGTGTGTGTGTGATTTTGCCATAATGTTTTTAAAAATTCCCGTATGTCTTTACAAGACACTGATCATTTAAATATACACGGTCAAGCGAGCTTTCACGCTTCCTCTCTTTCACACTTTGAAGTTTTAAGACTTGACATCATTATCTTTTACTTTAGCATCACACAAGATCCTTGAGTCTTCTTATGGGGATTGAGATATCTCCATGTCGATTACCATCATTTAAGAATTGAGAGGTTAAACAATTAAAGCATCATCACTTGATAAACAACCTGTCAAGCACCATCACTTGAGAAAACACATCAAGCGCCATCACTTGAGTAACATACCAACCACCATCAATTGAGCAAACACATCAAGCACCATCACTTGAGTAACGTACCAATCACCATCATTTGATAAACAACTTGTTAAGCATCATCACTTGAGCAAACACATCAAGCACCATTACTTGAGTAACATATTAGACACCATCACTTGATATAACATATAAAGCACCATCACTTGAGTAACATATCAATCACCATCACTTGATAAATAATTTGTCAAACATGATCACTTGAGAAAACACATCAAGAACCATCACTTAAATAACATACCAAGTCTCATCACTTGATAAACAACTTGTCAAACACCATCACTTAAGCAAACATATCCTTGAACAACAAGATTGATGAAAACTCCTCTTAAGAGCGTTGTCGACATCAAAATCAAGTCAACATGTTGCTGAAAACTTGATACCTGCAAGCACATAGATCAACACACTTGATACGTCATGATCTCTGAGAAGCTATAAGAAATGGGTTGAGCCGTGCCTATGTTGAGATGTCTGGCAGAAAACGAGTTGAACCTGTTTCTAAATGAAGTAAGGCGTATGTGGAAGCCACATAAGAGGGACAAACTTGACAAGCAAGCTTCCGAGGGTCATGTATCACTGGCCGAACATGATAAGAGATAAGGCTGAATTTGTAAATTAATGTGACAAATGCCAAAGACTATCGAACTTCATTCACGCCCTCACCGAGATATTACACTTAGTTATTTCACCCTTTCTCTACCGACGGGAAATATATATCTTAGGACTTTTACCTTTGGCTCTAGGCCAACTCAAATATCTACTAGCCGTGTAGACTACTTCACCAAATAGGTAGAGGTAGATGTAGTAGAAAAAAATCAACATAATTGGTGTGATGCTTCTATTGGAGGAATATCATGCTTCAATTGGAGGAATATCATATGCAAGTTCATTTTCCAAAGACCATCGTTTCCAACAACTAGACACAATTTCCACTTTTCCATTTTCCTAAACCCAGAGTTTCCAACAAGTCCAAAATGATCTTTTTTTCATCTCTTTGAATCTCTTATTCAATCGGTTATTATATTTTTTTTACTAAACCTCTCGAACCTTCATTATTTTTAAAACTTGGGACAATCAAATAGAAATAGAAGAAAACATAAAAAAAAATATAAGAGAAATTATTTAAAAAGATTATGAGATTAACAAACTGAATATAGAAATATTATTTTTGATAGAACATTATAGGGTAATTAGACCCATCTAACCGATCCAACTTAGTGAAATAATGATGAGGTTTACCCAGATCTTTCTCTTCTATCCATGAAGAGCTCGTGACTCTGCGCCCGCATGAGTGAAGGGAAATGCTAGTTTCTTTATTTCCAGGTTCACCCGTGAAGGTAGAAAGATTCTCGTTGCTTTCCCCTTTCCTAATAGGTCAGGACCGCCCCTTTCTGAAGACTTGCATGCGAGTGAGGCGGAATGGGATTCATGCAGAGAGGCTAGAGTGGAATACTTGTAACGAGCCGGAGAGGAGACTGTGACACTGACTTTCGGAATGCGCAGTGGTTATTATTATGGGATGGTTGAAAATACACTCTTAAGCTTGAGGGGGATATTGGGGATCAATTATCATATTTTAAAAGTTAGTTTTTCAATTAGTCTATTTTCCTATTTTTTATTCTTTCAACTTGCATTATATTATGATCTTATCTTGATTGCAATATGAACATTTTGTAGCACTACTTTAGTTGTGTTAAAGAGCTGTTACTCTATTGTTACACAACCCATCTCTTTTTCCAATGTCTATAAACAATGTACTCCTTTACTTTAATGAAATGAGACCTATGCAATCAAATGAGAAATGTTGAGTTTTTTCATCATTCACTTTTATGTTCTAATACTAGCAAAGTATAAGTGTATAAATCAAATGTTCAGTCTTTCTACTATCATTTTTCATACTCAATCTTATAGAAGTAGTAATTTACATATTAAAGAACTAATAATTGTAAAAATATATATAACCAATTCATCATACACAAAAACATCAATGATTTGCTCACTTTTCTTGACAAATGATTTCTCAAGCTGAATCTTCAGGTTGGACATCATTGTTATTGAACATGATTCTTGGCTTCCCCATGCTGAAATTCAAAACCCTTGCATTCATATTATACTTGATCACTCCATCATACAACAACTTTCTTATATAATGCTCTATGTCTGAACCAATCAGTCGAAGTGTGTATTCATTCAATGGAGCACCCTATTTTCAATCATAAAAAACATTCATCATTGTGACAATATTCTAAGACACAAAAAAAATCTATTCTAAATTTGACTGTGTTTAAGGAAACTACCTCGTAGTGATCGACGAGCTCCTGAAAGTAAGAATAAACCAAGTTACAGCTCTCAGGTTTCCACACAAACTCATCAGTAGGGTCAAGAATAAGTGTAAGCTTATCCATCTGCGTTTGATCAAAAGCACTGGTTTCCGGATCAATATAAGCAGCATAGATTCGAACGTGTCGCGTCGCGCAGCTCAACCACTGTCCTCCATATTCCCTGCTCATACCTTTGTCTTTGACATTCACCTGACGCTCAACTGGCCTTGGTTGTGTGCCTTTTGGGTTTATTTGTTGGTTTTGTGGTATTTCTTTCTCTTCTATTACCTTCACGTCTTCGGAGTCTTTAACATCGGATTGTTGTTGACATGATATGAAAAACGGTGTTCTGGTTTTTGGTTCTCTTCTTCTTCCTCCTCCTGTCCAACCTAGTATGGATAATTTGGTGGAAACCATGGAGGAACAACTTGTGGCCATGGTTAATTTTGTGATGTTTTTTTTTCTTTTCTTTTTGCTTTTAATGGCTTACAAATACTTACAAGAGGGTCTTAATATTAGTTTGCATATTTCTTAGCTTCACTCCTTCTGGTATGGTTTGGATAAGATTTCTTACATACTAACTCGAAGGAAATGTTTGTGGTCACAGAAGAAATACAGAGAAATAGAAGAAGAATTTCCAATTTTACCCATACTTATTCTTTATCATGAGTTTTAAAATATATTGTATATATTTTCCTCAAATTCAAACATTACATTATTACATATTTTATAGGCTTAAATGCACTTTTAGTCCCTCTATTTTGATGTTTTTAAACTTTTAGTCCCCCTATTTCAAGATCCAGCTTTTTAGTCCCTCAACTCTACTTCACTTGGAATTTTATTGGTCCCCCTCCAATTTTGCAGATGTGGCAGTGATGACTAGGAAATAAAATTAATTTTTAATGACGTGTCATTGATGACTTGGATATGTTATTAATTAATATTTTTTAAATAATATATAAATAAGTAATATCTTTAATTGTTTTAATTTAGAAATTCGTTAACTAAAATTTAGAAAATAAAGCCTTGGGCATCGAGCCCATTTAGTTTCAGCATTAGCCTAGTATTCAAGCTGACAAACATGCTTGTATCAATGAATTATATAAACACTAATCTTATATGATAAAAAATCAATGTGGGACTTATTGAGAAACAAAACTAACACCTCCAGCCTTTGTTTATTTTCTATCACTATGGGATTATAACAGAACTTTGGGATTATCATAACTTGTGCTAAGAAGTGCAACCTTTTTGACAAAGCTGAGCATTTATTTTAGAGGATGTACAAGACAGGATTGATGGTGGATGAGGTAACTTTCTCAATAATTTTAAATGTTCATACTAGGTTAGGTAAGGATGAAGAGGTTATAAATTTGTTTGAGGGAGGCTGGGGATTATGATGATATTAGGTATGAAAATTCCAAGTGGTCTAAAGATGCTCTTGAATTGTGGAAACGAATGAAGAAAAACGGTTGGCCTGTGGATTTTATTTTGTATAATAAATTGTTGAATATGTGTGCAAATGTTGGATTAGTTGAAGAAGCTGAAACTTTGTTCAATGATATGAAATAGTCTGAGCAATGCAAGCCTGATAGTTAGAGTTACACGACTATGTTAAGAATATATGGGAGTGAAGGATATATAGATAAGTCAATGAAATTGTTTGAAGAGATGTGTAAATTTAGCATTGAACTTAATGTGATGGGTGCACTTGTTTGATTCAGTGAGCTAACCTAGAATTAGTTGTCTTTATTAAATTGGCTGTAGATGAGCAAACTAGTTTTGAGACTGTCAAAGAAGATTTTAATGGCATCATGAGTAATGTTGTGGTTGGTTCTTCATGCTATAAAGCTGTTTGTTATCCTGCATTTATTTTTATTTTAAGACAAGCAGAAGAGTATTATCAAGGTCCAGGATGTTAGATTTCTTATTGATGAATGGGTTAATTTTAAGATAATCCAATTAGATGAAAAAGAAACAATGGTGCTGGTGTTAGTTATGTTTCACATTAAGTCCCACATTGATTTTGTAATAAATAATATTAGTGTTTATATAACTCATTGATACAAGTTCCTTTGTTAATTTGGAAAATAGGCTAATTCTGGAATAAAATGGGCTCGAGGCTCAAAGTTGCCTTTTATAAATTTTAGTTAACTAATTTTAAAAAAAAAACTTCATTAAAGATATAAATATTAACAAAAAAAAAAAAGCTTCATTAAAGATATAAATATTAACAAAACAACCTTCATTAAAGATATAAATATTAATTAATAAATTATCCAAGTATCAATGCCATGTCATTGAAAATTAATTTTATTTCCTAGTCATCATTGCCACGTCTGTAAAATTGGAGGGGACCAACAAAATCTCAAGTGAAATAAAGTTGAGGGACCAAAAAGCTGGGTTTTGAAATAGAGGGACTGAAAGTTTAAAAACATCAAAATAGGGGGACCAAAAGTGCATTTAAGCCTATTTTATAAGCTTTTTTTGCTATCAAATAACAAAAAAATTATGTAAAAAAAATATTTTAAATTGAAGAAAGAAGAATTGTATTGATTAAATGATACTAATATATATAAAATTTGTCATAAGGTGGATATACACTTGTCATTGTATAGGAAAATAAGAATGCATATGGGTGTACATTTGCGCCATAAACAATCTTGAATGACATATTTTTTCCATAACTTTGCCTCGGGGTTCATTATGATCCCTTAACTTTTAAAAAGTTCAAACCACTCCCTTAAGTCTTAAAAATGGAGCACGTAGGTCCTTTTACTCTATTTTCTTCAAACGACATTTAAGTTGGTAGACGTGGCAGCTCAGTTGGCAAATGACCTTTGTCTTCCTTATTTTCCACTCTCTTCTACATTTGTGTTCTGCAATTTCCTGAGAAATAAATTAAGGAGTTAGGGTTCTATCCAATCCCATCTCAAATTGGTCATCCAATTCTAGAAATTAAATGTTGTAGCAACAAGAATATTCTCCTGCAAACTATTTCTCCTTCAATTTCGTCTAAAATTTTCCAAATTCTTCCTTCACTCTTTAACGCAATAGGACGATACAAATTAAACTTTTCATCTTCTTTTGTTATAACAACAAGCCATAAATACAACAAATTAAACTCTTCATCTTCTTGTTCAAACACAACTTCAATGGCGCAACGCAACGACGTTGTTCACGGTGACAACATCTTTGTTTACGGTTTTAACAACGACTTTGTTTACGATTTTGACGACATGTTTATTAACGACGACAACAGTTTCAATGGTAATTTTGTTTACGGTTTCAATGGAGACTTTGTTACAGTTTTGTTTACGGTTTCAATGACAATCTGCCACTGTAGTAGAAACTGGTTTGGGGTTTAACAGAAATTGTTTATAAAACATTTCAAAAGACATCAGTACGCAGTATCCTTGCTATGTTTCTTGTTATGGCTTTTTAAAAACATTTGTTTGTGCATAATTTTTATAGTGATTTTGCTAGTGTGGCTGTTGTGGCTTAACGGATCTATCTTGGCTCAAAGTTTGAGTAGTTTGAGTTTAGTTTTGGAGTGTGTTTATGTCTTAATTTTGAAGTTGTTTGTAATAGGTGTGTTGGTTTTTAGCTTTGAAATGGTTTGAGTTCTAGTGTTCTATGCATATTTTTCATGAGATGTGCAATGAATAATGTTACTTTATTCATGTTAAATCCACATCAGCACATTACAATGCCACTTAGACATTTTTTTTCATACTTTGACCAACGGACTCAGACGAAAGGACTAACGTGGTTCTATTTTAATAGTTAAAAGATTAATTTGAACATTTTAAAAATTAAGCGACGAAATTGGATCCCGGGTTAAAGTTAAGGGATTAAAAAGGGTATTTTCGCATTAAATAAAATAAACAAGAATGAATATATCTCGTGTAGTTCTTGTGTCTATAATTCCTAAACATCGTCCAACTTTTTCTTTATTCCCTGAAAAGGTTTATTTGTTAGCGAATTCGGCCTGTCGGCTGGCTTACGGGCGGACTATCGTGACAAACTCTGCTTGTATTCCAAGTTGGTGGCAAAACTCCACCATAATTAAGATGGAGAAATATGTACTATTATTTGATATGATACTTCTTAGAAAATTAAAATGCAAAAATGATCCACTTCCAGTAGAAACGTAGGACTCTTTCCGTCGTGATTCTAGATATTGCATTTGCCTCAATCCACTTCGTAAATTAGTCTACTCCAAAAAGTAAGAATTTTAGTTGACCTGACACCAAGGGTAAAAGGCCTAATATGTCTATGACCTATTGATGGAAAGGCCATGTGGATGTAACCTAATAGAGGATTTACATTGGGGGCTGATAAAAGTTAGAATGTTTGAGACACTTCTCACATTTCCTAATGAATTTTAGAATGTCTTTCATCTTGGTCAGCTAGTAGTAACAATTTGTGGGAGAGGGTTTTTCCTCCAATGTGACTTCTACATACCCTTTCATGAACTTCCATGAGAATAAGGGAGGTCTCATTATGGCTCAAACATCTTTGCACAGGGGAAGTCATTCCCAACTTGTAAAGTTTTCCTACTACCATGGTGCATTTTGTTGACGAAATATATCAAATGTTCACTTTTATCCTTCTCTTGGAACACATTGGTCATTGTTGCCTTATCTGATACTAACGAATAAACGAATAATGGAGTGATCTCTACTGGGAGTATTAAAATCAGGTGGAGTCTCTAGAAAGGTTTTCAACCTTATGAATGCTTCCTCACACTCTTCTGCCCATTCAAAATTATCCTTCTTTCTCATGGTGGCGGAAAAATGAAAAGCCTTATCCCCTATACAGGAAAAGAATTTAGAGAGGGCGACCATGTGTCTTATCAACTGTTGGACTTCCTTAACTATGGTGGGACTCCTCATGTCGATAATGGTATGACATTTATCAAGATTTTCCTCTATTCCTCTTTTAGTGAACATGAAGCCCAAAAATTTAGCCGTTTGAACCCAAAATTAGCATTTGGACGGGTTCAGGTGCATGTTATACTTCTTGGCCGACTTCAAAATATCCTCTAGATCAAACTTATGACTCTACCTTCCTCAGAGGTCATTAAAACCATGTCCTCTATGTAGACCTTCATATTAAATTCTATATGATTAGAAAAACGGCGACAGTCAGCCTTTGATAAGTACAATTTGCATTCTTTAATCTGAAAGAAACAATCTTATAAAATAGTCGTAGTTATTGGACATGAATGTCGTCTTCCGGGCTTCCACGGGTTCTATCTTGATTTGGTTATATCTAGATTATGCATCCATGAAGCTTAACTTTTTGTACTCCAATGATTTGTCAATCAACTTGTCAATGTTTGGCAATGGGTAGGGGTCCTTAGGAACACCAGGTTTAAATTAGTGAAATCCACGCACATCCTCAATTTCTAAGGTGCCTATCCAACTAATACCATAATTTCCAACCAAGTTAGGTATTTAATTTCAATCATGAAACTGACTTCTTTCAATTTCCCAACTTTTTCATCAAATGTTGCTCTTTTCCTCGCCTACTTTGTGTTTTCTCAACACTACTAACTCTATTTTGGATTTGATGGAAAGGAAAGGACATGCAACTATGGTGTTAATCTTTTCCATATCATAAGGGCTCAAGTCAAATAAATCGATATATTTCTTGAGAAAAGTGACCATATCCTCTTCTTCATATTCACTCACGAAGGTGCCCAACTTGGTGGCATGGAATTCCAACAGCCCTATTTGGAACTCATTTAGGTCTTATATAAACATAAGTCTTTCTCCTTCAAGTTCCTCACTGGGATCTAAATCCACGAAGTCCACCCCCAATGATGTCTGGCTGCAGTGTGATGCATATTTCCATCGTTTCTCTTTTGATCCTTAAACTATCTTGGTAACATCTACGAGCAGTTTATTAATCTCCTTGGATCACGCCAATATGCTTTTTCTTTAATGGATACTTTATGCTCAAGTAAAGCGTCGATAAGGTTGCCTCTAGAAGGTTAAAAGCAAGACGCTCGATGAAGATGCTATAGAAGGATGAGGCGTATATGATGAGGTACCTGACCTTTATCATTTTTGCGCTCTCATTTAATCCGAACACCATTTTGAGAGTGATATAACCATTCACTTGGACTTGTTTGCGAAAGACACCGACCAAGGAACCCATTAATGATTGAAGGTGATCTGGGTCTTATTTTAGTCTCTCAAAGGTATCCTAGTGATGACATAAAAAATTGTATATGCGAGTATCCGTAGGTAAATTTCGTTAAAGGCACGAGTTAAATGATAATTAACTGTTATTTTATTATTTGTTAGTTCACAAATCGGATAAGGATTTGATGATACACATACTTGTGAGTATTTGTATCAGTTAATAATGATCAAAATTACTTAAATATTATTTTGTTGAATTTAAAATTATTATTATTATTATTATTATTATTATTATTTTGTTGAATATAATATAATTATGTCATAAAAGTAGAAATAATGTGATTTATTGTTATTATTATTATTTTGTGCTAAATTTGAAACTACTTTTATATATTTTTAAAAAGAGAATAGTTTTTTTTAGTTAACTATAATTTTTTCTCAATTTTTTTATTAAAATAATAGTATATAGGATATCCATAAATATTTGCAAATAAACCATGCAATTGGACTCGGGTGATAAACAAAGTCCTGCTAAGAGCGAAGTTCGAAGGATACCGAATTCGATTCCTGATTGGAACAATACTTGAATTATTCAATTAATCTAAAAATAAATTTCTCTTATGGTATTAATTAATTAGTTATTAAGCAAGACTCCAATAACAGTGATTATTTTATAGTAATATTTATATTTTAGTATTATAAGGCTAAATTCTTAATACAGAATTAAAAGTTTGAATATAAAAAACTATAAAACCATATCACTTTATATTTTAGTATTATAAGGCTAAATTCTTAATACAGAATTAAAAGTTTGAATATAAAAAACTATAAAACCATATCACTTTTTCTTAGAGAATACGTATATAATTTGTATAGGAAACTTTTAGACGCCTTCTCAAAATGGCATAATTTGAATCAATTCTTTTTTCTTTGAATCAATCCTTTTAAAAATAATAGTTTACCTATTACATATAAACTAAAATAGCATCACTTACTTTTTTTACTTTTAAAATCACTTTTAAATATTTATTTTGACTTTTTAAAATATTTCATTACAATCTTTTTAAAAAAACTTACATATTTGTTTAAATAATATTATGTTAAATGTAAACTTTTAATAATAATAATAATAATAATAAGAGTGAAGACCCATTTTGGTCCCTCACAAATATTACACGAGTCAAATTAGTCCCTCACAAAAATATTGACCCAACTTAATCCTTTACGAAATTTAACCGGATCATATTAGTTCTTCTGCTAATATTTTTCTCAAATCGGTTTTTTCCTACTTCTAAACCGGTTCTTTTCATACTTTTAATGCGTGACTGGACTGACACGTTGGATTTTTTTTGAATTTTTTATTTTTTAAATACTAAATTAATTTTTATTTTTAATTTCATTTTTAAACAGTTATCAATGAATAATATCAAAAAAACCAAAATTATCTCTTATAAAGTAATTTTTAAACAAGTAATTTCCATGATTTCTACTAATATTAACAAATTCTATACATAAATTTTTACCTATGAAGTCTCAAATCCAAGTCCCTCCAAGTTAAATGATTTTCATTTTACAACTAGACAAATCAATTTTTATCGTTAATAAAGTCACTACCATTTACAACTAGAAAAATCAATTTCTATTGTTAGTAAAGTGATTACTATTTACAACAAGACAAATCAATTTCTATTGTTAGTAAAGTGACTATCATTTACAACTAGATAAATCAATTTCTATTGTTAATAAAGTGATTATCATTTACAACTAGACAAATCAATTTCTACGGTTAGTAAAGTGACTATCAATAACAACTAGACAAATCAATTTCTATTGTTAGTAAAGTGACTATCATATACAAATAGACAAATCAATTTCTATTGTATTAAATTGATTGTCATTTAATCTGAAGAGACTTAAGTTCGAGACCATATTGATACAAATTTTGTATTTTTTATTTTAAATTTAGAATTGTTTAAGATTAACCACATGAGCCTGAGTTCAACTCCTTATAAGAAACAATTTTGGCTTTTTTATATTACTAATTTATAATTTAAAAATAAAATTAAAAATAAAAAATAATTTAGTATTTAAAAATGAAAAATAAATAAAATCCAACGTGACAGTCCAGTGACGGTTTAAAACTAGGAAAAAAGCGGTTTGAAAAAAATATTAAGTGAAGGACTAATATGACCCGGTTAAATTTTATAAGAGATTAAATTGGGTCTATTTTATTGTGAAGGACTAATTTGACTCATGTAATATTTGTGAGGGACTAAAATGGGTATTCACTCTAATAATAAACATTTAAGATGCATATTTGAGTTAAATAAATTTAAACTAATGGTTTAGGGTTCAATTTCTGACGACAAAATTTATTTATATTTATGTATTAATTTAAACACGTTATTGATATTAATCTAAATAAATTGTTACTATTTATAAATAATCATTTATTTTAAATGTTAAAAAATTTATTTAAAAAGTGATTTTATATTTCACAAAATATAATATAAATATGTTTTTGTAAAAAAAAAAAAAAACTAATTTAAAGACATAAAAACGTAGCAGAGGACACCATAAAGAAACAAAATACATATAAAGACATAACTATACTTATAAGGTAGATGGTGTTTAAGTGCATCTTTGAATTGGAAAAATATGTTAAAGTAATACATAGCACTATGATTTTAACAATAAAAAATACCTGCACTAAGTCAAATTACAGATAGATGAAAGAATCCAAGTAACAAAATTTCTATACTGCTATTATGATTAGAAATAAGAGCAATCATCTTAATGCTCTAAAATACAACTTATTCATCCTATACAAAAAAAAACAAAAAAGGCACTCAATGGCCAAAAAAATAGACAACATTTGAAGTATAAAGGAAAAAGGAGAACTAGCCCAACTAATTAATGAGGCTAGTTTTCTCATTATTTAAGGTAAGGAGGAGGGTACACACAATTACAACCTCTCATCCTAAACCCCCTCTAATAAAATAAAACAAAAAACTATGAATGATGTGGCAAAGCTTATTGAAGATGCAAATGAAAAACTTTATCTACAAGTTATTGCATTGAAAAGTATAGAAGAACACAACATTTTTGTACTCAATCAAAACTTGATGCTCTACTCCATCTTCCTCTCAAGTATTCCTCTAATGACACACTTTGCTCAACACTAGACATGGAGAGTGAGTCATCTTCCACATCAAGTAGTGCAAGATTAATATGCGACTTTAGTAGATTACTAGGTGGAAATTCTTCGTCTTCGAGCTTTTCGCGCGCTTCCAAGACATTGACTTCTAATTTTGCCCACTTGACCGCATCATCGTCGCCTCTAAGGAGCTTTGATACCTGTTGTCAAGTATAGAATACATGAGCTTTGAAACAGACAAAGGACTAGTGGAGAGAATGAGAATACTTTTCTTAGTGCTCGAATGGCCCGAAAATATGATAGTGGACCACTTACAATGCTCATTTGAGGCCTAGCTTTTGGAGCACGTTTGATGCAAAGAGTGGCTGCTAAAACCATTCTTTCCATCTCCTCATGATCATACTTATCACCCAAACTAGGATCTAACAATTGTGACACCTTTCCATCACTTAGAAGTGGAGTAGCCTGCAAAAACGTTTTTTTCGATTATTTTTCCCGTGATGTATACATGATGATTAGGAAATAAAAGTGTACAATCACGGATACGTACCCACATAACGAGACTCTGTTGACCTTTTGGATAATCGACACTTATGGGCTTTCTCCCTGAAAGAAGCTCAAGAAGCACGACTCCGAATGCATAGACATCGATCTTATCGCTTACTTTGCCGTACATGAAGTATTCAGGAGCCATATAACTGTATAAACGAGTGCAGCACATAACTCAGGATCGTGCTAAAAGCGGATTGAAAGATTTTGATGTGTTCGAAAGTACTAACCCGAAGGTTCCGGCAACATCCGTGCACGTTATATACGATGACGAGGTTGACGCCCACGTAGCCAATCCAAAATCAGATAACTGAAAAAAAATCAAAGCGGAATGATGTGAGCATTGATTAGTACAACAAACAATCCAAAATATTAAAAGTTTATCGATCAAAACATAAATACCCGAGGTTCGAAATCTTCCGATAGTAATACATTAGAGGATTTAACATCCCGATGGATCACAGGATGATCATCTTTACAATGCAGATAAACTAAAGCCTCGGCAACACCTGCAGCAACCTTATATCTCTGTGCCCAACCGAACTCGCGAGGATTTTTCTTAGTACCGTGAATGTTCTCTTCAAGGCTTCCTCTTGATAAGAAATCATAGACGAGAAGAAGCTTTCCGTTCTCGAAGCAGAATCCGAGGAGTGTAATAATGTTTTTTTGATGCAATGTAGTAATGATTTCGATTTCCAAAAGAAACTCTTTCAAAACATCATAAGAAGGCTTTAGGATCTTGACAGCAAGTTCCTTGCCATCGCGAAGGCAGCCTCGATAAACCAAACTACTTCCTCCTTTACCGATCAAGTTTTCTGAAATCGTATTTGTAATAATCTTGTTAAAAATAAAACGTTTTTGTTAAAATTGAAAACGCAATCAAAGTATTTCTAGAAAACAAACCAGGCGAAAAATTTGATGTCGCGGATACAAGTTCTTGGTACTCGAACAACCTACAAGTCGATGAGTATTTCTCAGGTAGGCCCTCCAATTCTTTAGGAATGATTTTTAAAGTGCTTTCAGGCAATGAATATGTTTTCCCTATTTCCGAATCTACCGGAACAAGAGCGCGGCTTTCACTATTTAATGCCGTCGATTGATCCCAACCTTGATCACAAATTCTAAGTTGTTTACCATGATCAACGCCGCCATTTGATACGTCTCTATTCGGCAAGCTCATTGCCCACTGGACGACAGAGACCTGGTTGCGCTTGAACGGTGTAACAGGTAATCGTCTTTCTGATAAAATCTTCCGGTGAAGTAGCGGCCAACCGGGTTTCAATTCCGGTTGTTGTCCTGCATCAGTTGTCACTACGGGTACTATTGCCAAAGAATTCTCTTTCTCACCATCACGAGAAGAAGAGCCTTCAGATGCTTTCGAAGGCTCTTCTCCACATTGATGGCAAGAAGTCTCTTCCATCGCCCCGCAAATCAAACAACTTCGATCTCTTACTTTCTCCGTAGAATCAAGTAAAATCTTACCTAAACTATGATCCGAAACCCGTTTGGTTCCCTTAACAGCATCATCATTCGATACTTTCTTATCACTACCAAGTGTCGAACGAATCGAACCAAGCAAACCATCTTCACGATGACAATCAAACCCTATCAAAACAAAACCAATCACTGAAAATCAAACAAAATTCATGAATCATAAACAAAATCCACACAAAACCAAATCAAGAAAAAAAGGTCCAAAACCTTGTACATCAACAACACTTGATTCTTCCAATCTACCACGCTTGAACACAACTTTCCCATTATTAACAGCAAGAACACAACAATCATGAGCTATCTTTCCAGCACAGTACTTAGCCACAGAGCTAGATGTTCTTATTCTATGGAAGCCATGAACACTCCCAACAATAACATGAGTTGCACAATAAACATTCGCTTCTCGCACCAAAATCTTCTTCACCGATGAACCACGGCAAATTTTCAGCTTAAGATCCACCTACAAAATCAAAAAACGAAAATCAAAATCTCGAACTTACATGAGAATAGATGAGAAGAAATTGAACCGAACCTGCTTCAAATTACAGAATCCTTCATAAACATTAAGAACAGAGTCAAACGCTTTAACAAGAGAAAGCAACGACGATTTCCCATCTCCATTCATAATTTCTACACAAACCCATTTCACAAATCAATCTTCAATTCATCACAAAAAGTAAAAAATCAAAACTTGAAATCATTTCTCACCATGGGTGCCAAGAACATGCAGAGCAACAACGAGATCACCAGGTTGAGCAACCTTAACTAAGGCCCAAGTGAGAAGCTCTTTACTCGGAGAATCCATTTTGACTCCGACAACAACCGTCCGGCGACCGGAGCCGCCGTCATGAGATATTTTTTGCATATTTTTGGTCAGGTGATCACGATCAAAGTAAGAGTACGATGATGTTTTGGACTATACGAGGTTGTTTGTTAGTCTTATACGACACAGAGAGACAGAGGTTAGTGTCGGAAAATAAGGTTTGGTTTGGTGTTGGAAAATTAGAGCTTGAAGGTAGAACCCGACAGAAGAGAACGGCACAAGAAGTAGAATAGGTGGAAGAAAGAAGAGTGACACGCTTATACACTAACTTTTCGGTTAAAAACATCATTAAACATGTGACTTTTTTAACAACATTCTAACAACGTTTCATGCTTTTTTTTCAATTTTGACTACTGGACCCCACTTTTTTATTTATCTATATTTTCAAATTAGACATATTATTATGATTTTTTTAATCAATTTTTTTAATAAAATTAAAAATATGATAGGTACAACTTAGCATTTCAATAGATTCAAAATGTGTTACGGGTGGTCAACTGTATACAAATTATGGGTGGGTGGGGAATTGCTTAGGTTTTATGATATGTATAGGAAATTTTTGATGATGGAATGTTTGGTGTGTACATAAAATAATTACTATTTGCAACTATTATATTTGTGTAAGAAGAAAACTTGATGTGTCATTCTCATTTTAATAGTATCATGCTTTAATTTGCATCGTTTTCATTGTGTTGTGTTAACATCCATCTATTTACATATTGTACTTTTTTATGTTGATGAATCCCATCTAGTGATGCTTTGAATACATCCGTATATAGTAGGTCTAATTATTTTTTTTCACATTCAACTTAATTTTAGGGTTTATTTTGACCTATTAACATCATAAAAATTATATTGATCTCCTAATAGTATTAAGTTATGTCATGTTAATCACTTTTATTCATTTTATTAGTCATGTATAAGAACAATTGAATTTGATTTGCAGACAAAAAATAAAAACTAACATGTGAATATTAGGCTCTAAAAGTTAGGAGATAAAACGACGGCAAAATCATTTGTGTTGAAGATACAACCTTACATGTGACCCGAAAATATGATTGAGGTTTTCGGATCAAATAAGTGGCAAGTTATTTATAGAATTTTGAATGAGTTTCGAATTTAGAAATGTGTATATTTGAAAAATATAGCATTATGTAATATATTTATTTTGTTATTGTTAATTGTTTTATGCTTTAAATTATATAATGAGTAATATTTTCATCTGTGATTCATAATGAAGAGTTTAATATAACTATGCTAGAAAAATGTTGGTGGAGTCTTTTAATTAAGTTGTGCCTTTAAAGTCTCTCTTTCTAGTCCAAAAGAAATCCTTAGAAGGACCACTTTACTAGGAGATGCATTATTAATTCAATTTCTTTGTTCTGTTCAAGAGTTTATGGTAAATATAAAACTATATCTATGTTTTTCTTAGATTGTGAATTTTTTTTTTTGTGCTTTGTGGAATTGTATTCTTAATTAGTTGGAGATTTTTAATGTTGACTTGCATACATACATGATAATTTTGTGGATCCTATTTGTTGCAAAAAGAAGCTCGCATTTTCTTTCAAGTGATTTGGATGACTTTGTAAAGTTAACTTTAGTTCAAAGGAGGATGATGCCATATAATTTCCATTATCTTATGGGTCCTAGATGGATGCACATTAATTTTTAAAGTTTTAAAAATGTCGAAGTCAGTTATAGTAGGTTCATCACAAAGCTTGGATATATTTCTTGAATAAGAACTAGAGGATATGACTTTGTTAGGCACTGATTGAAGTTGAAAGAGATATAATTAAACTTTTGAAAGTTTATGGGTGGAAGCTTTGTTATGGGGGACTTTTTAGTAATTAAAGTTTAAATGTATTATTTAAAAAATCTTAAATATTTCATTCAGTTTATGTGTAATGGTAAATTATTTTAACAAAATAAAATAGACCAATATCTAATTAAAATAACACACTTTTTAGTCAATAACTCCTTCGTAGTTGAGCATAAAGTCCCAAAGTCTAGCAATCATATTAGTCATCATATAGAATTTCAATTTTTTATAATGGATATTGCATGTTTGTATGTATATTCTAAGTTGAATGAAATATTTAAGATTTTCAAAATATTACATTAAAAGTTTAACTATTAAAAAGAGAAGAAAAATAGAATTGTAAAGAAGAAAATTTAAAAAAAAAATAAAAAGTAACAAAAAAAAATTTTTAGTCTACATGTCATTAGAGGACTATCAAATGCAAAAGGGGATAAATTTGAGGGGGCAAAATCAAGCAATTGAAATTTAGGGTGCCAAAATTAAGCAATTAAAAAATTTAAGAGACTAAAATCAAGCAATTGAAACATAGGGACAAAAATCAATAATTGAGAAATTTGGGGGGCTAAAACTACATTTAAGGCTAAATATTTTTACGTAATTGATCTATGTCATAGAGATTCAACAAAATTTTATGTTAGTTATTAAAATGATAATCCTGATATAACTTAAGAAAGTTTAGATACGATTCTTTATGTGTGGTTTTTACTATTTTTCAATGAAAATATGACAAGTATATAATTTTCTTCTATACATATGCAATTTTTTCTTATTTTCACTCACTAAACAATATTTAATATTTAAGTACACTTACCATATTTTCATTGAAGAATAGTAAAAACCACATCTAACAAATTATATCCAAGTTTTATCCTACAATGAAATGATAAATATACTATTTCTTTAAGGGCTTGTTTGGCTCAACAGAAAAATGAGAGGGGACGAAATTTAATAGATGGGAGGGGAATGGAAGGGGGGGAGAGGTGGGGAAATTTAACTAAATGTATATTTGGTTCAAAGAAGGAGATGAGAGAGATTTTTAATAACATGTATGTTTTATTCACAAGGGGAGAGGAGAGATTTTAAAATTAATTTACCTTTTTAGTCTTAAAAATATTGTTATTTGTACTTAGTAAAAATAATTCTAAATAACAATAGTATTGAGTAAATTTCACCAAATAAAAAAATAAAAACATGTTCACTCATAAACCAAACTATAACAGTAAACAACAGCGCACATTAGTTGAACTATATATCTTCAACGCAAATCAAATCATTATCTGATTTTAATGATTCATCTAACCCAATAAAAAAAATTCTATAATTAAAAATAGATAAAATAATATTAGAATGTTAACAAAATTGGACAAATAATATTATACTTAAAATCTTTATTTATAACATAAATATACTATATTTGCATATTGTTATATAATTCACCAAATAAAAAAATAAAAACTTGTTCACTCATAAACCATACTATAATAGTAAACGACGGCACACATTAGTTGAACTATATATTTTCAACGCAAATCAAATCATTATCTGATCTTAATAATTCATCTAACCCAATAAAACAATTTCTATAATTAAAAATAGATAAAATAATATTAGAATGTTAACAAAATTGGACAAATAATATTATACTTAAAATATTTATTTATAACATAAATATAATATATTTTTATATTTTTATAAATTTTACCAAATAAAAACTTATTCACTCATAAACGATACTATAACAGTAAACAACAGCGCACATTAGTTGAACTATATATCTTCAACGCAAATCAAATCATTATCTGATTTTGATGATTCATCTAACCCAATAAGACAAATTCTATAATCAAAAATAGATAAAATAATATTAGAATGGTAACAGAACTGGACAAATAATATTATACTTAAAATCTTTATTTATAACATAAATATACTATATTTGCATATTGCTATAAAATTCACCAAATAAAAAAATAAAAACCTGTTCACTCATAAACCATACTATAATAGTAAACGACAGCGCACATTAGTTGAACTATATATTTTCAACGCAAATCAAATCATTATCTAATCTTAATAATTCATCTAACCCAATAAAACAATTTCTATAATTAAAAATAGATAAAATAATATTAGAATGTTAACAAAATTGGACAAATAATATTATACTTAAAATCTTTATTTATAACATAAATAAAATATATTTTTATATTTTTATAAATTTTACCAAATAAAAAAATAAATACCTATTCACTCATAAACCATACTATAACAGTAAACAACAGCACACATTAGTTGAACTATATATCTTCAAACGCAGATCAAATCATTATCTAATCTTGATGATTCATATAACTTAATAAAACAATTTGTATAATTAAAAATAGATAAAATAATATTAGAATGTTAACAAAATTGGACAAATAATATGATGCTTAAAATATTTATTTATAACATAAATATATTATATTTGCATATTGTTATTATTATTAATAGTATAATAAAAAAAAACTTTACTACTATTATATATTATAAATAAGAACTGATATAAGTATGATATTATTATAAAAAAAATTTAATATCAAAAAGGTAAATTCAACAAAATAAAAAAGGAAAATAATCACTTGAGAACAACAAGGCAAAAAAAAAAAAAACAACCGCACAATAGAAGAAAAATGAAACGTGAAATAACAAAGAGAAAAATAGTCTTTAATAATTCAATAAGGACAGTCTTAGAATTAAAAAAATAATTGAGGATAAAATAGGAAAAATAATAAAATTATGATTAATAAATTTTCTCTCCTCCAAATCCCTCTAATTTGGAGGGGGCAAAAAGTGAATCTAGGACAAATTTTGTTCATCTCCCTTCCTCTTATAAGAAATGAACCAAACACATATATTTATAAATATTTCCTCCCCTCCATCTACTCCCAAAACGAACCCTAAGACAATGAAATAAATATATTATTTCTTTTAGTCAAATTGAAGAATAATGTATATATTATAAATTTTTTACAATTAAAATACCTCACACTTAGAAAAAAATTCAAATTTTTTTTATTATAATACTCGATAGAATTCAATTTCTATTTGTGTTTTTAAATGTTTTTTTTTTTGGATAAATTGAACCTATCTATCTATAACTTTTATTAATTATATGATGGCTCCAATCATTTTTATTTTTTTCTTTTTTATTTAGGTTCTGTTTGGTAAGCCATATTTTCGAGCTTATACCTTATGTCTTATGTCTTATAAGCTCATATGATAATTTAAACTCGTTTGGTAACGGTCTTTTCATCACGAGCTTATAGCTTATTTTACTAGCTTATAGCTTATTTTTCAGACGCTATTTCAAATAGCGTTTTAGCTTATGTCTTATAGCTTATTATTTTTTCTTCCTTTTTTATCCTTATTATTTTAATCAAAATCCATTTTTAACCCTTATAATTTATTTTAATTTAAAATAAAATAATTATATATTAAATATCTTTTATGTTATTTTACATTTATAAGTTAATTGAACCGCTAATTTTACCAAACACTTCAATGAGCTTATAAGCTATCAGTCTCAACCATCCGCTATAAGCTATAAGTTATCAGTCATCAGTCATAAGCTATAAGTTATCAGCTAACTTATCAGTCAACTGCTATTTTTACCAAACAGACTCTAAATAATAATAGCTATATTTTTATTTTTGAGTAAGTTTAGTAAAAAATATTCTTTTAGAATAAGTCATAAATACTTTTTATAACTAAAAAATTAAATTATTATTTTTAAAGTGTACCAAAAGGGAAGGGAAGGATCAAGGACGAAAGGCATGTATAAAAATAATTTCTACCACTTGTGCATAAATATTAATATCAAGATATTACTAATGGATTTATACTTATACATATATGTTAGTACTTTCTTATCCTCATATATAAGAAGGAGAATTTATACCATTTGGAATAAAGAATATTAAAAAGAATGTTGATTTTTTTACTTAAATAATTAAGACATGAACAAGATTAATGGGTCAAATTAACTGAATTCCTCGAGGGTTAATCTTAGTTAGGAAGCTTTAATGCACGTGATGGGCATTTTTTGTAATAAAAGTGGAGTATGAGTATGAAAATCACATCGTGTGGGTCTCTACCATATATAAATATCAATCACATTCAAATGAGTCATCAATCAATCCACCACTATTCTTCAACTCAAAATCATTCACTAATAAATATCACCGCAAATATCCCCGTGCTTAGTTTCATCACGGACAAATTCTCATATTTTTTCATTATTGTGTATACTCTACTTATTTAAAGTATTATCTTACTACTTATAGATTTAAATAGTAAGTCAAGTTGAAGGGCTTTTTATTTTTATTTTGATGTTTATTTTGGAACAAGTCTTTAAATATTGAGATTAATTTGATTTTTTTGTATTTTTTAGAACAAAGATCTTGTATCAAAAACATGTCAACTTATATGGACAAAAAGATTTTGTGTGGGGTGGAACAATGGATTATGCCTGCACACATTAACGTGTCAGTCCTAATCCACCCCATTTTTTACTGACATAGACAGTAATATTTTTTTATGTATTTTTAGACTTAAAAAGTGTAGTGTCAGCAGATACACTTCTCCCTCACTTTTTTGCAAGACGACCCAAGATTTTAGACCGCACTCTCAACTATGTCTGCTCTGCTTCGTCCCAATTTTTTTCGGACTTTTGTAAGGCGGATCTAAACGGGTCGGGCATGTCCGTTTTCCACCTCTACTTGCGTAGGATAGAATCTAAAGGCTTTAGGGTATCGAATATGTGAAAAGTGAAGTCCTCCATAATTGTAGGGGTTGGAATATTTTTAACCACGATTTATGAGCCAAGTTGTGAGTGAAGAATCAATTTCAATCTCAATTGCTTGGATGGAACATGGAGATAGGAAGATTTGGTCTTTCCTCTTTTATGGGAGAAAAAAAATTTCTCACTGAAGTTGTGATAATGACAATTTTTACTATTACAACATGACATGACATATCTTCATGTATCATCAGATGGATCCACGCGCTAGTGAGACAAGCGACCCATGCCCTGGGCCAAGTGGTTCATGTGCTCACTACGTGAGGCAACCCTTACCCTTCTTGCAGTCTCTTATGATATTTTGGGAGCAAACTTAATCATAGATTGTTCTCTTACAGGGCTTAACCTAATAATCCCCGTCCATAGTCTGTCAAACATGAGACTTAGGAAAGATGTAGTGATTTTAGACAATGGAGACGAAAAACCCTTTCTGGACGTGACTATGATAGGCGAGTCCCTTAGGCAAGAATATGAGGGCGAGTCCCGCAGGCAGGGGCACATGAAACATTTAATGCTTTGTAATGATGATGTTGCCTTGGGAAGATATGAATGATATAAAATGTTGATTAATTTCATGTATGAAATATGGGTCGTGGATACTTTATTGCCCACTAGTAGGCGTAAATCTACTTCTTGGTAATAATGGCCTACTCGACATAGTTATCTTGCCTTATAAATAGACGGAACTCAATATTCTTCTACTTCCTTCTTCACTCACATTCTGCATTTCCCTAAGGAGTTTTTCTTCAAGTTCAGCCTTATCATCATCGTCAAATTACATGCTCAGGTATTGAACCTTCTCCTTTTATTTATCTTTTCTTTGGGAATGACGATTATTAGGAAGCTAGATGAGAATAGAAATGTTGTAGAACCTAACACCCATGAATCAGTTTGGGAGATAGGGGGCATTGTGTAGAGAATGTGAGATGGCCAAATGAGACAATTGATTATAACCTTGTAGAATTTGTTGAACATGTGACTCCATATACAAGAGGGGGTGAGAAGAGTGAGAAAACTCATGATTCTTGATGTGAAAAGGGGGACACTGAAGTTGCATGTCTCTGATACATTAAGGGGGAGACTTCTATGTGGTTTTGTTGTTTGTTTCTTAAGCTTAACTTTGAATTTAGTTTTATATTTGAGACTTTTTTTCAATTGCGCATCTTTAAGGATCGAGTTTTGGATATGTGTTTTAGCATGCATAATTCAAATTGTTTGTGTTTGAGTATGAACATTATGCTTCAAGTTAATTAGTCGAGTATTTGGAACAAAAATCATAATTAGGATTGATTCAAGTCCTAAAAAAAGTAGAATCTCAAACAAGGCAGAGAAGAATCATGGCTCTGTGTAAGCTTGTGAGTCGAATCACAACTTACCATTGATTCGAATCATGCACTCTGTCAGTCGAATAACAGTTTGTACATTAGTCAAATCACAAATCCTTCTTCAGTCTCTACCAAGTTTGAGTCGAATCATGACAAACCATGACTTGAATTATAGGCTATGTGAGTCAAATCATGATTCACTCTATACTCAAATCACATTTGAATGGGTCTCTCTTTAAGTGCATGTATTGTCCCACATTACTTTTTCTACTTGACTCAAATCACCAAATGCTCTTGACTCGAATCAAAGTTATTTTTTCACTATTTTGAGTGCTTCATCTCCAACACCTATAGATATTTTTCTCTCTAAAACCTTTGATAATGTTGTTAATGTTAAAAAGCACATTCTTTCATTGATGATTTTAAAAACCATAAACCAATTTTTCATTCATTTTCAAAATAGTTTTGAATCTTTCTTGAACACTTGCGAACAATTTCTTTCATCTTCTATCTCATTCTTTTTCCATTTTTGCATGGATCTAAATCTCATCTTTGAACATTCATGATTGATTAAGAAAATTAGTTTTGGTTTTAACGTTTCTTTGAAGATTTGTGTAAGATTTTCAAAGGCTTGCAATATTGTGTAATGTTGTGGCTGGTTTTGACAATTCCAGTGAAAAAGAAAGAGGTTCTTCTCTCCAAGTTGACCTTGGTATTACTGTGTGGAAGTCTATAGACATGGTAGGAGTTCTTCTCAATACCAACGCTCAAGATACCGACAGAATTGTATGGAAATTATCGTAGACAAAGACTTAGGAGCATGTTGTTGGGGCTGGAAGATTCAAGAAACGATCTCGAGTAAAGATTTTGCATAGAGTTCAGTTCATGGAGCTGTGTACAAGTCAAGATCCAAAAAAGGAGAAATTTATTTTTCAGTATTTACTTGTTGGCCTAAATGATTGTACGACTCTTATAATATTGTTGTAAATCATATTGGAAGACTAACAAACTTTCAATGAGAAACCATTGTAGATTGGATTAAGCACAAAGCGAGGATGAACATGCCAAACCATTATAAATCCTAGTGTACTCACTTCTCTCTCTCTCTCTCTCATTTAAGTTCGTAGTTGATTGTATGATTAGGTTGTTTCTATTTGTTTTTTAGAATTTCATGTTGATAAGTGTATCTATTAGTAGCGATTTATTGCATAAGTTGTAGGTTTTGTTAGAATTGGAAATGTAACATTGTGTTAGTGTGGATTAAGTTTGAAGACTTTGATGGTAAAATATTGTGTGTGATTAAAAATCATTCGATAACATGTCTTATGGAATTGAACGATTTTACAATACAGTTAGTTTATACTTTGGGGAAATCATTAGTTCAATTTGATACACTATAAACTCATTAAGCACATATGTGAATCTCTCAATATAAGCATAATACCAAAAAAAAGAGTAAAGCCCCTAATCACAGACTGTAGATCGATAAAAAGATCCAAATCATATTCAAAGAGAAAAGGTCTCATCCATTTGAGGTCCTAGATCCAACTCCCCCTCCCATCTATCAACCTTCCCTACATATTTAGGCTTGGTCAAAAATCATAAAAAGTATAGGAAATCTAAGGCGAATGGGAGTATTCGCAACCTAAATGTCCTTCCAGAAAGAGGTAAGGAGACTAGAACCAATTTTAAAGAATAACCCATCCTTGAACCAGTCAGAAGTGTCAACGGCTTTAGATCCTAAAATGGAAACCCCTCTCCACCAAGGTGAGGCCGATATGAGGCAATCGGCTATTCCACCCATGATTGAAGTCATAGAGGAAACTCCATTTCTTGCTGTGAGAATATCACACCAAATGCCATAATCCCCGGAAGGCATGTGCCACTTCCACTTACCCAAAAGGGCCAAGTTAACCAACCGAAGGTCATGAATGTCAATGCCTCCTAACTTTTTAGGCTTGCAAAAATCCACCCATTTCACCCAAGCGATCTTATACTCCCTTTTCAATCCTCTCCAAAGAAAGCTCATATGAATCTTCACTTTGTTTTGTCAAGCCTTAACAAACATCTTCATAAAAGATAAGAAAACATATAGGAATGACATTAAGAACATAGTTAACGAGGGCCAATCTCCCAACCATGGAGACTTACATATAGTTCCATAGAGAATAGCCTTGATGGTCCAAATATCATCTATAGTAGCATCCACCAGGATAATCGTGTCGTCTGCATACTGAAGATGGGAGACCATCAAGTTCGAGGATACGATTCTAACACCTGATAAAAGGTGTATCTCTACAGCCTTAGAAATCGGACCACTCAGGCATTTAGCTACCAAGATAAAAAGGAAGGGGGCTAGGGGATTTCATTGCTTAAACCCCCTTTGGATACTAATCTCTTAGGTCATGAAACCATTAATCAAGACCGTAAGATTTTTCAGAAAACACACAAGCCCTAAACCAACTCCTGCACTTATCATTAAACCCAAATCTAGAGAACATATAGTTAAGGAAAGACTAGATAATAGAGTAATAAGCTTTCTCAAAATCAACTTTAAAGATGAGACAAGAATTCTTAATTTTCTTAACAAGATCCACAAGATCATTCACAACTACTACCCCGTCCACTAAGAGTCTACCTTTAAAGAAGGAAGTATAGTTAGATAAGATGATTGATCAATGAATTTTGATGCACGTTCCTTTATGTTTGTACTTAGAAATTTCTATGGTTTGGTTTGTTTATTTTTCTATTTTATCATGTTTTTGTATTTCAGTTTATTTTTATTATTATTTGATTTTCGCACTTAATTTTTAGCATTAGCAGTCTGTACTAAAATGATCATAACTGGAGCTATGAGAATCCAATTGACGCGTTCTAATAATCGCTGGAAAGCTAAGAGAAAGAGCTACAACTATTTTGTTGGAGTCAAAGTCAGATTCGGAGCGCATATTTTCCAGAAATTCGTTTGAAGCTGCAGCATTAGTTATTTTTGTTTTGGGTCATTTGTATTGGGCCTGGGTTATGTATTTGACCCAGTTGGGCTGTAAACCGTTTGGTTCTCTCTAGTACCTAGGTCTGGCCGTACTGTTAATTCTGTCACTTTTTACTTTTCACAAAATATTTTTCTGTTGGTTACGGTTTCCAATACTTTGAGGTTTTTAATCTTTAATTCAATTTCTTTTCCCTTTCGATATTAATCTATATGTCTTGTTTGCTTAATTCGAGTTATATAGAATATTATTTATTCATACCGATTGATTTATGTTCCTTGACTTTTGTCATACTTTATCGTTGCTTAATCGTTAAAGTGTGTATGTTAGAATCATGTTTGCTTAATTCGTGATTGTGTTTAATCTGTTTGCTTTATTCGGAAAATAGGAATGAAACCTTATAATGTCAATTTCGCTTGTTAGTTGGTGTTGTAATCGGTAGGGGAATAGAATCCGCTTAGGGGATTGAAGTTTATTAAACCAGTGATAAGTCGGTAACTGAATCAGTAGAATTGTCGTTTTAGCTTATTTACATAATCATTTATTTTAATCACTTTTTCAATATATTATTATTAAATAGATCCTAAACCAAACCTCCCTAAATCGACTTACCATTGGTTGATAATCAACAAGAATCCTTGTGAGAACGATATTCGAGTTGTCGTTGCCGCTAAACTGCCGTTTTTAAAAATACTCGTTTTTGATTCGTGCGCGACAGCGGATCAATAATCTTATCCATAACACCATAGAACCTAGAGACCCAACCAAAGAAATGGGTCTAAAGTCTCCTAACTGAATATGGGAATGTGTAGCAAACTGATGGAACTGATCAATCATCATTCCTATATCCTCTCTCAATAAGGGCTAAACCTCTTAAAGAATGAAAAATTAAAACCATCAGGGTTAGGGCTCTTATTCCCATCACGAAAAGCAACTGCTCGATCGATCTCAATTAAAAGGAAAGGCGTAGTAAGACTTGCATTATCCTCTTTTGAGAGAGAGAATTGAAGGAAACCTCATCTAACCGGAGACGTTCATTGTAGGGTTCTCTAAAGTGAGTAGGAAAATGATAAACTACAATCTAATGGATCTCAAAGACCTCTTCAACCCAATCATCCCTACTCTTAACACATGTATGGAAAAAAATTCGTGTTGGCATCACCCTCTTTGAGCTACTTAGCTCTAGACCTCTGAAAAAGTTGTGAATCTTTGATCCGGAGGAGAGACCAAAGATTTAAGGAAGCCTTACTCCTCGACTCCAACTCCTCCACAAAGATAACACTCTGCTCAACTCTCAAATCAATAGTACTCGCCAACTCCCTAAGAGACTCAATGTGGGAATTAATATTACCAAACACATGATGGTTCCAAGCTTTCAAGTCCCTTTTAAGAGCTTTAAGTTTTTCTTTAAGGACACAAATTTTCTATCCAGAAGACAGAGAGCTAGACCAACTATTGAGGACCACTTCAGGTAATCGAAGATGGGTGAGTCATGATTATTAAATCGAAAAGATTTCAGACTCCACAACTAATTGCAATACCAAAGAATGATAGGTCACTAGTCTAAAACATCTCTAGGGAGAGTCTGCTGGAAAACAGTCCCTCATGCTCCATACAAATACATTTGTATAATTTTTTCTGACTTTATTACTTAAAGAAAAATGAATCGACTAGTTGTTTAATTTTCTATCATTTATCTTGAAAACTGATCTTTTTCCCAAAAGGATATTCAATGAAATAAAAAAACTTGAAGAACATATCTCCAAAAACAAGGGTCTATTTTACTTATAATTTTCACTCAAATCAAGACATGGTACCTTTTCATACAGTCTTCCACATTACAGTATTGACGAGTGCCTAACTAATAGGATGTAATTGGTACCTAAATCGGCAATTACAAGCAACACATAGAGATTGTTATACTAGATACCATTGCTTGCTAAACAAATCAACCTATTCATTTAAACATGAACACAAAATGAAAGGTTCTCTCTATCTTTTAAACATGAACAAATCAATCTATCCCTATTTATCAAGAAAAAAGATTATTTATTTTTAGATTCATATATTGCTTAAAACTGAATGCTTAGGATTAGGAAATGATTGGTTAACTTATGAAACAAACAAACAGTAGTTGAATGTTGGTCACGAAGGAAGTTGGTTACATGCAATGATACATATAGAAAACCAAAACGACATATTAACCAAAAGGAAATTAAAACAGGTGATAACAAACCGCAATTGCTAGCCCGTCAGTTGGTGTCTTGACTTTCCATGATAATGACACAATATTGTTTTCTACTAATTTTGTAGCACAAATCTAATTAAAAAAAACATTTGCATTGTTTCTTATACTGTTCCCACTTCCTTTTCAGTTACTGCCATTATAGTTGTAGGACCAACACAAAGTACTAGTAGTATTTATTTAGAGTATAGTGAAGTTGAAAAATTGGAACAGCACCAAACATAACGGTTCCTCTAAAATTGAATTTGAAGGCAAGTTCTTCAACTCAAGTACAACAAACAAACTGCACCGAATGGTTGGAAGTTGGAGCGTCAGATGTTACATGCACCCAACGTGATATATTCACCTTTTGTTTTCAATAACATAACACCTGACGTGTGAACTAGGTAGAGCTCCAACTAGTATACAAATTAATGTGCCTAATTTAGAGCACTAATTTTAGTCTGTTATGTGTTATATTTATACTGTAGAAATAGTTAGATTAGTTACTAGTTTTTCTCATAGATTTATATATTTTAGGTCTATTTAAATTTTTGAAGGGTTTTAGAGGAAAAAAATTAGATTAGTTACTAGTTGTATGTTACTAAACTAACATTTTAATATTTATAAAATCATGCAAACTTACATCGCAGAAGTATGTAAGTATTCCCTTCAAACGTATATGTAAGAAAATTTAATTTTTAAATTTTTTGAGTAATTAATATATTTAATTTATTATTAAATTAAATACTTTAAATATTTATTAAATTTAAAAATTTAACTTTTTCTTACAAGTCTCTGAAGTTTATATTTATAAACAATATTGTTGTGTAAACTCTAGTGAACTTCCAACGAATCCATCTTGTGCTTGAGCATAAAAATCCTAGATTTTATGCTGCCACCTTCTGTAATTTCACCTGACACTTCCATATTTTTATATACCTTCTGTAATTTCATCTGACACTTCTATATTTTTATAATGATAACAATATTTTGTTAAAATTTAACAGAAAATTTAAATGAAAAATTAGAGGGTATAATAAATTTATTATTTTTGGATTTTTTAATAAATCTGATATGTTTTGAAAATTTCCAAATTCTTTTGAAAAAAATTTGATATTTCATTTCTAATAGATAAAAAAATTGAAAATTAACATCCGTATTTTTCAAAAAACCTCGTACTATATCATATTTTTATAAAAAAAAATTGAAAAACAATCGATAAGAACTCATAGATTTTTTTAAAAAATCCGATAACAACTCAATTTTTTTGAAAAATCCGATAGGAACTCGTTGATTTTTTTGAAAAAGGGTAAAAACTCATAGATATTTTTAAAAATTTCATTGTCTATTTGAAAAATTCGATAAAAATTCATAGTGGTTTGAAAAATCCTTTGGTGTATTTAAAAGGTTCGGTAGTGTATATCTTGTAAATTTTGAAAATTTAAGTAAAAGCTCGTGAGTTTCCCCAAAAGTCCGGTACAAACGGATAGATCCTCTAAAAATCTAGTAAAAGATAGGGGTGGTCGTGACTCGTCGGACCGGTCTGCGCGTACGCCAAATAATGACGGACTGGATTTGGATCTTGGGCCCGCAAAATGTCATGCGCACCCCGCTAGGCCGGCCCGCGGGCCATTATCCGTGCATGATTTTATTTTGGAGTTAACAATTATATCATATTAATTTCTTCTTTCATGTTTAGTCAAAACTTAAATAAGTTCTCAATTAAATCATATGTGTATATTTGTAATTTTGAAAGTGTATCATTCAAGACTATTCTTTTTACTTCCTAGTATTCCTATTTACATGATTTCGATTACCATATTTTTTAGTAAACAGTTTTGTAATAGTTGTCGTCTTGTTTTGCTCTTGTTTACCGAAACAATAGTGTTGTGGTTAGGGTGGCAAAACGGGTCGTGGCCCGCCGGGCCGGTCCGCGGACCAACCAAAAAATGGTGGGTTGGGTTGACATTTTAGGCTCGCCGTCCGCCATAGCTCACCCCGCCAAAACCCGCCGCCCGCCGTAGCTCACCCCGCCAAAACCCGCCGCCCGCCGTAGTCCGCCCCGCCAAAGCGCCCGCCAAAACCCGTCGCTCCGTCAAAATCCGCTATTTTTAAAGTTAATTCTACTGATTCTAATTCTTGATGATTTTATTTTATACATTTATTTGTGAATATATGTAATATTTTTTAGTAAAATTTGTTAAAAAATGCTTTATAAAAAATTGTTTTAAAAACTATATGAAAAATCTAATTAAAATGTAAAAAAACTAATAAAAAATGAAAAAATAAATAAATAGGCGGGCGGGGCGAGCTAGGTTTTATGCCCATTTCAATTTGCGGGCTTACCCGCCCCGCTCTTTTTTTTTGCAGGCATATGAAAGGGCGGGGCGGATTGGGGCGGGCTGCATACTTTGCCACCCCTAGTTGTGGTAATACTAAATCTACTCCAATACTGTAACATAGGTTTATATTCTAAAGAGGAAAGGAATCCATAATACATATTGTCTAAATGTATAATGTAAGTATACAATCTAGTGTCAAAATAACCTTTCTCTTTTAAATAATATATTATATATTAAAATGCAATGATGTGATAGAGTATTATATTTTGAAAATTCTCTGAAATTTCTCATACTTAATCTACTTAATTAAAAATTTAAATTTAAGGGCTGAATTGAGTTAATTTGTATCCTCTAAATAACGAATAAAATTGTAAGTATATTAAGTTTAACATATAAATATCAACAAATAAATATCATATAAATTGTAGAGGTGAGGGTATTTATTGTGGGTAGAAAGTAAAATTTTCATAGGTATGAACTTAACAAAACCCAATGATAAAAGCCCAATCAAAAATAACGTCAGTCCAATAGTAATATAGGTTTTTTTTTTAATTTTATCCTACTACTTATGCAGTTTCACTTTACACCCTCCCAATTCTGTGCTTTTACTAAAATACTCATTGAGATTTTTTATGTTTTTGAAAAATTATGTGTTTTTGAGATTTTTGAAAAATTATGCTTACATTATACATTTTGACACTAGATTGTATACTTACATAATACATCTTGAAACGTTATGTGTAAGCATAGTTTATTTAAGCATAAATTATGTATACTTACATTATACATCTTGAAAAATTATGTAAGCATAGTTTATTTAATTTATACTAAAAATAAACTTATTTAATTTATGGTTTTCTTGAAATAAAATGTTTTGGAAGATGTAAAAAAAATTCTAATTCGTTGTTGGTTATAAAAATGATGAAAAAGAATGTAAATTAAATGTAATTTGCATTTAATTTTACCTAATAAAAATAAAAAATATTTTTTTCTTTTAAATTTTAGAATAAAAAAATACATTTTTTTCTCTTATATTTTAGGACCGAAGAAGTATATACTCATCAATTTCTTAATAGCTTTTTTCTTACTTTTCACAACTGTGCAGCACTAAAATAAATATATCTATATGATGTAATTTTTTTCTTACTTTGACAATTGTGCGGCACTAAAATAAATGTATCTATACAGTGTAAAATGCATTGGGTGTAGTGTAGAAAGAAACCGTAAACAATTAGCATAACTTTATTTAATATATATATATATATATATATATATATATATATATATATATATATATATATATATATATATATATATATATATATATGGTCTTGCTAACTAGTGTCCTCAGGATAATGGTTAAGCGTCTAAAAAAATTTATAAAAAATTTAATATTTTAATTTTCAAGACATTAAATACGCAGATTACCGAAATAAATTTATTATTTTGGAATGTTTAACCATTGCCCTGAGGGCACTAGTTAGCATTTCTTTTATATATATATATATATATATATATATATATATATATATATATATATATATATATATATATATATATATATATATATATATATATATATATAAGTATGTCAAGTCAACACTTAGTATCATCGAATCAATGTTATTGTTCACCGGTGATTTTGATAAACAATTATTTAGTTTTAAATTTATTGTTTGGCGGATCAAACTAGTAAATTTTGGGGCAGATTATTTATTTTTCTAGGAAAATCGTACATTAAATTTGTTGTGAAATTAATATCAATTGTGTTGAAAAAGGGTTAAGTAAAAGTACAATTAAAAGTTTAAAGGAAACAACAATTCGACTGAGTCGATTTTACAATTTGAACAGAAACAAACGAACAAACTTAGAAAGAATGGAAAAACTTTATTTGCATAAGTAAAATTGGTTGGCAGTTTTATACATTTCCTTTAGAGACTCATTTCTCGCTTATGTATGGATACTTTGAGTATGTATTGAAGTTTACAATGATTTTGCCACCCTCGAATTCTAACACTAGAATCCCTATTTATCGCACTTGTAAAAATAATTGTCTTCAACGTTCGACTAACTTCCATTCAACACGTCATTCTTGCATGTTGTGTTTGCCTCTGATCGATCTCCACGTATCTCAGGAGATTTTATATAAGATCAAAAAACAGTTACTTGGTCTGATTTTGAAATTACCTCAGTCGAGTCCTTCGATCTATCGAATTAGTCATCTCTAAACTTTTGGAAATTTTACTAAGTATCATACCAAAGCCTTAGTAAGTCGAACATTGACATTTCGTCTTAAACTTGCCTCTGGTCGAAGAGTATAACATCTTGATTTACGCTTGTGCATAAATTTCGACCACTTCCTTTTGTCGAATTAGCATAATGAAATTTGTTGGTTAACAAATTGCCCCCCAAAAATTTCATTTTTTATTTATTTTGAGACACGTGGTGTTTTTGAAGTTATAACACTATTTAAAGTTGTGCACTGACGTCACCACCATCATGGCTACTTATTAAAACGTATTTAAGAGACGTGTGAATTCAGAGAAAATCATCATGATTCCAATTTCCTATGAGATTGTGTGCCACACACAATCTCAACCTCCTTTTTCTCATTCTTCGTGGTACACTTGTCAAAACGTTTCTGATTTTCTTGAAGAAAAAGAAAACGGAAAGTTTTTTCTAAATCTATAAATAGCTCTCTTCTCCATTTCTTTTCTTTTCTCCCATTTTCTCTTCCTTCTTCAGCAAAAAAAAAACTCAGAAAACTTCAAGCTTTTTTCGTGCAAACCTTCAATTTTCTTGACAATCTTTACTTCTTGAAAAGAACCAGTAATAGCACTATTATCATGTGAAGCAGAGTACATAGTTGCTTCTCTTTATGCATGTCAAGCAACATCGGTGATGAATCTGGTAGAAGAGATTACATGGAAAGATCATGAAGCAATTACCTTAAAGATCGACAACATATCAGTTATCAATCTGGCGAAGAATTTGATAGCACATGGTTGAAGCAAGCACATTGAAATGAAGTTCCATTATCTTCGAGACCAGGTAGCAAAAGGGAAGATGAACTTGAAACACTGCAGAACTGAGAATTAGTTTGTAGACATCATGTCAAAAAGAGTGCAGATCGAAGTGTTCAAGAAGTTAAGATCTTTGATGAATGTAGATAGGTCAGACACAATGAATTAGGTGGTGTGTTGAGATTGTAATCCCTTGTGTTGAAGTAGCATGTTGCTCAATAGAAACAAGAGTGTGTCAAAAGAGTCTAATGCGTATCGAGTTGTATTAGATGTCAAAGTGTCGAAGCAAGTTGCTTGACATGGAATTTTGACCTATACCAAAATAGGTATTTTGGGCTTTTGTAGTTTGAGTTTTGACTTAGGAAGAAAACAATTTCAAAACTATAAATAGAGGGAGTAACCCTTATTATTGGTAACAGAGAGAAACTCTATAGAAAATATTCTTCTCTTTTTGTTCAAGAGAAAATGGGTGATGCACTGACAGTGTAAATAAGTTTTACACTGTCAACCAATCACAACCATGAATCAGGATAAATCATACTTTAATTTTTAAAAAGTTTATATGACATGGCAAAACGATTTGTTTCTATTGGCTGACAGTGTAAAACTTTTTTACACTACCTTTAACCTCTTTGTTCAAACCATAAATTCTTTATCTTCCAAATTCATCTCTTCTTTCTTCCTTCTTTCATTGTCATTGTGAAGCAAGAATCATCTTACAACTAAGGTTGGTTGAATCACTCAAATGAAAAGTGAAGAACAAAAGATTTCGATCGGATTAATTGAATCTTGTTCATCAAAATTGATTCGAAATTACTCAAATTTCAACCTAATGTTGGTTACTATAGATTAAACTTGAGAAATTTAATTATTTTGATAACAAAAATTCTCGACTTGTTCTCTCTTGCCATTTTGTAGAAGAAATAAAATTACCATATGAATATTTCGTTTAAACCAAAAATTAATTACGTGGGTCGAGAAACAGTTATGTCGAGCACACGTTCTCATTATCTTTACTTATGTGCTGTGTAGCGTAGGTTATTTCCTCTTTTATTCGCTGTCTCTCTCTCTCTCGCCATTTGTTTCACAGTTTTCTGCAAACTAGTCAAATCAAAACAACCTTCTTTTGCCCCTTTTCTCCTTCCTCACTCTCCACAACTCCACTTTCAATCCCTAAAAAGCTTCCTTCTTTTCATCTCCTTTTCAACTTCTATGCTTCTGTTGGTATCTCTCTCTTCCTCCTTTATCAAACCCTTTTTTAATTATTATTAACTGTTTGTTTTTTTGAAATTGAAATTATTTTAATTGGGTTCATAGTACCTTTCCATTTATCAAATATATGAATCATCCATTTTCTAGGTTTGATAAGTAGTTTATTATTGCATGTTCTCATATTTTCCATATTATTATTTCTGAACTTAGTGTACTTTTAATGTTAGGTCACATTTATATTTAAATGTTACTTAGTAATGACTTTGATTTTGTAGTATTAATGATAACTTAGATATTGTTTATTGTTTTGCAGACGATTTCTGGTGGTGCCGTTGACGATATAAATAACTCTTGGAAGAAATATCTACCAGAAACTTTCTAGGTGGTGATCATAAAATGCAGTTATATCATCATCCATTTGATTTGGATAGCCAGAAGGTGAGACTTGCATTAGAAGAAAAGGGAATTGATTATACATCTTTCCATGCCAATCCTGTAACTGGCAAGAACTTGGATTCGACGCTCTTCCAGATGAATCCCAGCGGAAGCCTCCCTGTTTTCCAAAACGGGTCTCACATCATTTACAAGACTATTGATATAATTCAGTATGTTCCCTTCAAACCTTCTTCATTATTTTGTCGTCGCCGCATTGTAAGCCAATTTAAGCAGCCTTTAAGAATCAAATGTTGAGTTTGAGTACATGTTTTAAATGTTTCTGTTAGAAACGGACGACTTATAGGGCTGTGGATTTTCAGGTACATAGAAAGAATTGCTGTGGTCTCTGCAGGGTCTGAGGATATCAGTAGTAATAGGAAGGAAGTGATTGAATGGATGCAGAAGATACAAGAATGGAATCCTAAATATTTTACTCTTTCGCATATACCGGACAAACACCTAGTTTATGTTTCCAAGTTCATAAGGCGTGTGGTGATAGCTCGTATGTCGGAGTCTCCTGAATTAGCAGGTGCATATCATAGGAAGTTGAGAGAAGCCTATCAAACCGACGAAAAATTAAAAGACCCTGATGTTTTGAGAAGGAGCAAGGAGCATTTGGTTAGACTGCTTGATGAAGCCGAAAGACAACTGAGTGAAACGCCTTATTTGGCAGGTGAAGAGTTTACGATGGCCGATGTGATGCTCATTCCGATTTTGGCTCGTTTGAAACTCTTGGATTTAGAGAATGAGTACATAACTGGGAGGCCAAACATTGCTGAGTATTGGATTTTGGTTCAGCAGAGACCTAGTTATAAAAAGGTCATTGGTAAGCATTTTGATGGTTGGAGAAAGCACAAAACATTGTTCAAAACTTGGTGCTTTGTTCGTATTAGAAGTTTGCTTAAGAGGTACTAGTGAGGTGCATATATAAACTCAAGGTTGTTAAAAAATGGTTGAATAAGTAAATACATCAAAGTACTTTTTCTGTGTTGTAGATAAGGCAGGTTTCTAAGAAACCATTAGCTATCTTTTTATTTTTCTTGAAATAGAAGGGGGGGTCCATTTTTCTTTCTCCCTTACCCTTTGGTGCTTGCATTTACTCTAGAATGAGATAAGAGGGAAATCAAAGTGTGTTATGTTAGTGGTTTGTCTCCAAAAATTCATTGGACTCAGTACTAAAACAATCCAGTGTTGCATTCTACTTTATTGTCAAAAGAAAAGAAGAGGCAAATTTGTGTGTATTTAATCAATTAGCAATTTCTATGCAATGTGTATGTATATTGATATTAGAACAATGCCTTTCCTGTAAGGATTGCTGCTTTTTATGTGTGACGCTAGTTTTGGTTTGTGTAACACTATTAAAAGGTAAAAATCAAATGGATCAAGAAAGTAAGACTGATGATATTATTTCACATGACTTAAGACTGATGATATTATTTCACATGACTATGTAGCATGAAATTTTTGTCTATTTCTCTCGTCAGTCTATCAAATGACAGGATGTGTGTGACATAGAATGCCTAGTTTGTGTGACATAGTATTGACTACAGAAGGTTGCAATAACAAATCAATGAACACTTATCTATAATTGAGACATTTGCAAAGCTATCGTTGTCTTTATATCAGTTTGTTTTACTCCATATCAAGCTGATCCCAGAATCAGTCTGTATGTATATACATAAACATAAATAATCTGCAAACAAGGCATCAATTATCAAATTTCTTTGGAAGCTGAAAACAAGGTCTTTTCATACTCTTTTCCAACTAATGCAACCCAGTGTTGTATCATGTATGTACATAAAGGGTGACCCTTGAAAATGGTGTACAGTGTACTGAAAAACTCATAATTTTAATAGTTGAATTCATTAATGAAGTACGTGATGGATTTATCAAATGGTTAAAACTGGGTATAATACACCACTTCAAATAACTGGAGTTCTCTCTGCTTAAAACAATGGAAAGATCAACTTTGTCAGATTTAATGAGCAGACCCCAAAAACAGGTCTTACTAACAAGTGTCCAATAAATGATAAATAAAAAATCAAGAAAGGAAAAATATTAATTGAAAAAGGGCTTCAAAGCTCAAAAAATGCTATCACCTTTCTAGGTTGTAATTCACATCCTCGCCAATTAGCCTGGGTTGGCATTTAAAATCGGACAGATCAAATTCAGCCAAACACAAGAGTTGAGAAAGCAAAACCCAAAAAGATTTCAACAATGTAACATAATGAAGCTGAAACACTTCCTCCTAATTACATTCACAGCAATACTTTTGAATCTTTTGGAATAACTTTTGCATACATACAAATTGATACAAGAGAGATAAATGATTTGAATTCAAATAATAAATCAGACAGAAGTATTTGATAGCAAGAGCGTCAATGAGCGAAGGGAGAGTCACAGGTTTTCTATTTTTTGAGAGAATTATGCAAGTCTATAGAAACACCTACCTCTTGAAGGCTCGGGGAGATCGGTATCCAAAAGAGCAGGAGCCTCTAAGTACCGTCCAGAATGTGGGGAGTAGTATGGTTCAAACAAGTTTGCTTTCCTCCACAGACAGACATGTTTCTAACAACCATTGATATATTATAAATAGAATAATCCATGTCAATAGTCATCAGCCTTATCACAAAATTAGCTCATCATGGACCAAAATTCTCATTTGAAATATACAATGCATCCTATAAAGTGAAGGAGGAATGCTGTAATTGAATGAAATTTTCATTGAATAATGGATCCAGGAACAAATGAATTTTCATTGAATAATAGATCCAGAAACAAATGAATTGATCATACATTAATGTATATAGATGAAAAAAGAAAACAAAAAACAATTTCTTTTTTTCCTGTGAATAGTAATGTTTTTGCTGTTGTGAATACTAATAAATATTATTTCCCACCTGTCTCATCTCTACAGTTTGCATCCTTCGAATAACTATTAACTTTTGATTCTTTTAATACATCTCCTACATCTACACTGCACACATCACCACTAGAGTTGTTCCCATTACATTTTCCTGCATTCCTCTTGAACCATGTTCGATGTATTTTTGAATTGTTCCATTTTTGCTGTCTAAAATCATTCTTTCCCAAACCATTGGAGTCACCCTTCAATCGCTTGGGGTCGTGTTTATCATTATTGCATTCAAGGTTTGTGTCTTCAAACTTAGCACCAGTTGTGCTGGGAGTCGTATCATCTGATTCTGAGCAACAATTAACCAGACCATCGGTTTCCCGTTGCTTAACTTCAGCAGGTTGATCAACTTCCATGCCATCAGTATTAGAAGGCTGACAGTCTTTGATATCCCGAGGATGTGGGGGTAATGGAGGAAATGGGTTGAAAGGCACACCAGGAGCAGTGACCCAACCCCCTTTGATTTCAGCATGAGGAGTTCCATATTGCTGGGCAACATACCATGGCATTCCATATGAGACAGGCAAACGAGAATTAAATTTCTGTTTTGGCTGACCAGTAACCAAACTAGAGGGCCATCCAGGATGACTTGCATTTGGCAAAACAGGACCACCAGAGTTTAGTGCACTGTTTAATGACCGTATTGGACATGAAAACCCTGGTGGAATTTCTTCATTGAGGCTTTCATTGGTAGAGCCAATAACAGCATCAGAATATGAATTTGGTTCGGCCGGTTGATCCCATCGGCTCTTGCGCTTGCGTTTCTTCTCCCCCTTGATCTCAACTCCATCCAAAGACAGTGTAGAACAACTCTCCTGGGCACCAGCATCTACTGAAGTTGAAGTTGTCACAGGCTTTGACTGCTGACCACAATCAATTGCTTCCTTAGGTCTTACTCGCTGTTCTTGCCTATGATTATGAGATACTGAAAATCTGTTACAGTTGAAATCTCTGTGAGATTCCCTATTATCATCCCTGTCCATATAGCCACGTTTTCTGCTATGTCTTGGAATCCATCTGTCTCGGAAGCTTCGAGCAATTTGATGAACCTAGATGTGCAAACAAGAGTGAAAATATTCAAACCCCTACCCATTAATACATTTTGACTAAAAAACAATAATAAAAAAACAGCATATTTTGGGAATTATACACATGACTCGACTAAGCTGAAATCAATATATCAATTTACAATAGGTGGGTCATGGCGATACCTGTTTGTCATCGTGCTCTGTCAGAGACAGCATTGATTCCCTAAAACTGAACATGAAACCAATTGTTAGTAAAAGAATAGAAACTTAGAGAGAAATAGAATAGTTTCAATTGAGTTACACCAAAGATAATAGTGTAATGAATTGGCAGGGAGAAATCATTAGAAATTGTCTCATAACATGGAAAAGGAAACACTAAAGTAACACGTGTCATGCTTCTAAGCACTTAAAAAACATGTATTTGTAGTTTGTGCCAATCATAATATAGCCCAAACAAAATAGGCAATGAAGAAAAAGTCAAATTTAAAACTGTTAACTGATTCAGCAATTTTTTGAATAGCTTTAATAAATTTGAGAAGGGTAAATTTGAAATTCCCTGACCTCTCCATTCCACGACAAGGAGGGCCACTCTTGATATGTTCCGGTGTCAAAACCTTGCCTGCTGCCAGGTACTCTAAGACCTGTAAAAGAAAATTGTTTAGGCGCATGCTCTATAATCTCTTAATCCTCCATTTAGAGGTAAAAAAGAAGAAAGCAAAAAAAATATTAGGATCTACCAGCCAGCTATCAACATAGTGAAGAGTATAGGATGATGGTCAAATCAAATATATCCCCAAAAAGAATATTTACCATATTTTAACATTAAAAATGAATGACTAAGGAGATTAGCTAACATCTAAAATGATAGAAAAAAATGGCATAAACATCACACAAATATCAAAATATGGGCATTGAACCACAGTTACAAATTGCACGCTAGCTTTAAATGACCATTTCAAACAGCATCGTACAAATTCATAAAGAGTGAATATAACACAAATTATATTCAGAAAGACAACGACAATGTCAACATAAATATTGTTTCCAACCACTCCGCAAACCTCCCCAATTTAGTAGGCATTAGGAAAGGCACACACCCAATTAGATGTAAAACTACACATCACAAGGGTTTATAAAATTAGAAGATAAACTACACTGCATGGAGCACTTATCTCTAAAAAATTAATGAAACAAAAGTATAGTATTATTGTCCCTGTATCTCACCTTAGAACCAAAGTGACCCCATACAAATAATGTCTATTATGAAATCTTATGTAAGGATAGAAAACATGACAAAAGTTCAAATTCACAACACAGACTTTACTATAGAGTTATACCATAGACAACTTTTGATTCAACAATGTGCAGCGCAATTATTTGAAATGGAAGGATGTACACGTAATCCTAGGGGTTGTTTATGGGATGTACATGTAATACTGGGGTTTGTTTGGTTCAATAGGGGGAGGAGAGAGGAGGGAAGGAGAGCGTAGCGGAGGGATTTGTGTTACGTTAGGTTCAACGAGGTGAAAGGAGAGATTTTAATGGAGGGAAAGTGTAAATTTACTTTTTTCAACTTTCAAATATTAAAAGTAACACTAAAAGGACACTTGAGTCAAAATTTTAAGCAGGTTCTTCTCTTGGACCAGGAGAGATATTGCTCCCCTCCCCTCCTCTAACTTCCCAAAACTTGAATCAAGCAATAAATATTTAAAATAATCCTCACTCTCCCTTAGGAACAAAAATATGAGTAGATTCCAATCTAAGTACCTTAAGAAGCTTTCGGAGTATTGGAATTTTTTTAAAGTCTTGCCTGTACTGCTTCAAGATCTTATGCAACATCTGTAAACCTGAAAGCCAATACTTTAGTTAATTTACAAAACAGCCAAAGGTGTGATGGGTCTCATATTCCTGATATATGGGAAAAAGTCTTCATTAAATGCTAAACAAATATAGATTACCATTTTTACTAATTACATCATTCAGCACGGCTCTAGATTTTGTTTTCAGAAGAGCGTCAAGGATCATGGAAAGATCTCGATTGCTGCAACAAATAGATTTATTTTCTTTTAGCGATCATGTATATGTCCTTAAACATTGAACAAGTCTATAATAAGTGTGTTTAACTATAAATATGCTTAATGAAGGAAGAGTAAACTAATTATGAGGATAAAGGAGAAGAGATGACCTCTGAATTGCTTCACCATTAATTCTATCACCTGAAGCCACGGTGAGAAGCAATAGTTTCAAGTAGCCTTTGGTGGCATCCTGTGACAAGAAAGCGGTGGGGTGAGTCAAATGATTAATGATGCAAACTGAGAAACCATAAAACTGGCAAGGTAACAAGTCCAATAATACCTCCACTAATAAGGCATCAAGAAACAAAATTGAAGGGAATATGACAAAAGACACAAACTATTTCTCATAATTGATTATACTACCAACGTAAAATTAAAATACTACAGCAGTAAGGTAGAAGTTTCTTGCTTTGTTACAGAACATAGATATGAAACTGCAAGAAAGCACACCAGAACCTGCATGCATAAAGTACTTACTTTTCTTTTGCTTATTCCCCCATTTCCATCCAGCAACTCATTAAGTTTCCCCTGAACTGCAGTTAAGGAAAAGGTTTATCCATTATAACCTGCTTAAATAACCATGTTGCCATACTAATTAAGGATGACAAACCTGCTTCAAACCGTGCATTGGAAGAACCTTCGACTACTTTTTTGTGTTTGATAGATGACACTGGCAATCGATTGGCTGCCACCTCAGCTGTAAGGGCATTTGCAGCATTAGCAATGACTTTAGCCTTTTTACCAGAAGCACTTCTTTGAGGAGTTTTCACAGGCAGATGTGTTTGTGAAAAACCATTTCCGCCTTCAACCATTTCAGACTTTGATTCTCTACTATCAGTAGAATTCGACAATACTTTGCTGACAGCTGGCATGGGTTTGCTTGTTGTATCCTCCATTTGTTGGGAAATTTCTTCTATTCGATCAGAAGATGGTAAACTGCCTTTTGAGTCTTCCACTTCAACCGAACTGTGCAACAGGGAAACAGCAGAGGCATGGTTCATAGAACTATCTTTCTCTGGAGAACCATCTGCATCTATAGCAGTTGCAGACTTGTCCAATACATCCATGTCTGTAAATGAACGCCTAGAAGATTCTGTATCGACATTATCATAGTACTTGGGCATACGTGTGCAGTCCTCAACTTCACCATTTTCAGTGAGCATCAATGGTTCAGGAAACTCATCATCTGAATCACCTTGAACTATAAGCTCATCTTTAAGTGAATCACCACCACCTATATAACCTCGACATTTAGGTGAGCCACAATAACATTTTTTAGCAGCAGCACCAGAAACCCTTACATAGTTGTAATCAAACGTCAATTCTTCATCCTGGGGAAGGTCGACAAAAAAACATCAGCTTGACACAGAATAATTCTCGTACATGCTTACAGCCAAAGAAAGGAATTAACAGCTAAGTTTCATATTCCAAATTCATAAGCTAAGAAACCCCTTGTAGATCTATTTTATTAACTGCATGAATTGTTTTATACCTAATAATGTTCACAAATGATTATGGATTGGAAACAAATTTACATATATCTACAAATATGGTTAATCTACGCATGAAGCAGACACTTATCTCTCTCTCTCTCACTCTCGCAAATTAAAAAATAAAAGTAAAAAAGGAGAAAGCATAATCAGGGTACTAAATAGCATTGGCCAGGACAAGTAAGAAATAAAATATACATGAAATTTCTGGTAAGAATGGAATGTTCAAACAACTTGACTTTATAAAACTACAGGCATAAAAGAGAAAGTGCAACAAGCATTGATCAAAGACTTTCTCAATTCAATTAAGCATTTCTGTGGAATAAGTTTGGCTCAACTGACCAAACATTCATATTATTTCACAGGTAGAGGAGAGGTGTAAAATTTAATTGTTTTCGGACTCCTAGTCTGAAAGTAAACATTTTCAAATTGTCCTGCGTGATTAATAATCATGATGCAAAACAGACAAGCATACAGGAAAATAAGTTGACATAACTAATACAAAGACTCAACAACTTAAAAACAACAGCAAAAAAAATTCAAAAATACAGAGCTACAAAATTTAATGGAATTAACCAAGAACTATTCATGAAAGTAATATCAGAGGTTGAAAGCACACCTGCTTGATATGCCGCAATGCAAACAATCCAATACAGATTTCCCCATTAACCACCCACTGTTGAAAAAAGATGTAAATCGATGTCAATTGATGCGTAAACAAGAGAATTATGAATTTCATGGTCCAGTCACTGTACAAAAATACATTAAGGATATATTCTGAAGAAAAAAAATAGATATTGCCCATTATGGATAGGAAAGAACCCAAGATGATGACAGTAATCACAGTACAGCGATGCATGTCTTAAAATTTCATATACACTTGTACGCTAATATAGCATGAATATAGTTTCCAATGAAACTGCAAAGAGAATTAAGCTTCTCAAATACGACATTTTTTTCATCCTAGAAAACAACAAAGAAGTTAGAGAAAATAATACTCACTTTTTCTGTCTGACAGTTAGGATCACAACTATGATTAATGAAACGCCCCAAATTTCCTTTTGCACTTGCATCTATCACCTGTAAATAAAGAGATGTGAATTAAAAAATAGAAGTAACAAATTAAAGATTTCTTAGATAAAAAACAAATGAAGTTGTTTCAAGTTAAGTATGCAGATGTAGGATAAAGTGATACCTCACTGCCGTTCAAGGTCATAAAATAGAAATGTCTATGACCCTTCAAAGCATACTCTCTTTGACGCTCCTCATATGCATGATTATCAAGGACCTGTTTGAAACATGAATCAGATATTATGAATACAAGGGTATGCATCATCAATGCATGTATAAATAAACTTATTGCATGATATCCCTGCGTAGAAGAGCAAGACAAACGCTAACTCTATTAGGCATAATAATGTATCATAAATAAATAAACATGAATCATTCAGCAAAGAATACCCCCTCCCGGTCTTTCCTTACAAGAAAAATACTCAAAGTTAAACATAAGCTATTCTTTGGCCCTAGCCTCGATACACAGGCTATCAGATTAGGTTATACTGATTTTAAGTAGATCAAACCCATCTTAGCTAATTTATTGCTAATACTAAATTCAATACAAATGTGTTATTTGTATATAATCCAAGCCCAAAAGCCTTTCACATCTGTGAGTGCAGTAGGGATCAATACAATATTCTCTGGCCACACTATTCAACCAAAATTTGTAATGGCTCTTCACCACTACTTAAAGAACAAATTCAATAGCTCAAAAAAAAAAAAAAATAGACAATAATATCCATTCTTAATCCCAGTGAAGAATGTCGGTAGTATCAACCCAAACCAAACTAGTACACTCCCAACTAATTCCTAATATGATTCAGTTGATCAACAACATGAAGTCACATTTTTTCCAGCGCCAAAAAGAAATATTCAGGAGGATGAGTATTAACAACAGTATCGAAGGAGGAAAAAAAGAAATGAGGAAGTGAAGCAATACAGTTATAACTTGAGTTTTACCTATGACTTTGTTAAAGATAATGTTAATTCTTCCTTCCCCTAAATTTTCAGCTAAAATATATAACCAACCCACAAATGACCAACGAGTTATAAGATTATGAGGTTCCGCCTTAAAAGTCAATATTTGGTACATTAAAATAAAATATTATGTAAAATTATTACATCAGTATAGAGATAACAGAAAGGAAGAATAATATTGTCAAAGTCACCTCTCCAACGTATTCAATAATAAAGTGGCCTTTCGGTACCCGCTCAAGTGCCTTCAGTCCATAACCTTTTTTCCCACATTTAAACCACTTCAGTCTGGAATACTTGCGCTTTTGGAACTGAAATTGAACATTTAAAATCACAATCATGCTCTTTGGCAAGGCCTGATACAAGTATATTTTAGAGGGAAAATGTTTAGTATAGAAACCTGCTGATTAGAACAACGGTCCCCACATGGGCAAGTTCCTTCCACACATTCAATGTTAAGTATCCGGTTTAGACATTCATCCCCACATCCCAACTTGCCTTCTGGAGGTGGCTCGCAATGGCAAACCATTACCTACAAGTTCAGAGGTACACTCAATAATCGATATAAAATTGATGCAAATTTGCAAATTCAGAAAGCTTAAATGAAACTAATGAGATATCCTGCATGACTGTATGTATAAATCTTAAACAAAATGTAAAATTAAAGCTATCGGCAACTAATGTGAGAGCAAAATAAGAAAGCCCCATATATGTAGTAATTAAATTACTTATTCAAAGCATACAACTCCTCCTCATATATAATGGAGGGCCAATAATCCATACCATTCTCTGCAATGCACATCCATTATCCTATTGTACACGAGAGTCCAAAAGAATTCAGGAATATTAAAGTGTATGCTCTTTGTATTATTAAAAGAGAGGAAACTTAAAACTATTTTTAAAAGGAGAGAAATTAGAAAGAAAGGAAGAGAAGAATATAAAAAGAATGCACATATAAATAAAAAATAAAGAACATCTGCTCATCTCAGAAGCAAAGCAACTTGACCAGTTTTGACATTTAAGTGCAATCTACTTATATACTCGTATATAAGCAAATTAACTGATTACATACTAATTAAGAAAGTTAATTAACAATCTAACTTCTCTTAATTGTATTGGTATAATCAAAAACATAAGTGAATTCTTGAAACTACGAGCATTAGCTAAAGGATATTTGGAACGATATAATATTAAATATGATGAAGTAAGGAATTTGAGTAGATCTGAGATCAAAAATGACTTCTATTACTAATATTCGAGTCCGGAGAGAGTACATCGGCATGATCATATGTATACTAAAACCTATTTTGAACTCGGTCAATAACGTAATATGATAATTACATGTAACAAACAAAAAGTTAGAACAATCTAGGACCTCGTCAAGAGTATGAGTTTTCGGATTGCGGTGCAGAAACTCGTTGGTGGAAATGTGGGTGAAAGACGACCCTTGGGAAACTGCAATGCAAAAAGCAAAGTGTGTATCAGACAGCAAGGAAGATTAAATGACATTTCTAAGAGGCTAGAATAGTTTAGTTTCAATGTTAATTCTGTTAAAAATAATGATGATGATGATGATGATGATGATCATAATAATAATAATAATAATAACAACAACAACAACAACAACAACAACAACAACAACAACAACAACAACAACAACAACACTTTCTAGCTAATACCACACACCCATTGGTAGTCGAGATTCCAATTCCTTATAATTTTTGGAGTCGTCTCGTACGTCTTCTTCACCAGATGCATATGATAATCCTAATTCTGCATTAATCTCTGCATTTGATTTTTCTTGAGGAATAGCACAATCAGCAAACGCTTTATCACCACTGTCCTTGCAAGTCCTTCAAAAGAAAATCACCCATGACAAGAACAAGTTAATAAATTAAAAATTGGGAATATTATGTAAAAAGTATTTACCAAATGTAACTCTATGTAAAAACAAGTTAACTGCAAATACCAAACAAGACCTATATAATTAAGAATTGTAATTGTAACCCATATTGCGATTAATCCCAAGACCCACATTGGATAGAGATAAGGACTAAAATGCGTTTATTAAAAGTGGCATCCCACCTTACAAGTTGGTTTTGCAAAGATGAGTTAGGCCTAATATAAAACCTAATATGGTATTGGAATCAATCGATCAAGCCACCCATTATTTATATCTAAGCAAAAACCCCAATAGGAGCGTGAAGGGGTGTATTAGGAAAACCCCCGAGTCCCGCATTAAATACCAATAAGGTATAAAATGAGCTTATAAAGAGTTGTCTCACTCACCTTACAAGCCGATTTCATAAGGATGAGCTAGGCCCAATATAAAACCAATAACCCATACATCAATTGATGTTCCATAGTCAATTAGTTAGAAGCAAGAGTTACATGAAAAACATTTGTTTTTAAACTAATTGTATCATAAAAAATATATGTTTATATCAAATTCTTTCTCTTCAGCTTCTATTCAAGAATTACAAAAAATTGGTAATGGGTAATGAATAACTAATATGAAAGGAACATTGTATACCAGGTGCAGTTAGTTTCATCAATCCGGTCTGCAAGCAGAGCTGGAATCCGCCGCCACTTATGGCAATCATCACAACTCACCCATGCATTACGCGGTGACTGAGGTTGTTCTCCCAAACCCGAACCAGGCATGATGTCTGCATTGACTGATACTCTGTTGTCACTGGGATTGATTTTTACAACGGCGTCCAACTTATGATTCCCATCTACATCTGCTGACATGACACGAAAAACATTTATTTGCAAGCAACATGTGAGTTTAAGAAATAACAACACTAGAAAGCAACAATTAGACGGTCAAAAAGGAATCAAGGAACATCATCGAACGTTTTTTTTAAAAAGGAATATCAAAGATGATTCCAAATGCAAGAATAATATCACATTATTGCAGGCTGTCTGACATATAAAATTACCTGGATGAGGGCAATCTTCCACTTCACGTGTAACTTTGAGAGAGAGGCCCTTTCCCTTGACTTCACTTTTTTTAACTGGCTCTTTCTGTTTCTCCTTGCGTCTAGTAGTAGTCTTTTTCCTGCTTGTCGAGTCAGAAGCGTTGGTTTTGGCCTTGCTAAATTTACTAGTAGGTTCAAGACTTTTAGGTAGTTTACGACCCAAAGGTCTTGTAGAAGATGGCAAATCCTCAGAACCCTTGAATTCAGAAACTTCTTGATCACCAGATGTTTTGCCAACTGTCTTGACTGTCACGTGACTTTGAACTTTCAAACCCTTGGCAGAACCTCCGAGTACAGTCTCTCCCGAGAGGGGCAATGATTTTGCAGCCAATTCTTTACTCTTTATAGATTTGCTTAGCTCAGTGGAAGTAGACAATTCTAGAGAGCTAACCACATCACTACAGTTCTTATGCCTATGATTTTTTGAATGCATAGCTCCATTATTACCTGGTTGACCATGCGATCCATCCTCAGTGATACAATTGCCTGAACCAATAAGGTTGTCTTTCTTCTTCCCTCTCTTCCGGAAGGTAACATCCAAATTAGAATTTAACTCATTAGAAGAACCTAACACATAAAGATGTACATCTTCATGTCTTTCTCCAGCCTGGACTTCAGGAATTGAATCAATAACTTCTGAATCAGGTGATGTTCCGGGATCTATGGCTGAATTATTAATTGGCTTAACTAATGCCTCAACCACTCTCTCTGGAGGAACTGCGTGACATGGTTCCTCTACATCCCCTTCTGATTTTTCTGTTATTTTAGCATTTTCTAACTGGCTATTTACAGTGTGTCCATTTAGAACCACACAATCCTTGTCTGGGTCTTTTCTGAATGGCTCTAAACTGTTTAAAGCCAACACTACGGAAAGTTTATCAGCAGATTTGCTGGTTACTTTCTGAGAACCTGAATCAGGCCCCTTGTAGGAAGCAGAACCCGTTAAATCATTTTCTTTTCCATACTTGATCTTCAGACGAAAACGAGTAGTTGAAGTTGAAACATTATCCTTTGGAACTGAATTTAATGAGCTAGAACTTGTACCATTCTTAGTTGTTTTCCCACCTTGACAGTTGTTTCTAGCCTTTCCAACATTCTGGCACATAGCTTCACTAACATCAAGCTCATTTTCATACTGAAAAAACTGTTCAACATTCCCCAGCAATCCCCAGGCAGAAGACCTAGCTGGTTTGGATAAACAACTTCTTTTCTTCCTAGCAGCCTCTAAATTTAACTCCATGCCCCCGCTTGGATGTGTTACACTGGCTTTGTTTGTGGATTTTCTAGAAGCCTTTCTGGTTTGTGTATTACGACCAAATTTGGTTGTTTGACTGTTACTTTGAGAAGGTAACAATATGCTTTCAGTAATATAATCAACTTCAACAGCTTCTTGTCCATCATTATTTGTCTGTCCAGGATTGTCTTCAGCACAAGTATCCTTAATGGAAACATCGTTACCCTTGGATAGAAGCTCTGGCACATCCTTTGGAGAGCTACTGGTGATTAAAACAGAAGAGGACTGGCCTGATTCTGGACAAAATGATTTTCTAATGGTAGAGTTACCAGTTCCATCTGCAGAACTATCCTTCAATATACAGAAATTATCTTCTATTTGCAATACGTCATTCTTCAATTCATTCCCTGGATCCAGCGAGGTAGGCTGACATAGTGAATCATCTACAGGTGAAGTCCTCGAGGTCCTATGAAAATCTGGTGACGGCAATGATTGTACACGTGAATCATCAGTGATTTCTTTATCAACAGTGGCTCTTATCTTTTCTTCGCAAGCACTGTCACAATCCACGCCATTTTTTTGATCGTGCAGCTTATCACTTGTGCTTTCTAGTTTTGTGTCTACAAATAAAGCACCTGACGGCACTTCCACATCCAACGAAGAAGATATCTGCCAGCAAGAATTGGCTTCCATCCCATCTAAACCATCATAATCACAATTTTCTTCAACCTTCGGCAAGCTCTCTGCATTTCTCATAAGCCCCTCTGGCTCATCTTTTTGGATGCAATCAACTAGCCAATCTCTCATGAAATCCGACTCAAGGGAAACGTCAGAATGCCCAGCACCAAGCACACAGTTAACAGCCCTTGCTATCAAATCAGCACTGTCGTTTTTATCCTCCACAACTTCCGAAACATCTCCTGGCAATGGTAAAACAACGCTCTTCTCATCCTTCTGCTCACCCTGTTCACCACAATCCTTCTGCAAATCATTTGGCAGGTCAACCTTACCTTCCTCTTGAAAATTTCCCTCCGAGTGCAGCAGTCCATCACTTATAAATTCGGAAACGTCAATATCCTCGGAACAAACCCCCAAACTATTCCGACAACCATCTTCAGCACCCATCTCCAACTGTAACAAATCATCAATCTCACATTCATTCCTCAAACCATCTCCAGACCCCTCAGTAGTAACATCAACAAAGCTTCCAGAACAACCCACATGCCCCTCTCCGACAAAACCATCCGCCATACCATCAAGGTCTAAAACATTACAAGGATCTTCCGAACACGACTCCGGAAACCCCGAGTTCAAAGGCTGCTGCTCAATTACAGACAAACCAACAGGATCACCAACAACTGCAGGTTCACCACATGAGCCCATTCCAATCACAAACAAATCTACTTCACTCTCTGATTAACAAAAAACAACAATCACCACCTGAGGTAGCACAATGCATGAGCTTGAAGAATTAACACTACCTGAAAATAAAAATCATAGCACATAATGAAAACCCTAGAAAGTAACATCATCATTCTGAGAACCTCTGCAAGCAGGGAAAGAGACGAAATCGAAATAAAAATCAAATAAAAATAAAACCCTAGTTTCAGAATTTAATAATGCCGACGATGACGACAACAATACTAATAATTTGGGGAAAATAAATAAAAATTGAAATTGAAGTAAGAAAATTGAAGATTGAAATTTTTGAAGATATACCTGGTGAGGATTGAGGAGATTGAGGATAATGAAGAATGAAATTGTGAAAAATAAAAATAGAATAAAAAAAATATTGTTTTCCCTCTGGTCGAGGAGAGAGTTGAGTCTCCGTCGCGCGCAAAGGGTTACTTGAGAGAGGGATGGTTGGTGTGGTGACTTCAACGAAAACAAAATTATTGAAAAACAAAAACAGGAAAATAGAAAAATAGGGTTTCAGATTAAGGGAATACAATTTGTATCAGACCGGTGTATCTTTCTGCGATTTATTCTTATTTTTATTTTATTATATTGTATTTCAATTTTAATTATTAGAGTTTGATTTATTTTTTTTATAAAGAGAGTTTAATTGGATAAGTATGAAAAATTCATAAAAAAAAAATAAAATAATATTAAATCAATTACTTTGATTAAATAGTTGCCATATAAGTCAAATAACATTGTTTTGAATGAAATGTTATTTTAGCTTCTAGAAGAAAACATAATTTAGTCTTTCATAATATTAATTTAAGAATATTTATTTTTCACTTTTTTGCACTTTTTATTAGATGGTTATTGAAACAAAGATAGAAAAAAAAAAGTAAGAAGAAAAGAAACTTTAGAAAAAAGGAAAATAATATTATTATTTTTTAGTACTTTCATAAAATAGAAAATAAAAATGTAAAGTCAAAGATTGATTAAATAGCGACAAAATTGAAAGACATGAAATTTTAGAAAACTTTTTAATAATTACAAAAAATTTAACTTAATAAATTTGAAATATTATTTAATTAATAATAAAAAAATTAAAAAAAAAGTAAAAGATATATTACAAACAAACAAAAATTCTTTTAAAGTACAAGACGTTATTACACCAATCTATTTCTAACCACGTAAAAATAACAAAATCGAACAACATACAAAATCGAGCAACATAACACCGAAAAAGAAACTAACCAATACTATTCGATATACATTGCATAGAATTGAGTTTCCAAAGATAATAAATATATAATATAATAAATTTTAATTAGGTAAGATAATTCAATTAATATATGTTAATTGAATTAAATAATTAGAAACGTCGAATCTATAATTTAATTCAATTTGACAATATTTTGTATACTTATAACAAGTTATTAATATTTATATATTAATAATTTTAATATATATATATATATATATATATATATAAAATAAATTTTGAAAAATATATGTATTTATATTATAGATAAATTTTAAAATAATAGAGTTACTAAATAGAAAAATGCTAATTAAATTTGATACAATTAATTATTCTTAAATTGAGATATAATATAATGTTTATAATTATTTATTATCTCTTTTGTTTTTTCCTTAATTTAAGAGGAATGTGTTTTATTATGAGGTTTTCACTTTTCTTCTTCGATTTGTTCATTATCATATTCAAATGCTAATAATTTTGTTTTTATTAATTTAAACTTTTAATTTATTGTTGTGAAAAAAACTATTTTCTATTTTCAGTTTGATTACAATAAACTTTTTATTTTATTTATTATCTTATCTTCTTTTTAGAGAAAATTATGTTAATTTACTAATACACATTTTTTCTCTCAATATTTTAATTTTATTTTTTATTCTTTGTCATTTTTTCTACCACTTTCTTATCTTTATATTTATTTTATCAACCAAACGTAAATAAATAATATAAAATAATTATTATTGTCAATTTAATTAATAAAAAATTATTTAATTTTATTTAAATGAGATTGTGCTATCTTATATTCTAATAATAAAAAAATTTAAAATATTAACTTAATATTAAATAATAATACAACATTTTAACTTTTTTAAAGTAAAATATCCGACTTTTAAAATAAATATTTTATATTTTATTGAAATTGAGACTTGGACAAAAATTTATAATATAATAAGATTCAATGTATTGGAAAGTCCATCCTTGTCATGTTGCCGCGTTCACATTTCTATGTTAAATGTTGTCCAATCAATTACCTAACTAATGATAAAACATACCACCAAACACCCTAATTTACCTTTAATGAAAAATAATCATCCTTAGAAAAGTCATTTATTGTAATTTGCTAATTCAAAATTTTATTCCCACCAATCACATTTATTCATTTCTCCAAGTGGCACTCCCCTTTCAATATTTTCTATTGGGTGTTTCTTAATATTCATTGGTTTTTCCTAAAAGTTTTCTCACACTTATATCAATCTTTCTCTCTCCCATTTTCTCTCGTCACTCTCTTTTCCTAACAAACCCTAACACAATCGCTATCTTTCTCCACCTTATCTCTATCTTTTTATTCTCTCATTTTTTATACCTTCTTCCTCTCTCTTCGACGTGGGGTGAGGCGATGTTAAGGGATGGTGAGACTTCGGAGCGGGGTGGCCAGCATTGTTGTTGGTTCGTGGTCGGGCGGAGGGTGAGAGATTTGCGGTTTCCCTCTCGTCGGAGTTGCAGTTCAGGAGATTTGAAGTGTACTCCTCTTCTCCAATCCATATTTCTTTTGTTATTTTCAGTTTTGAAACTTTTGCAGGTTGGCGTGTTTGGGATTTTGTATAGGATGATACGATGACTAAGAAAATAGATCCTATGAGGGTTAAGGTTTTATATTCACGGTGAGTGTATGTAATTAATATTATTTTTGTTCTACAACTAACATTTTCCTCTCACTTTGGATTTTTTTTTTTTGCGTTTGTAAAATTTTTATCTTTGTTTTGCAACTAATATTTTCCTCTCACTTTGAAGACCATTCATCTTCCCTATTTCCTCCTCTTATTTTCGCTTTCGATTCAACTTGTAATGATGTATTTGTTCTACAATGAATAGAGTAATGATGTGTTGTTCATTGTAGCTTGAGATTCAGCTTTTGTGATGGTACAACAAGGTTAACAACCCATAAATATGGGAGGGCTTTCAATGTTGATAGGTTTGGATGTAAATTGTCCATAAATATTTTGCATACATTGGTGGAAGCACATCAAATAAATTTCTTCACTAAATTGATTTTGCTGATGATTGAATGATATGCAATGGCCATGTGTATGAAAATATTGAAAAAGAAGGTGACTGATATTTGATGTCTGTGAGTAATTTATGATGATTTTGAACTTATGAACTTTAATTATTTCCTTAGCATTGATGATTTTCATACAAATCTTGTGTGTTTGGTTCATATTGAAGGTGAATTCTGGTTTTTGGTGTGCTTGTTTCATATAGTTAGTGATTTTGTGTGTTTGTTTCATATTCAAGGTGAATTCTGGTTTTTGATTAGTTAGGAATTGAATTATGATGTGTAATGTATTTCACATGTTTGTAATGTATTTTGTAGATCAAGAAGGAAGCAACTACGATGAAGTTAATCAAGCATCCAAATGTTGTTCGACTACATGAGGTTTTACCAATCAAAGATTTTACCGCTGGAATTGAAATTGAAGCAGCATCAAGACACGAGTTAAACCAGTATTGATTTTTTTAACATATGTCGCGTATTTTTTAACCTTTATTTTGAGTCACTCATTTAGAAATTCTTTCAATGACATGATGCTTTGAGAACTCTTTGGCCTGCTTCATTCTCCAGTCACGAGCTCCAAGGTTTGGTTTCTGATCAATGGAAAGAAATGGGATGGCAGTGAAGAGATCCTTCCACTGATTCTAGGTTATATTTTGGCTCATCATCCCTTTGTTGTTGCTGGCATAAATGTTACTTTGATGATTATGCAAATGTTAGACCTCAACTATTTCCTTGGCATTTGTGGTTTTCATACAAATCTTGTGTGTTTGTTTCATATTGAAGGTGAATTATAATTTTTGGTGTCACAATGCATTTTGCTCCAAAGTAAGAATTCTAGTTTTTGGCGTCACAATGCATTCTGAATTTTGGTTATTTCCTTAGCATTAATGTAGCACATACGTCACAAGGATGAGCCTATTTGTCACAATGCATTTTGCTCCAAAGTTTTTTTATGCCTATTTGAATTGACAATGAATTTGATTAGGACAATTTCATCTTAAATGAACACAATATTGCTAACGCTGGCAAGTTTCTTTGATTGGAGCTAAACACAGGACTTTCATTAGAACAGTTTTTCTACAAATGCTTTCAGGTAAGTATTATAAACTGTATAAAAGTTGAATTGATCAGAATTATGGCATAGTTTTGAAAACTGATTTCTTAACACTCTTATATCATTGTCACTAATTGCAGAAAATGAATGGGCATTTGATTTACTTTATTGCGTTTCATTTGTGGTCATGGACAAACAATGGTTGGAGACAAATGCTACGTACAAGCAATTCAATGTGAGAAAAGCTGATTTGATCGTATGTAAAATAAGATGTTCTTTCAAAGGGGTGTGTAATACAGTGGGAGAACTGACTTTTTGTTTTGTTATTTCATAAAACATGTTGTAGTTAGCAAGAGTCGTTATTGACTTTTATTTTTTCCAATTAGGAAAGGCAAAAAGAACAGGAAAGACCTTTTTAAAGATTTTGAGTTCGGGGGTAGGTTATACAAAGGAAGGGTGTTAGTACCCTTTGTATCCATGGTTATCCATGGGCTTTTAATTGCTTAGCTCACTTGTTTTTGTTTGACTTGTTTGAAAGCATAGTGTGTGTATATAATAATAGTTTGTAAAAGAGATTAACTTTGTAATGATCCTTGTACGGATATATACAAAGTATTATCTTGAAAGATGTTTTGAAAAATGAGGTTTGAAGAAACCTATGACTTTGTAATGATTATTGTATGAATGTATACAAAGTGTTATCTTGAAAGATGTTTTGAAAAACGAGGTGTGAAAAAACATTATTTGATTTGAATTGTTGTGATCAAGCATTTAAGAGTTACTTACCCCTAATTTGTAAGGTCTTTCCCATACGTAAGGCTTTTCTTAGAGAGAGTATTATCCATCGAATGGTCATAGAAGGCAACATGTATGGATACCTTAGCAATTCGAAGGGACTATCATTATTTTATCGTAGCGTCATCGACGGACAAGATCATTTTTGTATTCAACGTCGAAGGGTCATCGAGGGACTATGATCTTTATATCGAATGAACTATGATGATTTGAATTGCAGACAACATTTTCTAAAGGTATCCTCACATTCGAGGGACTTAACCATGTAATCGTAAGGCAAGGAAGAGAGGGTCACTCTAAAGGTGAGTGTGTGTGAAAGGTGAGTTGTATTCAGTTATTTTATTTAGAGTTAGTGAGTTATGTCTAGTTATTATCTTGCCATACTCCTATTAAGCTAGCAGTTAAATATGTACAGAAAATAAAGTGCAGAATGTAACACCCCATATTTTCTAAATTTAATTTAATTGGAAATTAAATTACTATTTGGAATTATTCGGTATTTTGGTGGAATTATTTGGAAAGAATTATGAGATGGGCTATTGGGCCAAGTGTGGTGTTAGTAAAGAGGGGGGTGCTATGTTGGTAAAGCCCTTTACTAATTAAAATGTTATTTTCATAAAACATTTTGGAATTTGGGAAAAGAAAGAAGAAAGAACGTGAAAGAACAGAGGTTCTGGGGAACACGAAGAACCGAAGGAGAGCTGAAGATGGAGAGACCAAAGATTGAGCACTCTTGGCTAAGGTAAGGGGGGACTCTCTGGTTATCATCTATTATCGTGTTCTTAGATAATAATATTGATTGGGGATGTTGTTGAGTCAATTGGATCATATGTTAGGTTTAGGGAGGTTATGAATTGATGAAAATGGCATGAATTATTGATAGATTATGTGTTGTTTTGATGTGTGATGATGAATAGTGATGCAATTGATGATTAACTGCCTGCATATGATGTTTAGAGTCAGTTTTGGACTCAGATTGAGTCAGATCGCAGGATCTGACGCAGACCCGATAGTCTGCGAAATCGCCAGTTCGCGCCGCGTCCTAGTGTTGGCGCCGCGAAGGCGTACTTTTTCCTCGCATCGCGCCGCGTGCATAAGTTGGCGCCGCGAACGTGTTTTTGTGGTTCAGGTCGCGCCGCGTAGTCTTGGTCGCGCCGCGTACTGTAGCGTTAGTTGTTTTCTTGGGAAAGTTAAATGATGTGTAACTTTCGAACCGTAGGTCCGTTTTTAGTGCCGTTTCGAGCATGATGAATCTTATGAGATAACCTACGTGTTTAAATGATAAATTGAGGTGTGGATCCAATTATTTTTAAATATGATTTTATTTCTTGGTGATTGATGTATTGTACATATATGTGATGAGATATGTTAAAATACATGCTATGTGGAAATATTAATCATGTGACGATTTGTTTAATTGGATGGTATATTGTTGACATATATGATGAAATGTAACAATATAAGATGTTGTTTTGAGAAACATTATGATGTGATGAATTGTTGAGAATTGTATGATGTTGATTGATTTGCTTTGAAATGATGTGAATACATGTGTGTCCTTATTTTGATGATGATTGATGTGGACACTTGTGTGTTCTTTAATGATGATGATGATGATGATTGATTGGATTGAATGATGCTAACGTATATAGACATACTTTAATGATGATGATGATGTTGATGATGATGATGAAATGAGTATTTGATGATGTTACTCATTAGACTAGACGAGGGTATAAGTATGTTATATATGTTGCATTCATTCATATGCATTTGATGATGGATCCCGTTGATGAGTGGATCGTTGGTGGCTAATTCCCATTGTGCGGAGATTAGTAAGCAGTCATCGTGTGCCCATGGGGGTGTGAGCGATGAGGTTAATCGTGTGCCCATGTGGGGTGTGAGCGATTAAAGGGCAGTATCGTGGAGAGAAGTCCTGTGAATATGATTCACGAATTTTGGTACCACATGCATAGTGTCAGTTCATACATATGCATACGTTTATAACATGATTGGAAGTATTCCAGTGTTATAAATATTGATGACGTGTTGGTTGTGTGTTTTTGTTGAAATAATGTTGAGGATGCTTATCTGTTTGAAAGATGTGTTTTGTTGACGTGTGTGTAAATGATGAATGTTCCTGATAATCTGAATATGATGAATTGGGTGAATAATATAACTATGATGTGTTGTTATTTAAGATGCAATAATATTTGTTAACTGTGATGAGACTCACCCTTACTTTGATGATTTCAGATTGGCGAGTAGCGGCTTTTGGCTCGGTGAGGATTAGCTCATGAGTCAGTTTGTTTAGTATAGCGTCGGTGTCATGCTCTGATATTGTAACACTGGGGGAACGTTAGATTAGAGTTTTATGATGATACTCTATATGTTGTTGTATTAGATTATGTGGGATATTGCATAGATGATGTTATGCTTATCCGTATGATGAATTTTCCGCTGTGTAAACATGAGATTTTATGTATTATGGTGAATTGTTCCTTAGTGAAAGCATGACAATGAACATATGATGAATTTGTTTTAATTGGAATTGTGGCACCCTTGTTTTCATGTTTTACTCTGAATTATTTTATTAATTTCCGCGGGGTTTAGAAGGGTGTTACACAGAATGTAAAGTTCCTACGCTATTAGTACATGGCTTCGGGAGAGTTACATAAGTATAAGGAATGCGGGGAATTTAAACCTAGACTATTATAGGGCTTCAGGAGTGAGGGTACAAATAATAAAACGGGGATGAAAATTATTACAAACCCAAAATAAAAATTAAGAAGAAAATAAAGCGATTAAATGTACAAGAATCAGTAACTTGCAAATGTCCACAATAGCCCACAAGCTCAAGGTAGTACCTCGCATGAATACAAAATGTTAGTACGGACATATAAAAATGATGTAGGAGAGATAATGCAAATTTATGTACAAATGAATCATTCACAAAGATGATTGACAATTTAATCGAGAAATCCTAAAATTATGTATAAATTACTAACTTAATTAATATAAATAAAAGACATATTTTTGAATTTTATATTTTTTATAATGATTTAAAATTAAATAGCCAAATAAAATTGAGCTAAATAACTAATTCACTAATTTTTTTCGGAACGTCCACTTTTTATAGAATTAATCTAAATGATATTGTCTAACTATCATATAGATGAAACTATCAAATGTCAATCTTAAAAAAACTAAAACAAAAAAGGGTTAAATATACAAAGCCCCCTGTAATATTAGCGAGATTTGTTTTTAGCCCCTGGTAAAGTTTTTTTTTTTAAAAAAAAACCCTTGCAATTTCCAGATTCTCTAGCTATAGAGCCTGTTGAGCCTATATTCCATTTTTAAATGACTTGGCAGTCCAACTGGATTTTAATTTTATTTTTGATTTAATTTTTAGAATTCACATGAAATTCTTTAATGCCACATGGAATTTGTTAATTTTTTAATTTTTTTATATTATGAAATATTATATATTTTTCATGTTTATATTAATTTTTTATTTATTTTTTTATATTATGAAATATTATATATTTTCACGTTTATATTAATTTTTTTAAAATTATTTTTATTAATATTTATTTTTAAAATCTATTTATAAATTAATTATTTTTTATTAATAATTATTTTAATGCATCAAAGTATTATATTGGACCTAAAGCCCACGTAACATTACACAGCAGCACAACAACTCAACATTTGTAATCCAGTATGAAAATGAACTTTATAAACACTTTTATTTTGCTATATGATTTTGATGTGGGACTAAATTTTTATGTTTTCTTAAAACATGCTGCCGAAATCAAATATTTTAGTGATAAGTGTGCTACTGACATAGCTTTGGCTAATGGCTTTTGTAGCTCATTTCCTTCATCGAGTTTCAAAAGCATCTTCCTACCTATTCTATCCACTAGTTTCTTCTCTCTCACATCATGGCACCCTTCCTGTTAGTTGCATAGTATCTGATGGCTTCACGGCTATATAACATGCAGATTCAAGTTATATGACAAATGAACATATGGTTGAGTTTGCCTGAGTAGTTGTTACTATGATGATTTTATTGCTAGTTCAAATTCTAAATGTTTATTTATGTATGAATGATGTAATAAGTTGCACGGAAAGATACCAGCACAATTGAAAAATTGGCAAAAACTTGTTATTATGAATATTTGTGGAAATAAGTTTTCTGGAAATATACCAAAATGGATTGCAAAAGATGTTAAAGTTTTGCAATTGAGATCAAATGAATTTTGTGGTGATATTCCTCTACAAATATCAATTACAAATATGAATTTTGATGACAAAGTATTAGTTGTTTCCATTCTTCACCATTAAGGATATACTTTATTGGACCAAAATACAAACCGCCAAATGCTAACCGCCAAATGCACGTGATGGCTTTACTTAAAGCATAAGAATAGTAACTTAGTTGTTAAGGATAAAAAGCCTATAAAAGGCATGCTTGTACATGTAATAGTGATTATTAATTATCAAAAAATATATATGAAAGAGTGTTGAGAAAAATTACTTCCTCTCCTTCTCCTTTGTGTTATTTTTAGTTTATACCCTTAACTCCCATTTGATATCAATGTTTTCCACGTAACAAAGTTGCCTCTGCGGTTCCTTCTTCAACTCTCGTCGTTGATCTGCCACCACACACCGCCGTGACAGTTTCATTAAAAACCGAAGAAATATAATGTCGCTGTCACCATTTTGATAGAAAAACATAGCCTAGCGTTGGGATTTTCATAATCAAATAATGCAAGACTAACAACGGTTTCCATTAACGTCTACATTCTTCTTTGACTCGAAAAACACAGTGCTGAAGTTTGGTTTGTCCAAGAGGTACTTAACTACTGCCGCAAGTGATCCAAACAAGTTTGGAGTAGTAAAATGCATCCAACAATTCCAAATTCAGGGAACTATCAATGTTAGAACTAGACTAGATAGCACACTTTGTAGAGATTTCACCGGAACTGATGCATGCATGATACTGTTTTGGTGGAGATTTCACACCATGGCCATGTTAACATGCTTGTCACTCATAAAGTAGTCCCACATCGAAATTTTACAAACAAATAGAAGTGTTTATAAACCTACACAATTGTTATGAATCATAATATGTTGGGCTGCTCCTCATAACAACATGGGCTTAAAGCTAAAATGAAATATTTTAATATTTAATTTATAAATAATTTGCCATAAAAAAAATTAGTTACAGTTATTAAAAATATTTATTTATTAAAAGTAAAAAAATTAAAAATTAAAAAAAGTCCACGTGGATTTTAAAAATTTAAATTAAATGACACGTAGACATGCCACGTAGGAAAAAAAGAATCTTGAATGAAATAGTGAGTTCAGGGGCCTCATTGACGGAATCTGGATATTACGAAGGGGATTTTAAAAAAATATATATTTTATATGGGATTAAAACAAATCTCGCTAATATAACAGGGGTGGTTTGTATATTTAACCCAACAAAAAAACAATACAAATAATCCATGTTTTCTTTATATTTGTTTTGTTTTATAACTAGTAACAAACCCGTGCATACGCACGGGTTCTGTTCGGTTACGCGAATTTGGATACATCATTTATTTTAAATCAAAATGTTAAAAAAAGAATTAGATAAATAATTGATTATTTCGTATATAAAAATATTTAGATCATTAATAGATTTTTTCCCGTATATCATTTTTGAATTAAAAATATTTAATCATAAATACCATTTTTCGCATATAAAAATATTTAGATCAATAATAGATTTTTTTCTGTATACATACCTCATTTTTGTTTAGGTATCATTTACAAAAATATTTGGATCAATAGTAAATTTCGTATATAAAAATATTTAGATCAATAGTAGATTATTTTTCCGCATACCATTTTGGAATAAAAATATTTGGATCATAAATACCATTTTTCGTAAATAATAGATTTTTTTCTACATACAAATATTATTTTTGTTTAGGTGTCATTTACAAAAATATTTGGATCAACATCAAATTTTCGTATATAAAATTATTTAGATCAATAATAGATTTTTTGGCCTATTCTGTTTTTGAATAAAAAATATTTGGATTATAAATAACATTTTCCGTATATAAAAATATTTAGATCAATAAAAGATTCTTTTTCATATACAAACTTCATTTTTTTTAGGTATCATTTACAAAAATATTTGGATAAATAGTAAATTTCGTATATAAAAATATTTAGATCAATAGTAGATTTTTTCCCGTATCTCATTTTTGTATACAAATATTATTTTTATTTAGGTATCATTTACAAAAATATTTGGATTAATATTAAATTTTCGTATATAAAAATATTTAGATCAATAATATATTTTTTGAATAAATTTTTCCCGTATCTCATTTTCAACTAAAAAATATTTCGATCATAAATATCATTTTTCGTATATAAAAAAAATATCAATAATAGATTTTTTTGTGGAAGAAAGACGTGAGAAAGTGATGAAAGAGAAAAAAAATAGAGAATGGAGAGAGATTTGATAAGTTTGACAAAATATAAGAGTTGTATTATTTTAATAATAAAATTATGAACTTTATGGTGCAAAGACCAAAAAACCACAATTTTAATGTGGTGTCAAAAAATCAACTAAGGGTATTTTTGACTTTTCCACAACCATTAATTTTCTTATATTATAGATAGATAATAATAGTTAGCAAACATTGAAGTAATAACTTAACTAAAAAAACCCTAAGGGTTGGCCTAGCGGTGGAGGCTTGGGTCTTGAGAGTGTGCTCCTCTCAAGGTCCTGAGTTCGAATCCTGCTAGGTGCTATCAATTCTTGTGTGGGCCAGTCCATACAGAACAAAGTTCTGGCTTTAAACGGGGCCCCCGCTAGTGGACGGTGGGATTGGTCCCTCTTGGATTAGTCGGTCGCAAGGCCGGATACCAAGATTTCCAAAAATAAAAAATAAAAAAAAATAACTTAACTAAAAAAAACTAACACAAGAAGAAAAAACGTGATGATAGAACCTGGAAAGAGGGTAGCGACGACTCTCTAGTGGATTTGGTCCACCGACCAATTGTGAGCCGCCACGTATAGACCACGCATAATAGGATGGGAGAGATTATTTCTCTCATATTTACCGTTTTTCTTTCAGTTTCCAATTTCTCCCTTCATGGATCTATTTCTCCTTTTTTTTCTTTTAATCACAAATTGAAATCAAGTGAAATTGCAATCAAATTCTACAAAGCCATTTTATAGTTAATCATCAACAAACTCAAATATCATGCGGTTCGTCATCGATCGGTGTGGTGCTGATGATGGCTGAATCGGTGGATGCACAGTGTTGTTCATCACATCTTCTCCTCCCTGCTATTGTCCTGCAAAACAAACTTCGTAATGATTGTATTGATGTTAGTCGTTGCGATTTTTATGAAGGTAACGATTATTGGTGAATAATTGGTTATGAATGAAGGGTGGTGGTTCTGTGATTCTTGACTGAATGTTTCATGTGTTTGGATTAAAAAATTGATTGCTGAAAAAGGTTTAATTTCTGTGCAAAAAATGTTTTACTAAGACATAAAAAGATTTTCAATGGGAAAATTTTGGTTTATGGTTAATGTTAGTAAGGTTAGTGATGGTGAGTTTTTGTGAAGTTCGTGTATATATGAAAAGTAAGGTGTCTGGTTTTGTTTCACATGTGTGGTGAAAGGGAAGGTTAGGTAGTCAAAGTGTAATTTGTGAACGAATAATATGTACAAGATGTGGGTTGACTAATAGAAATTGGTGTAGGGGAGTGTTTGTAAGTGAAAAAAAAAGTGAGAAATTGTTGATGAGAAAAAGGTTAGTTGTTAGAATTGCCCCTACTGTACGTGTGTGTATTGGTCTCCCCTAAAATTGAAGAAAGTGTCACTATTTATACAAGTCAAATTAGGTTAACTACAACAGGAATAAAATAATTTCATATCAAACCTTATTTAACAAAATTATTATCTTGAATATTTTGTTTTAATTTTTGCTAGAATCAAATTAAAAAGTTCAAGAGAACTGTCTTGTTGCAAAAGTTAAATAAAAAATTACCTTATTTATTTTTAATGCTATTTTTGTTTTTTTTTTTGAATAAAAAGTGCATAAAAATGAATAATCGACTATTTTAAAAATGCATATTTAATTAATACGAAAATTAAATTTAAATAGTAAAAAAAAAGCAATTTTTGCAAATTTTTTTTGAATAAAAGGAAATAAAATTAAAACTAAAGTAAAAAGCAAATAAATGGGAAAATGTTAGAAGTGGGATTTGAACCCAGGACTCTGCACCTGCAAACCTTACTTCCTTACCAATTATGCTACATTATTTGTTCGAAACAAAAAAGCTAATTGAAAGTGTATGAAGCATCGACCAACATTTTGCTATTTATTAAAATATAAATAATTTAAGAGTAAACCATTATATTTTAAAATAGACTTTAAATTGAGTATTTATAAAATTCAGGATATCACTGTAAATGAACTCAAGACTTTTATAAAACCCAATTTTTGATATAGTTTCAAATTTTTGAAAAGTGTCGGCAAATTTTAGGGTACAACAGGGTGGAAAAAGAATAATTGTGTTTTTTTTATTGCTACGATTACAAGATATCTTGAAATCAACGTGAGTTTGACTGGAGAAATAGCTGATGATCGATGATGTTCTACGACTTAGCACGACTATTTATCGATGATAGATGATATCTTGCATTTTTGTATTTCTATGGTTTTGTTGTTTTCTTTTCTTTTCCTATTTTTGTTTTGCTTAATGACTGAAAGGTTGTATATGATTTCAGGAAAACTTTAGGATTACTGCAAGTGTAGTTGTCGTTGAGTTTAATCATGCTGTCGGGATAGTGATGAAAATCAAAATGGTTAGTTATCCATGCAAGATATTCAATTTGAAGGTGCGACTATTCGAACAGTCAGCGGGATTAAGGGGAAGGTCAAGAAGGTACATAACTTGTCACTTAGATAATCGAATACTCATGATTTTGTTCTCTATTTTATTCTAAATTATCTAATAATCTGCAGGTTGCAAAAGTAGAGATAGATAACAAGCCAAAAAGGAAGGGCAGGCAGATCAAAGAAGAAATTGCTTCTTCAAGGTAATGATTATTGCAACTGTAGTGTGTGGTTGATGGCAGTGCTCATCTGTTATGCATACTGTTGAAAATTGTTGGATTTTTGAACTTGGGTGTACTGCTGATGTTTGACTTCCTTGGATCGTCCTTTGAGTTTGTGAGTACTTTGAGGTGTTAACAATTTGAATTGTGTTTGGTTTATGAATGCATTTCTTTGTTTGAAGCTCATCGAATACTTTTCTTAATTCATTTTAACTTTTATTTAATGTGTGGGTATTACAGGAGAGAAATTAGGATTGTGTCTGATGGTGTGTTCTATTGCAAGTAGAAGTTAAATATAATATAAACAGCCTTGAGTAAAACAAGTATATATTTTACATTTCTCTATTTGTTTTGATTGGGGAAATAATTTGTCTTAAATGTTTAGAGAATTGTGAACATTTGAATGCAAAATTGACAGTCTTATAGTGCTGCACTTTAATCTCTTGCTGTTGCATTTCAATATTGTAACTCAATATTCATAATACTAAGAGTGCCTTTGATATTACTTTCTTAAAGTAATAATGTTCTTATGCATCATAAATATACTAAGAGTTCTATTAATTTTGTTGATTTTGTATACATGAATGTTTATTTGCATTATGTTGCGGGTAATTTGTGTTCCAGGTAACTCATCATATGTGTTGAAGAGGAAGATATATAGCACCAATTATATATTATGACAATACAAAAGCAAAGAGATAGCAAGATAAATATAGAGAATTCAATATTATAGAATTGGTGACCAATATTATAGAGTTGTGACTTTATAAACTTTCATTTATTCATTGAATCCTTAGCATCAAGTTCTCTCTACGGAGTGTAGTTGATTTCTCTTCAATCACCATTGTCCATTTTTCATTGTATTTTCAAGTAATCCATTGTAATAGAAAATGATATGTGTTCGGTTGGTATAGAATGGATGGCCGACAACAAACAGCTTGATCTTCGGTGATGGATGAGAGAAAAAAAAGGCGGTTGTACCTGCAAAGCACTTCGATGCCAAAGTAAGAAAGAGAACAAAAGTACAATAGAAAGTATGGAGTTTTTGGGCAAAGTTTGGATTACCTTGCCTTTTAGAGGTAGAGGGCTATTTATTATGTTCTCTTCGGTGTAGATTGGGTCGTGCTATATTTGTAGACATGGGCATAATTCCAAGACCCAAAATATAGGAAATAGTCGACTAGGTCTTGACTAGCTGAGCGTAAGGAACTAGCCATTGCTGAGGACGAATGCCCGACGTGCTCGAATAATCCTTAGTCATGAAAGATCTAGAGATTAGCCATGCCCAGTAGAAGGGGAGATTGCCTCCTGCCGGTTCTATAGATTGGGCCAATGCTTATTAGGTTGTTTATACCTATGAGCGGATTGGGCCAATTTGAACAATTTGACTAGTTCAAAACAATATGTAATGAGAAAGCAGTACATAGCATGATGCAATTAGAGAAACTCATAATGTGGATAATAGTTAAAGGGTGGCGGTAACAATACATAGAGAGAAACCCATAATGTGGATAATAGTTAATTCTATAGAGTTTTATTAAAGTTTTGAAAGGAAAGTTAGCATTAACATTACTATTTGAAAGAATATTGAATAGTGGTCAATAAATAATTATCATGTGTATTAGGAAAAGTGAAAGTTGTTATTGATGTTAAAGGGTAAATTGGTGTTGTTAAAAATTGTAAAGCTCTGAGGAAGGCACTTTTAAATTTAAAATAATCAAAATTAAAAACTAAAAAAACTGATGTTTCAAAAATAGCAATAGTGTCTTATCAAAAGAATCAAAATAGTGTAATTTTTAATTCAATATCTCATCATCAAATATCTATAATATAATAAAAGAATACATTTTTCTGATCCCATATTAAGCCACGTCCCTTTTCTGATCCCAAAATAAGTCACATGTCTTTCCTAACAAATCTCCCCATTTATTTCCCAAATATTTCATTTTCATATTTTCTAAATTTATTGCATTTATTGGTTTTTTCTTCACGATCAAAAACAACGGTTCTGTGAGACCACTCTAAGATCCTTTTTCAAACCCGCTCCTATTTTGAGTCAAGAGAATGGTACGATCCCGCCGTTACCCAAGAATAAAAGGGATGATCTCGTAGTTCTTGGTTTGTGAAGATACGTTGTTAGGTGCTCCGTTTTTATTTTTCCATTGAGGCCAATCCTAAACCTGTGCTTGAGAGATAGTTGTCCATATACTATAATACTAATAAGGGATGTATGAATTCTCGAGAGGGGAGTAGCCATGATGGTTTCCTCTGGACTGCCCGGATCCCACGAGTGAATAGAAAGTTGGATCTACATTGGATCTCACCTAAATCACCCTGTCGCACGCTCGCGAAAAATGAACAGAGTCGCCACCAATATATTTATCCCATAAGGGAAAGGAATATCAGAAAACCTAACAAAGGAAGGAACAGGGTCTTGCGACCAGAGAATCAAGGTACGGGAGTCGGTTACGCAAGGGGAAGGTATTAGCACCCCTCGCGCCCATCGTACTCGATGGTATCCACCTATTTCTGTTTCTATCTAATGGGTGTATACTATGTCTATGTCTAAATGCGAAATGAATGCAAAATGTAGGGAAAATAAAGAATTGTACTCGCACGGGCCCTACCCCGCTGCCTACGTATCCTTTTCAGGAATCAGAGTTACCGTAGCTCGGCTAAAGATTTTCTGTTTGTTTTTGTGTTTTTTAGTTGGGCGGAGTCAACGCTCGCGTTCTTGCACAAGGGGACAGCCTAGGATGCAATGGAACGGAGATAACGATGCCCTTAAGAAGAAGAAAGAGATTGGTTTGTGTCTTTTAGGGTAGATGAGTGATGAACAGTACCCAATACCGGGCCACTCACCACTTTCTCTACTTTGTTTTAGTCTGAACCATTGTTAGGTGTTTTAAAGTGTTTTTGATTGTGTATTTTTTAAGGGAATTTACTTCACGATTCGAATCACATAAAATGTATAATGATCGAGAAGCAGATTAGGGAATGAATCCCACTCACTTCCATCCCATTATGTAATGTTCGAGAAACAGATTAGAGAATGAATCTCACTCATTTCTCTCCCATTAATTAATGTTTGAGAAACAGATTAGGGAATGAATCCCACTCGTTTCTCTCCCATTAAGTAGTGACCGAGAAACAGATTAGGGAATGAATCCCACTCGTTTCTATGCCACTAAGTGATTGAGAAATAGATTAGGGAATGAATCCCACTCATTTCTCTATCACTTGCTTAATGTGATTCGCATCTTCCTTTTATTAATGTTTTAAAGAGTTGAAAAGAAAAAGAATGCAATAGGGAACTAGATCTAACATTCTAATCTATGCTATTCTAATCTACAAATGGTCCTAATGTTAACGTGGGGTAGATTCTAAAAGAAGCATTAAAAGGGTATTAACAATATAATAGGCCAAAAGTATGGCCAAAAGCTAAGCAACAAAGTCACACAACAATTATACACAATAACATGAAACTAGCACAAAACAATTCAAATACTAATGCAAAATTACACTAAAATACTACTATTTTTTTTATGAGTTTTTGTTTCTTTTTATGAAGGATACTCAATTAGAGGGCCCAAAATTAATTCTTAAAAGTGACATAAAATCTAACAAGTTTTATTGATTCTTATTGTATTTATTATCTAAAAGAGGTCTAGAAAAAACTAAAAGAAACTAAAATCTAAAGAAGCAAAAGTGGGGACAGAGAGGTATGAATTGAATTTAATGGCGCACATAGGAACAGGGCGTAAGGCCCAAATGGCTGATGGTCCATGCAGGTTTTTTTTTGTAATCTTTATTGCCAAAAACGTGTGCATCAATGGGCCAGGGGGGAAGTGTGGTTCGGCCCAGGATGGTTATTTGTTATACAGATTTCTATGATGTCAAAAAATGGTGGTGCGGGGCTTAAGGGGGAGGTGATTTCGTTTGGCCCAAGTGTGTGATTGATCCAATTCATTTATTCAGATTTTATGTTTTACTTGCTTTTATTCAAAAATGAAGATAAAACAAATAATCAAAAATAATAAATGAATAATAAATAAAAATTAAAAAAAAAGAGAAGGAGGGCACAATTAGAATTAGGGTTTTGTCAAATGTGACCTTTCAGCTTTCACGTGAATGGCTCTCTCCCTTTCTTCCCCGACGAAGCGGCGGCGGCCTCCAATCTCCTTCTCACGAGAACAAACGGCGCGGTGGTGATGGCCTCAACCCTTTCTGATGAAGCTCTCCGGCGTCAACCCTTTTTCCCTCCGACGACTCTCTCATCTCTCCGTTCGGTCTCGATCGCTCTCACTGTGTTCGTTTTGCTGAAGTTGGTGTGAAGGTGTTGTTAAAGATCGTATGAAGCTGAGTCGATGAAGTTTGAAGGGGAAGATTGAAGCGCGATTGGTGAAGATGATGTCGTTGCGTTCAGAGATTTATGAGCGTTGTGAAGGTTTCCGATTGAGCTCTTGATGATCGGAGACGAATCGTGCGACGATTGTTCAAGGTCGCGAGTGATGATCTCTGAAGAAAAATGCCAAACCAGGATCGATTGACTTCTTCAGGTCTTCTTTTCTGCGATGCTCTTTCTCTGAATTCTATTATTCTTTTCTGTTAGCTTCTTCTTCTTCTACTCTTTCTATTCTGTTTTCTTTGGAATTGAGTGTGAGCGTTGTTGTTTGAATTGAAGCTTATTGAGACGAGAGATTGATGTGTTGTGAGGATGAGGATTGGAGAATCGAGGGAGAAAGTGGTGGTTGTGGTGAAGACGGTTTAGAGATGATGATGAATGTTCCGAAGTAGTGAGGAATGGTATGCGATGAATGGAAGTGAAGGAAGAGAGTGATTGAAGAAGTGAATTATGGAGAGAAGGAAAACAGAGTGAAGGTGATGAAGAAGATGATTGAGAGAGGTGAAGGTGATGATGAGCGTGTGAAAATGGCGTGTGATGATTATGGTGTATGCAGAGGGTGAAGAATGAAAGTGGGGGAGAGTGGCGTGAAGAAGAAAACAAAATGGTGGGAGGTTCTGTTATATAGATGAGTTGTTTGTGAAATCAGTTAGAGGGAGAGAGATTAGAGCCCTTGGATGATGATTTTCGGTTATGAATTGGAGGGTGGATCTGAGGGTTAGTTATTTTCTGTTTTGGTTGTTATAGGATAGTTACTCTAGTTGGTTAGGAAAGGTTAGTTATATGACAGTTAGAAGTTGTTAGCAACTGTTTGGATGAGCTGGAATTAGTTAGGTTGGTTAAGTGAATGTATGTATGTGTAGTTAAACTGTTAAAATGAAGTGACCGGAACTGTCATGAGACTAAGTGTCGGTTATGCTTAGAAACTTTCCAACTGATACACCCTCTCTTGTGCAGGGACTGTTGTGACAAAGCCAACCGATTCAGGATCAGTTTGAGATTGATACAACGCTGCCAGTTTTGCTGCACCCAAGCCTTTTATCAAGTTGCTAGCTTTGATAGTATACTAGCCGATAGGGAAGCGCGTCTGACTGAAATTTCTTCAAGTGGAACAGAAGTACTGAACTGGTATGGACTTACATGCTTGAAATCTCTTTTGTTCTGAATTGGTAGTTAACATGATAAGTACTGCATTGCGCGAATGTCCCCCGATTTTCATTTGCATGCTGAACCGTTTTTTCAGGTGGTTAGTTTGTAGATGAAATGCCTTTTTATATGACAAGAATGGCTGCGGTGAACTAATGATAGGAACTGAGAAGCTATGCGATGTACTGCGTTTTTGTTTGTTGAATGAGTTTAGGATGGTTTAGTTTTTGAAGTGGCTGAACTGTTGGTAAATGTGAATGTATGTAATGAAGTTGTATGGTGAAATGGGACTGAATATATGACTGCAGTGTAGGTTTATTCTGGATTTGTGATAGGGTGCTTGTCTGTATTTAATGTATGTATTGGGAATTAATTTTTGTGAATGGTTTTGCAGGCTTTATTTTGACTTGACGCAGGTTTGGAAATAGCGGGTTTGTGATTAACGAATCAGTTTGGTAAGGGAATGTGGTTTGGATTAGCTAATTCTGTTTTCTTTGTTTTATGTAGGATTGGGACTGGTTTCATTATGCAGGATTTTGGTGAAGGCTTTGTGCAAGTTTGGGCATGGATATGGTGCTGTTTCTTACTGATGCAGAGTTTTGGTGCCAATTTAAAGTTGCGTTACGGTTTACGGTTGGCTTGGAGTGGTATGAATTTCACTGGGTTTGAAAACATATGGGGGAGCTCTATTAGCTAATATGAACTTTGAAAGATGGAATTGTAGTGTAGGAAAAGGCCTAGGACTAGTTTATGATTTTTTGTGTTGTAATTTTGTAATGGAGTTTGAATGATGAATGATGTAATTGTATGTGGATTTTGTGATGGGGATTGGACTTTGGAAATGTAATTTGACCTTTGAACCTTAGAATAGCGGAGTGTTGACTTTTGATTTGAATGTTGATCTTTTCAAATAAACCTTGACTTTTCCTTGTACTTGTAATGAATTTGAATACATGACTTCACTCTTGTACTTTAAGTAGTATATGATTCTTGCATCTTCTCTCATGCTCATTTGAACTTTAAATTCAAAACATATATTTTCTTAGATTTCCATCTTTGCAAACTTAGTGAAGCAATCCAAGTGGAATAGTAACCAAAGATATGGATCAACATGAATTTAGTCGAAAGGTCAACTTTGTTTGATGTAGTCAACAACCTTGCAAAATAATCTCCACATGTCTTTTTTCCTCAATAAATCAACATCTTTGATTGACTTGCAAGACATTCTTAAGCATGTCGAGACCATCAAATGCCTAGGGAAATAAATCCTGGGTCACAACATTCCATGTGAGTAGAATTCCTCTCATCAAGTGCCTTTCAAGATCTGAACTAGTCATAGTCTCGATCATGTGCAAGACGCCATCCTTGAGGAGATAAATAACTTAGCAAAGACCTAAGTGAAACCTCAACTTGCTTTATGACCTTTAATCCCATGCTTTTATATGCTTTATTTAATGAATGAATGCAAAGCCGTGCAAATGCCCTGATGAGGGTATGCAGATGAAATGGGAAGCTTAAGCCAGTTAAAAGTAACGGGGTAGGACAAATTTGGGGTATGACACACCCCATTTGTCCTCCTGAGGAGGAGTTTGGTTTTAAATCCCGGTTCAAACAAGAGTTATTCCTCCACATTCTCATCCTCCATCTTCCACATTGTAAAATAGTTTTATCATTACTCTTAGATAACTGATCATACTTGCAAATTCTCTATCATGTTCATCAAACATAATCATGAAAATTTCGTTTTATATGTGCATGTTTTTTACAAGATTTATTTATATGTGTAGATTTTAGGGTTTCTCACTGTGAAATTATATTTTAGAGAACTTTTCAATTTTTTTATTGTGGGTGATTTTATTGTTGGATTTGGGATTATTTTTATTCATGTATGCAAGTTTTTGATTTTGGAATTGGTGTGTTTCAAAAATATTGTTATGGTTTCATATCTGATTTATGTTATTTGCACTGGTTTTGGTTTTTTTTGTTGTTTTATTATTTTGTTATGTTTCATCTAATGTTTGTCCAACAATTACTTGGCTTCTATAGGCCAACAATTACATCATTTTGCGTCATTATCCTTTCTACCTTGGTTGCGAGGTTGTTTTCTTTTACCAAATCGTATTGCCGCATTTGATGGACCACTTGGTTAGAATCTTGGTTTCGATTGACTACAACGAATGGTGGTCATTCAACTTCTCTAGGCCTTAGTTGTTCGATGACATGGGACACAAATTGTTGGCCCTAGTTAGCCGTGTTTTCCCCAAGGATTATTCCTTCCTTCTGAGTTGGCCTAACCACTGACAAGTTAGGTCGAACTTGTGCCTGAGGGGAGCCGAAAAAATCAACATTTCGTGTCATTTGAGTTGCTAAATGCTGATAACTTTGAGTTGAATTCTGAATCAAAGGGTTAATTATGATACTTATCTGTCGCGTGAGCAAATTAACCATATCATAGTTACTCTCATCCATTTTCTATCTTAACGCCATCACAAAGTTTGTGGTGAGCGCTTACATTGCTTGGGAAGAAAATCTCATGCCTAGGGATTTCCACCACAATTGTTTACGGTTGATCCCGACCCTTCTAGTGGCAAATGTGTAATCATCGCATTGTCAGCGAATGTCGACGTGTTCATATGCAAACCTGTCATAAATGAAGTAGGCATACCGTAAGGCTGTTTGCAACCATTCAAGGGCATCATGAAAATGGGCATATAGAGCCTAATATCACTAGTCGTTGTTGGCTTAGGAATTAAAGGACGACTCTACGTTGTTGTCGGGAATAATATAGGCCCACTTTGCACTGTCGACGGTATGGCTACCGTACTGGCTGTGGAAGTAAATGCTTCAGTCAAACTCACAGTGACTGTATCTTCCCATATTGTATTAGTTGGTTGTTCTCCATTATTGTTGTTTCTTGGATTCACCATTCTAATATATTTTCTTTTTGTTCTATTAGGCTAATCTGTAGAAATCCTGCTACTCCTTAATCTTATGCACACTAAGACACAGAATTTTCACGAACAAAGAATTTTATAAGCAAATACTAAAAAGAAGCTGGAATTTAAACCTTGACACAAAGGGTCCCATTGGACGTGCCAATTTATTCGACGAGAAATTTGGCAAACAAATGCTAGTCTTTCCAAATGGTTACTTGCAGGATCGACTAAATGAGCCTAGGACATATGTGTACGAAGTTTCTAGTATTTTTGTATGGTTTTTTGTGTAAATGAAATAGATTTCGACATAGGCAGAATCTTTAGGATAAAGTGAAAAGAAAATGTAAATGAAGAGAAAGTAAAGACTTCAATAGAAAGTAAAAGTGTCGGAAAATAACTTAATGTAAAAGACTTTGTATAAATAAAATATGGTGTTTGAACACATACATTGCATGCAGTTGAACTTTTTCTCACTTTCGCTCGGATACTTTGAGTATAATGAGTTTTTGTAATAATTGCAACACCCAAAATCTAACACCAGGATTTCCTAATTATAAAGAAATCTAAATAATTTTTGCGAACACTTCTTTCTTCAGCAACATACACGTCTTCGCTTGCATGTTTTTCGCCATTCCCTTGCTTCCACGCGTCTTTTGCATGCAGACAAGGTCAGAAAACAGTTACTTAGGATCTTACATTTCAATTTCCTCAATCGAAAAATCCTCCAAATCAATCAAGAAAACTCACTGAGTCCCCAAGACTAATGAGCGCGTGGGAACTTCGACACGTTCATTTTAACCAATATGCTAAACCATCCATTTAACATCTCGTTGAAGGAATAGCAACAAAATTGGCTGAATTTCTTCAATTGTTTTACCTTTTTCTTGACTTATTGATCATTTGGGATATGTCAAAAAATTCAGCTAACATAACCCTAATTGTTTTAGGAGAGAATGACTACTTTAATTGTGCGTAGCAAAGAATGATAATTAAATTTGGACAGAGTAAGGGAAACAAATGTCTCGTTTATGATTTGGTGGTCCACTTGTTATCAGGTTTCTGCTCTCGAGCCACCCACCATTTATTTCCACGTTTTAGACGTCCAGTCCTGGACGTGAGGGTGAGGGGTGTGTTAAGAATCTCACATCAAACAATATATAACTTAAACACATGCTTATAAGTAAGGACACTTTTCACTAGGGGTGACAAAACGGGTTTGATCCGTCGGACATGCTTGTTTTGACTGCACTTTTTGCGGGACGGACCAAGGTTTTAGATTCGAATCCTCTATTATATTTGTCCCGCTCCCTCATTTTTGTAGGATTTTGCGGGCGCAGACATTAACATGAAAATTTGCAATTTTCAAGTTTAAAAGGTGTAATGCCCGCGAGCCTAACTCGCCCCACACTCAATTATTTGCGGGGCGGGGCAAAATTTTAGCCCACATCTTTAACAAAGTCCGTATATTTTTTAATGATCTTTTGTGGGATGAATCTAAACAAGACAGAGATGTCCGTTTATCATCTCTTATTTTTACCCTACAAATTAGTTATATAGAGTTGAATTAGTTTCGGCCACATTTTTTTAAGTGTTCAAACCCCATGAAATGCTTCTATTTTGAATAAAGTCATTTTTGTAATTGGCCAAAGTATTCCTTATTTTCAATTAATTCATTTTGCTTATTAAAAAAAAAAAACTTTATCCCACGGAAAGACTCCTCAAATCCGTGCCACCCGCAAACCAAAAGAAAATTTCTTTACCCACCTCCCTATGGGTGGTCACCTCCTTCGAAAAACCAAAACTACCCCTGCTTCGGAAGTTCATTTCTGAAAGCGTGTTTTTTTAAAAAAATTGACTTACTTCGGAAGTTCATTTCCGAAACAATTATTTCGGAAGTTCAATTCCGAAATACTGCGATTTCTGCAGATTTATCAAAACACCCCCCCTCCCCCAATCATTTACCCTAAATCAAAACAAAAAGTGGCAGAGGCGAAAATTTGTGCAAACAGAATTCCAAAGCTGCATCAAGGCTCCAATCACACTGCTAAACAACATTCAAAAGCCCTCAATCCTAACACTTTGTAAGTTTTGAAATTTTTAGATCTATTATTCAAATGCATGTTATATAGGGTTTTAATTGCATAAATGATATATGGCTAGGTTGTTAGTAGTATTTAGGTTGTTTAGAAGCATTTTGATTTGGTTTGAAGGTTGATTTAGGGGTCTGCCATGGAAGTTGCAGGAAATTGCATCGCAGGGGTGTTTCGGAAGTTCATTTCCGAAAACACCTCCATCCCAGTTTTCGGAAATGAACTTCCAAAATATATCAGAAGTTCAAATTTTTTTGTTTTTTATTTTGTCTCGCATATTAATCGATTTCAATTGTTTACAGGAACATGTCTTCTAGAGAGGGCGCTAAGGGAAGAAAGGATTCTTCAAAGAAAGAGGTGAAAGAGGTGAAGGAGGTGAAGGAGAAGAAGAAGGTTTCGACCGGCTCTACTTCTCGTTCCCAGGGGGCCCGGGGCCCGGATGCTCAAGCTCAGTCTTCAGGCGTGAGAGTCGTGATCAACGCTGATGGTTCTGAGACTGAGTGGGATGAGGATTGGTATAATTATCTTCATTCGGAGGAGTTCGCTCGTCGGGAAGAATAACGTGTTTTTTTTTTGTTTGATGTGTATTTTGTAACGCTCGTCGGGCAGAATAACATGTTTTTGTTTTGTTTTGTTCTGATTTCGGATTGTATCGCACAGTGTATTTGTATTGGATTTATCATGTTAGTTTTTGGAAGTGGTAACCGGGGTCGGAACATATGACGGATGAGGTGGATGTCTGGAGGAAGTAGAACTGGAGATACGTCCACCACGAGACAAAGTAGCCAATCAATGTAAGCTATAGTTTATGATTATCATCTGGGGAGGTCATTTCTAAAAAATCAAGATTAAAAATAATAAGATTTTTTTTCCAATTTTTTGTAATGACGTCCCCTGATGATAATGATAAATTATAGCTTACATTGATTGGCTCCTTTGTCTCGCGGTGGACGTACCTCCGGGTCTTCTTCCTCCGGACATCCACCTCCTCCGTCATATGTTTCGGCTCCGGTTACACCTCCTCCGTCATTTGTTACTTTCAGTTGTACGTATTTTTATTAAAATAATAAATAAACCTTTTGAAATTTGGAAGCCTTTTTTTCTCCCCACCACTCTCTCATCCCCACCTACCCGTGTTTAACAATATGTAACTTTAATTTTATGTAATATTATCGTTGTAATTTTCACCCGATTAAATAAAGCGAATTGTTCATTTTCTTCTGTCCAGACCTATTTTCGGAAGTGCATTTCCGAATTCCTCCAAGGGGGGTGCGCTCGGAGATGAACTTCCGAAACACCACATTTTCTGAAAAGTGACTTTATTTCGGAGATGCATCTCCGAAATCAATATTTTATATTAAAAAAAAACACGTTTTCGGAAGTTCATTTCCGAAAACACCTTTTTCAAGAAAAAAAGTACAGTTTCGGAAATGAACTTCCGAAACAAGGGGTATTGTGGTAAATTCACCGGAGGTGGCCAAGAAGGTTGGGAGGTGGGTGAAGAAATTCTCAACCAAAATACTTTGTCATGAATAGCAAGCATTCTTATCTCTACTTCTATGTTACGAACATGTCCCTTAAAAGTGTGAAAAAGTTAGTTATCATCCATTTAGAAAGACATTTATGAAACGACAACTAATCACTTTCTATACCCAATAATTTTTTTGACTAACATTAGTCCAAACAATAGTGAATTATAGATATTCTACGGTTGCAAACCATATTCACCTTAAAAACCATATAATATTGATATCATGTGCTATTAGGAAAATTTTCAAATCTCACATTGCTTACAAATAGAATTCAAAAAACACACTTATTTAGTAGTGAAATTCAAAGCCAATAAATTTCACTTCAAAGACAAGTTTTTGGATATTGTTTAGACTCATTGGTCTCCATTGATACATAATTAGCAAACACTACTGAAATCAGAAATGAAAATTACAATTAAGTTCACCACACAAGACTTAGAGCACACTAAATATAATTAGATATAGTAGCAGCCATTAATTCAACATTCATTCGATTAATGGCTATTTAGGCATAATATTGAGCAAACTATCTCCCTTATGATCTAGTTAAATCCATTGTCCATGCATGTTTCCCACACCTTCCAGTGCCAAATGTTGTTGCTGTTGGAAAAAAGAAAAGAGTGCAACATTTAGAAAACATGATCATAGACAAGTTAATCTTAAAAAATAATTAAAAGTTAACATTAACACAAACAAACATAAGTTTTATACATCATTAGCAATATCTTTATTTATAAGCAAAAGAAAATTTACAAGAGATACTCAATCCAAATTTATTACCAACTATACACCAATACAAAGAACGCACAAAGGCAAATTCGGAAAAACATCTCTCCGGATTAATACACCACTCCAACTAGATATGGCCCTTATTATCTATGTTAGCGGCAAGAAATGACTCCGAAAACACTAATTTAATTATCCAAATCATATATACATTTCTCAAATTCGTAATAGCTTTTGTTCCATGCAAGAATAACATGAAATAAAAATTTTGAGGACTAACATTTCTATCAAGTAATTGATGTAGCGAATCCATCATATTTAAATGATCACTTACTAACCATATAGATTTTATCTTGTTGAATGGCGTAACTCAATTGATTTGAGTTAAATAAGTGTAATTAGTTAGTTTAGGATTCAACTCCTGAAAACTCGCGCATCATCAATAAAAATACATAGATTATCACACTTACCAAAAGAAAGTTGAGTTCCTTGTTTTCATCTTCCAGAATCTTTCCCTGAGCATTATCAAAGAAATTAACGAGTTAAAAAAAAGAATTAAACTAGTATTTTATGTTAAAATACATGATTTACTAGTTTTTTTAACCATTATATCAAAAGATTTAAGGTTTGTTTGACATATTATATTAATGTTGCTTATGTATTTATGCTCATACATTAATTCATACATATAAGTTATATGTATTCAACAACAAGAAAACACTTACATTTCTCTTGAACATCCTATGCACTTCCATCTGCATCACAAACAAAAACAAAACTATGAGGCAACATTTTAAAAACAATTAATGATAATAAACTATAATAATAATTCTCAGAAAAAGACTTTGCCTTTTTGTCTCTAACACCAGTCAGGCCATTTTCAAGGGCATCCTCAAGAGACATAAGCTCTTTGTAATTCAGTGAAGTAATGTCCTCTCCCTTCAAGTGCCTAAAAATGTAATAATCAAAGATAATTAAAGTTTATTTTATCATATAATATACAATTAGGGCACTTAATATATATAATAATAAATATAATACCTGAGTTCAATTTGCATGCTGTCATTCTCCTTTTTGATTCTATCAATTTCATTGCTAAGGTTCTATAAGTTCAATCCAAGAAAAAAGAATAATGAATGAAAAAATCTCAACAAATGAAGATTTTTGTATAGATCTAGTTCTAAAGCTGGTTATTACAGTGTCAGTGAAAAACATGAAATATGTTAGCAAAGAAAAGGAAGGTAATGAATATTGTTATATTTCTAGATCTGCTCATACATAAAGACATTCATTCACTTTTTCATCTTTCCTTTCTCAATAACAATGAAATATCTATGTGTTCCAAATGTAGATCTGGTCACAGAATTATTGGTTCTTGTTCCTCATCATATTTTTAGCAAAAACAAATAACTATATATTAATATTTTTTGTATGAAAACAAACCTACCTCATGTTTAGCATCCCAGAGAGTTTTTCCAGAAGCTCTCTGGTATCTGTCAAGAACATCAATCAACCTAAACCAAGAAAAAAGAAAACAAAGTGAGATTAATATTATAAGCTATTTTTGTGCTTTTACTTGAAAGGAAACAGAAGAAAAAGTGCTTAATATTACGTGGTGGAGGGACTGATGTATTCATGCATCTTCCCAGAAGCACCAAAGAGAATAAGAGAAACTTGAGCATCACAGAGAACACTTATTTCCTTTGCCTTCTTGAGGATACCATTCTTTCTCTTTGAATAGGTAACTTGTCTGTTGCTTGAGTTTTCAATCCTCTTGATCTCAATCTTACCTCTTCCCATCTTCTTGTGAAACTGGTTTTGGTTTTGGTTTTGGTTTCTCTATGTGTGATGTTAATTGGTGTTGGTGATTCATAGATGTGTATATAGAAAGCAAGTAAAGTAATAGATGACCATTCTATTTTAGGTTTGTGGATGAGTAACTTTCTGAGTGGCACAGAAAGGATGTGTTTGTTTAAGGGTTTGTGATAAAGCCAATTCAATGCTACTGCTTTTATTATTATTATTATTATTATCTTTTCTTAATTTGCTTTCATTTGAAGCTGTTTGTGTTTCTGTGTTCCATTTTCTTAACCCTTGGTTTTCTTTATGCATCTTTAGCTTAATTAGTTTGATCAATGCTTATATTCAAACACTCAAACTTTGATTAGGTTAGAAGATATTACTATCATTTTTTCTAAGGTTTTTTTAGTTTAATGACTAGAATTTCACTTTTTAAAGGTGAATAAGTAGCATATTTGGATCGTTTCTCAAGTTGACTGAGAGCGAGACTCGCTCAAGACGTTAGGTATTTAGAAGTACGATGAATGATTAATTTCCCTCCTTTTCGTTTGTGTTTTGTGCAGGTGGTTATGTCTTCCTTCCTTCAACTTTCTTTCTCCAGAGGTCCGTATTGTATGAATTTCAATATAGTTCGAATTGTTAGTTTGTCTGACTTGTGTTTTTTTGTCTGACGGATAGTCATTTTTCTTTTTGCTCTATAGTTCGTCTTGGACTTAAGTCAGACTTATTTCTCTTGCGTACATTTCTGATGTTTTTTTTGTTGTCTTTGTATTAATTGCGATTTTTATTTATTTTTATAGTAATAAATTATTAAAAAATATAATTTTTTTAAAGTAAGTTATTGAGTTTTTTGATTGGAAAGTAAAAGATAGTGTTGATTTTTAGGGTATGGTTATATATAGATAGGTAAAACAAGGTTTGAGAGAAAGGATATAACGGTGTTTAACTTGTATTGGTGTCCGTGATTTTGTTTCTAGTGTTGTCTAGGGTTTGAATGAGTGTGATGTGTAACTATAGTTATATCATATGTGTTTCACAGCCGCACAACCATCAAATCAAATCAAATGAAAAATGATTTCATTATTTCATTATTTCATTATTCCTATTTGTGAGAAAAGAATAAAAGGAAAATGAATGCCTAGTAATAGTATTCTACTAGGCTCAACTCAAGGTATAGTATTATCCATGAAATTGGAGAGCATGTTATGATATAGTATGTATTATTTGGAATTTGGCATAAGTACTTGTTTTGTTTTTGTTGTTCTTGTTGTTGGTGAAATATGGTGATGGTGGTGAATGAATCCATTGATATGATTTGAAATGTCTGCGGTTGGTAGAAACCAAAACCACAACCCTCAAATCACTCACTACCTATGTGCTATGGCCGGAAGACTTCATGACATGACAAACTATACTTAAAGATTATGTCTAATCTTCAATTCATAATGTGTCTCTTAAACAAATTCAGAGTCAAATCAACACAATCTAATTACCATGCTTGGGTTAGTAGTAGTATCCTATCAACTTTTTAAAAAGAAATCAAAATTTGAAGGAAAATTAAAGCAAACAAGTTTTGTGATTTTGATTCATTTTAAGATTAAAAACCATTTTTTAAAAAGAAAGTTTACCTCATTTTTTTTTAAAATACAAAAAAAAAAAAAAAATTTAACTTAAAACCTCATAAATTTTATTTTTAAAAATACAAAAAAAAATCATTTTTTAAAACTTAAAACAAATAGACCCAAAATTATACAATATTCATTGATTTGGATGATTCATTAAAAAAAATCGGAAATTTTACTCCATATCCTTACCATTATACTCCATCCCCTATAATTTATTTGATTTAGTCAAAATACTTTTATGTTTCAAATTTTTCATTTTTTTCCTCATTTTAATTTGAAGTTATCTGATCCACTAAAATAAAGTTGAGATAACTTGAGAATTTTGTGTGTCAGAAGTCTTACCTTCAAGTTCTCTCAAGCATAAAACACTATCAAACATCTTACCCTAGGTTCTTCGATTTACAAAACACTCCGAAGTTCTTACTTCCAAGTTTTCCGAACCACATAACACACCTAAAATTCTTACTTCCAAGTTCTCCGAACTACCAAATACAATCGAAAGTCTTACTTCCAAATTTTTTGATCCACAAATTTAACTCTCAAATATCTTACTTCCAAGTTATCTGATCCATAAACTTACTCCCGAAAGTCTTACTTCCAAGTTATCTCGTCCACAAAGTTACTTCCAAAAATCTTTTGAGTAAGTTCTTCAGTCTTGTTTTTTTAGCCACCGAATATCTTGGGTGATAGTCATTTGATTTTGTTTTTTTGCAAAGTTGATTAAAACTATTTTTATTAGTGTCGATGCGTCAAAGACGTAACAATAGAATTATTTCTCGTTGAGGTATAGGACAAAGAGCTCAATCGATGAAAGATGTACAAGAGTTGGTACGTGCACCTCAAGAGCATCCGCTTCAATACCGTGACGGGTCGTATGACACGCCTCTTCTCGTATAGTACGAGTATCATGTTGCTCGTCATTTATGGACTAGTGAGGTAAGTAAATCTGAGACACTTTATATTGAATAATGTTTTATTTTAATTATTATTTATAATTTATATTTAAAATTTAAAATTTTTAGGAAAGAGGTTCGAAGAAAGAACTAAAGTTTGAAGGGCAGGGAAGTAGGTGGATAGACTTGGTTCCCCTATATCTCCCACCAATGATTCAGAGTTGGGTGGATGACTTTGTTTTATCTTCACTCTAGAGAATCAATTTCAGCGGGATTGACTAAAACCTAGTATCAACATTTGTATAGAGATGACATTCAGGGACATCGTCCTTTCATATGTTATTTGATTAGATAACCATTAAGTTGGAAAGTGTTTCTTGTCTACTTGACCTTCCGGTCAAGGGTGATTTCTAGGACCCCCTATCAAGTATCACTGAAGAAAATGTTGTTTCACTTGTCGTTCAGCTGATGAAAGTGACTATAGAGGAGGCAACCCGACATGTCCATATGCTTGTAGTGGTGCATATTATAAGTTGGAATAGATGTACACTTTATTCATGTGTCATCTAGTTGTTGGCCGATTAAACTATATTGCTACAGCCTATATGATAATGCTGATTGGTTGCACTATTTTTGCAATCAATACTTTTACTCCCTCAGAGGCAAGATATATACCTCTTTTTAAGAGTGTGTCCAGATGTGGTAAACATAATTGTGGCACAACTGCATTGGTTACATTATACAGATATTTAGGAGATGATTCCATGTTTATCTATAAGCAACTCGACATATATGCCACTCAGCTATAAATATTTATTTTTATTTATTATTATTTAGACATATTTATTTTTATTTATTATGTTGTAACATTGTTGGATTCATGAGTATTTTCTAACTGTTGGCAAGAAAGGAAAGTCCTGAATTGTGACCTGTAGATTTGGGTGTTTCTTCCCACATAATCAACCATCAAGAAATCTTGAGCAATGCATCTCACAGTAGCTTTTGAATCTGATTCGTAGAGATTCCTATAAAATAGACTAGTGTGCATATGCTTAACCTCATAAAAATTTATTTTTAAATTACACTTTAATGTTGCTCAATTGTAACTTCAAGTTTTTGTTCATAGCCTCCCAACATTTGCACAAGTCAATTATATAGTTTTTCAACACCTGCTTTAATTTCCAATGAGCATACTCCACTCTAAAATGAAAGAAAACATCAATTAAGATAGACTAAAAAAATACAAACTAAAACTACTAAATGTATGTACCTATTAATTGTGGTGTTTACCAAATGTATCACTCGATTGATCCATGCTCTGATAAGTTTATGCCTGTGAGGAATCAACCATGTGCATTTAACATAATTAATGAATCTCATACAATCAACATAGGCTTGTTCAAGTTGTTGCAATTATTGATGATACTCCACCTCATCACTGGCCCATACAAATTCCATCCATAGAGTGTCTATCGCCTCCTACTTATCATTCACAACATATTACTTGCATCTTGATTGAACATTTTTGTTGATGTCATATCGACAAAGCAAATTAATTGTACTTGGAAACACAACTTTATTAAATTGATTTCGTTAAAGTAAGATCTCTATCAGTTATATTCACATGTGGTTCAAACCTTTCCTTCATGAACAATTGTTTCAGCTTCAAATACCCAACATAAGTTCTTTGTTTGCTCTGATTCCATATGAGCAAATGCAACAACAAATATCAACTCAATTGATGTCATACCAACTATTTCAGATAAAGGTTTTATGTACTTTTTTTGTTTTTCTGGTTTGTGTTATCCATAATAAGCACAGTAGGAAAAATATTCAACAACTTTACTAGATATAGGTATGCCCAAAAAATACCTATCACAACATCTGAGTCATATCTTATTCTACTCCAGTAAACATAATTTTCATCATTCATCATCTTAAAAGGATGTTGTATCTTATTTCTATGACATTTGATCTCTTTTTGTAATTTACTCTTATCTTTACATATTTGTGTAATTTGAGTAACATTCTTTGGATCTTGCTCTTGCAATGAAAGCAATATGTGTTTGGGTGGAACATGATGTATGTGTGTGTGTATTATTATTAAATGACAATAATTACTTTATATTTGAAAAATGTTTCGGTACACCAAGAAATTTCACATTGCTTGAGAATACAACATTCACACTTCTCAGTTCAAGGAGATGTCTTTTTTAAATGAAAAAACTATGACGAGCTCCCAAACTTAAAACAGACAATACGTCGTAGACACAATGGACATCAGACTTGAGGTCAGACGAAACATTAATGTTAGACTCGATGTTCTGATCCTTTAGCTCCTTATCCTTAATTAGGAAACAACTGTTTTAATACACCAAAAAGTTCCACATTGCTTGAAAATGAAGAATGAGGATAATTTATATACAACACTCACACTTCTAAATCCATTTATTCGTCTTTTGAGAAGTACAAAACTGTGACAAATTTCTACATTCAAAATGAACAATACCTCAGGTGGGTTATTCTAGAAATGGTTGACAAATTCAATTAGGGGGAAAAACATATGATAAATAGACGATCAATATTGTAAAAGAGCGTTCAGAAGGTCCTTATGACAAGACAGTGCATCACTATTGTCACCTTTCATAGGCCCGTTACAAATATACCAATACAATATCCCTAAGAAACGAAGGCATGGAAATGACTGAGTGATTTAGTATTGTCTTTGTTATCCGAATGAGTCCTTCAAGTGTAGGCGATTCTCTTATGCCAAGGGTTAGTCCATCAAGTGTGAGGTGGATTTCGTATATGGGTGACCTTGGAATGTGTCTCCAAGTGTCAATAAGGTGAATCGTACACTAGTTGGGGGAAATCCCCAAATGACTGTTGCAAGAGAAAAGTGTGTGAGACATTTAATTCTAACAATGATGATTTAACTCTAGGACGTCAATATGCCTTACTCTTTCACATGTGTAAACAACAAGCAGAGCCTTTTCACGTTCGATGGGAAACTTATGAGGCTATTGATTACTCCATTTCTTTTGTCGTTATTAAATAGATTCAATCCTACCCTTTTCGCCTTTCTACATACTTTTTTTCTTCTAAACCCTCCCAAAGCCCATTACATCTCCTCCAACAACTCTTGCATTTTCACGAGTTCAGGCCCATTCTTTTTACATGTACTGGTTTCATTTTTGCTTCCCCCATTTTCCTTTATGGAAATAATTAGGGATTTATCTGATAATGGAAAACTGATAGAGCCCCCGACTCATGATAAACTCATAGCCTTGTAGAACCACCATTATAGGAATGTTAGGCATTCCAATGGGACTATTGACTGTAATTTATTGGAACGGGGCATGTTTAGGAGTTACGAGAGTTCCATTAATTTTGATAGTGATAGTTATTACTTTTGTTGTTCTATTTATTAAGAAACAATCAAATAATGACCACCTCCGACCTTGATTTGAAGGATGTTAGAGAAGTTGAATTTCAAGTCGAATTTCACTACACCATTGGGAATTAAATAGCTTCTCTTCAAAACAAATTAACTTCCCTTATTTAGGTGACGAAGAACATGTTGTCTTAGAGGCGTGTTCTACAGAAAAAAGGCTAATATGGATGCTTCGAAAGATTATCCCACTCCTTCCTCCTACTTTTACCTCCCCAACATCTGATACATTGGGGTCCTCCTTCTTTTTTTCCTCCTTTAAGGTGGAGGTTCTTAAGATGCTCAATGTTACCCCCTCTAAAATCACCCTAAATGGCTAGAGTTTGATTAGGGCGTGTAATATTATATGTTGGCGGCTAGGATTCCTTTCTAAGACATGGATGTTCTTTCCTTTTATAGTACTAAAGCGTATGTTCGCTGAGGCTGGGTAACCCTAGGAACTTTGTGAAGGTTTAAGCACAAGAAATGGGGGATTTGAATTGGATTTTCAGATTAAACCTTTTTCTTGCACCCTAAAACAACACAAATTTAACAATGACAAATGAACACATGTATTTTTATCTTGATTCCCCTTTAACAAGGTTAGTCTAATCCATTCGTCAAGGTGATTTCTCTTTCACAACAAGGACTTAACCCACTGATCAAAAAACTTTATTGCAACCAAAGTGACAGAAGTCAATGTCTTCTCGAGGATCTTAATTATACCTTAGTCCCTTAAGAAAATACAACTCAAGGAAAATTTGGCAATGACTTCTCAAGTAATCTGACTATCATATATGTCATACCCCAAATTTGTCCTACCCTTTCACTTTCATCTGGTTTAGGCTTTACATTCATGTACATACTTCCATTAGGTCATCTAACATAGATCATGCATTCATTAACCAATAAGAAGCATGGGATCAAGGATTATTGAAATTAGGGGTCTCTAATCCCTTGTGCTTGAGCTTGACGTTATTTCAACTGAGGATCTCGTGAATTAGGGGTTTTGCCTCCTGACTTTTTCTCCTCAAGAGTTCAATGGTTTAGATTTGGATAAAGCATCCATTGAGTGCATTTCTCATCAATCAAGAGCACGGTTGGAAGCTTAGGTGAACTAAGGTTGACTCAAGGATCATATGGCTTTCTTCTTGTTAACTCAAGGGTTGCAAGAGGATGTATAAACTTCTTCTTGGTTTTGTATCAAGGATTATCCTATGGTGTATGGAAGTTTCATGGAAATCATCTTTCATCAATTCGAAGAAGCAACTTATTGTTTAGTTCACAAATCATATGGCTATGGTCTTCATATTAAGGAGAGTTACTTTAATCTTATTCACAAATTCGGTGCAAGGTTTTGGTTTATGTATGTTACCAATATTGCAAGAAGTCGTTTGTTCTTGAAAGATTAAAAGAGAAAAGGCGGAATAATCCTCGAGTGACATAGTTCAAGGTTCTCGAGCACAATTCCTCCGTGACACCAAAAGTCGTTTCAAATATGCAATAAAAAAAAAGATTCACTCATGGTGATTGTTTGGAATTCAAGATGCAAACACAAGACTTATTGCAAAGCTAATGTACATTCCTAAAGTCAAAAGTCGTTCATTACAAAAATATCTAATACAGTCCAAATACAAACAAATCCATTACAAAATATCCAAACATTGAGTCTTAGTGCCTTTATCCTAATCTCCAATCTTCAATTCAAGTCCAATAAACACTTGTTTCTTCATCTTCAAGCTCAACACTAGAACTCAGCGTCACTCTCTTTCTTTATGGACCTGTCAACAAAAAAATAAATACAATCAATCCCTACACATACAATTCAAAGGAGAAAAGCCTAACATCTTCTTCTAACTGTTTTTTCTAGCAGTCCATACATCATTAACTGATTACATTCAAGCTTCTCTGCACTTGACAGAACCGAACCGCACCATATTAACACCTGAACCCGCATATAATTCCAAACATCCATACCATACCACAAGTCAGCTTCATACCAAAATCAGAATCCACACATACAGCCCTCAGTCAATCATTTCCTAACCATAAAAACAAAACTCATACAATCCTAACAATTTCCAATCTTCACTAACCTTCACTTTCCTACCTTTAAACTTTTCCTAAACCTAACAGCAAATAACATCTCATAGCAGTTCCAACTAACCATCACTAACAACCTATAACAGAGGCAGAGAAGAAGGATTGGAAGAAGGGGATTATCAGAATAAAAGACTGAGTCATAACAGAAAAAATAAAAACGTAACAAACTTTGGGAAAGGGAGGGTACCTCATAACAGAACCTGTAACAGAATTCTCTGGCCATCATCTTCAATTTCTCAATCTCCTCAATCTATATAAAGCCATTCTTCACTCAGGTTCAGTTTTTTTTTGGGACGCACCATTCTCACTCTCTCTCTTCTTCAATCATCTTCACCATCGTATCCTTCAATCTTCGCTACAAATCATCATCTTCATCAACTCTGAATCTACAGAGGAGAACAAAAGGTTGAGAATCAGAAACATTGAGAAACATCATAAAGGAGAAAGAGAATTCTCAACTAACAGATAACAGCAAGAGGAGTCAGTATAACGGAATCGGAACTCACCTCATAATGTAACAAACTTTATCGTGATTCTTCACTCTCTCGAGTTCTTTCAGGATCTCCTCAGAAAATCATCAACATCACAAGAATCATCACCAGAACGAATCTTCATCTTCACTGTAGAATTCCCACGCGACAGTTCAACGTTCTGCGTCAATCTCCGATGCATCTTCATACGTCCTCAACAATAATACGCATCGTATCAATCTTCGCTTCACATAACAATTTGTTTCGCTGCCATAACCTTCAATACAACAAGAATCCTCAAGAACAGAGCAAAAGATTGAATCGGAGAGAGGCGAGGGCGGAGCGAAGAGTGAGAGAACCCGCGAGACGGAGAGGTTTGGAACGAGAGTTGAGAAGTGAGCTGAGCGAAAACACCGTTTCTCCGATTGCGATTGAAGATCTTGCTCGGAGGTGAGGGAGCTTTCCGATCACCGCCGCACCGTTCATTCGCGAGTGAGAGGAAAAGAGAAGCGAGAAGGAAGCTGACGCAAGAGACCGCCGTTGATCGGAGCAAGACATGTTAAAGATCCACTTGGAGTGATCCCTCCGCCGCCGTCGTTCATTCGTGAGAGAGAGGAAGCTGATAGGTCACATACTGAACCCTAAATCCTCTTTCTATTGAATTTTTTGAATTGAATTAAGTGACGTTTAATCGGGTAATTAGTCTGAATTAATTGGTGTAAATGCATTTTAGCATAAGGTTTAAGGTCTCATTATGTGCTGATTAAGATATGAAAACTATTCATTGGGCCATGTCCACCGAATTCACTAACACACCCCCTGGCCCATGGATTTCTTTCACAAAAAAAAAAACTGATAATAAAAACTTTGTTTGGGCTAATGTATCTGGGCCTGCATATCTGCTGTGTACACCATTATTTTCAGACTGAACCCCCCTGTTTCCATGTTTTTGTAATTAGATTTGATGCTCCTTTTAGTATTTTTCTTTCTAGATTTTTTTAGATATAAAGGACATATAAAAAATAAGATTTTGTTAAGTTTTAGAGATTAGATCATTACTCCTGTCAGACTTTAGGTAATACTAATTTCCCTTGTTAGATTTTAGACTATAGTAAAACTTTTGACATAGAAAATATGCAATAAAAATACTAGTTTAGGCTTATTAGGATTTAAGTTTTTAATACAATTTAGACTTGAATTAGAATTCCCTTAACACCAATAAATCTCATAAAAATAGTAGATCTTTTAGGTTAATTTTGACATTTGAGTTCTTTTATAAAAAACCCATAAAAATAGTAGTTTTTAGTCTCATTTTTGTACTAATGCTTGAATCTTTTTGTACTATTTCATGTTATTTTTGTATGATGTTTGTGTGATTTTATTGCTCTTATTCTTGGCCTTATTTTAAGCCTATTTTTTGTTAGTACCTTTTCATTACTCCCTTTTGAATCCATCCCATGTTAACAGTAGGAATTAGAACAACTTAGATTAGAGAATAGGTTAGTTCCCCTTGCATTCTTTTTTCTTTTCAACTCTTTAAAACATTAATAAACGGAAAATGCGAATCACATTAAGCAAGTGATAGAGAAATGAGTGGGATTCATTCCCTAATCTATTTCTCAATCACTTAGTGGCATAGAAACGAGTGGGATTCATTCCCTAATCTGTTTCTCGGTCACTACTTAATGGGAGAGAAATGAGTGGGATTCATTCCCTAATCTGTTTCTCAAACATTAATTAATGGGAGAGAAATGAGTGGGATTCATTCCCTAATCTGTTTCTCAAACATTACATAATGGGATAGAAGTGAGTGGGATTCATTCCCTAATCTGCTTCTCGATCATTATACATTTTATGTGATTCGAATCGTGAAGTAAATTCCCTTAAAAAATACACAACCAAAAGCACTTTAAAACATCTAACAATGGTTCAGACTAAAGCAAAGTAGAGAAAGTGGTGAGTGGCCCGGTATTGGGAACTGTTCATCACTCATCTACCCTAAAAGACACAAACCAATCTCTTTCTTCTTCTTAAGGGCATCGTTATCTCCGTTCCATTGCATCCTAGGCTGTCCCCTTGTGCAAGAACGCGAGCGTTGACTCCGCCCAATTAAAAAACACAAAAACAAACAGAAAATCTTTAGCCGAGCTACGGTAACTCTGATTCCTGAAAAGGATACGTAGGCAGCGGGGTAGGGCCCGTGCGAGTACAATTCTTTATTTTCCCTACATTTTGCATTCATTTCGCATTTAGACATAGACATAGTACACACCCTTTAGATAGAAACAAACATAGGTGGATACCATCGAGTACGATGGGCGCGAGGGGTGCTAATACCTTCCCCTTGCGTAACCGACTCCCGTACCTTGATTCTCTGGTCGCAAGACCCTGTTCCTTCCTTCGTAGGTTTTCTGATATTCCTTTCCCTTATGGGATAAATATATTGGTGGCGACTCTGTTCTTTTTTTCGCGAGCGTGCGACAGCTGGCGACTCTGCTGGGGATGTTGCTAGACCTGTTGCTGGTCCATCCATAGCGAGTCGATCCTAGCCTGCGTTTGTTTGTTTATTTACTGGGTGTTTATTTGTTTTTATGTCTACACATTGTATATACGTTTGCATATCATGTCTATTTTCCTGCTTGCATATCATGTTTATTTCTGTTTGCACATCATGCATATGGATTATATTCTGTGTTCCTTGGGGTCTTCTGTTCTGTTTTGCAGGTTGGGTGGGATGTTCTATGAGGTAAAAGGCCCAATACCCAGGCCATGAGTGATACCTTAGGAACTAGGAATAAAGTGGCCATGACGGACAGAAGACGTATGTCTGATTGATCCGATCATGTATCCACGGGCAGAGCTTGGTTGAAAGAGGCAATATCGTATGATTACGCCTACTTTCAATCCTCTGTTGGCTTTTTTGACCTACCCTGACCTAGATTCACCTGTGAGTGGGGAGGGATATACATGACAGGTACTGTTGGTGACTATTGGTCTTCCTGGTATTCAAAAGGTGTCGGACCTTTGATTCTGTGATATTTGACCTGTATCAGTTATTCAGAAGTTTGTACAGTGGTTACTAAGATTATATGGACCGAGGATCCCATGCTTTTGCATTGCATAACATCATTGCTTTGTCCACTCCATTTATGAAAGATCCTAAAGTCTATTTCCAAAAAAAAGAGAAAAGAAAAGAAAAGAAAAGATATGTAAAAGAAAAGGAAATAGAAAAGCAAAAAAGAAAGAAAAGATATTCTATACAAAAAAAGGGAAGCTTTAATTCAAAAAAAAGAAGAATGAAAGTGTGTGAAAAGACTTTAGGATCTCTCATAAATGAAACATGCATTCATACTATCATGCATTTCATGGTTCTTTCAAAGACTTATGAGACCATTTCTATCCAGATTTCAAGATCAACAACAGATTTGACTTCTCACTGCCACAACTCCAAGATCAACTATGGAACAACTCCGTGAGGAAATGGATGAGATGAGGGAACAAATGGGTCATCTTATGTTGGAAATGCAAGAATTGGTCCATAATCAGGGTGCACTAAAAGAGGAAAACAGTCAGTTGAAGACTCAAGTGAGTTTGGTCATGGAAGTTCTGAAAAAGGTACTAAGAAAGGAAGGGGATGTTGTTCCTACTGCTGCAACAGAAGTTGTTGATCCCTTCTCTTCAGTAGGATCCTTTCCCACTCATGGAATACCTCAGGAAGTTCCTCCTCAACTCCATGTGCCATTACCTCCATGCCAATCTGTTCTTCAAGGAGGCCAAATGTGTGGGAAAAAGCCTAAGATACCTCATAGAATTCTCAATCCTATCCCGATGCCTTACGCTCAGTTACTTCCCCGTTTGCTGGAGCTTCAGTTGATTGAGCTACGAGAATTGGCTACGCCTGAAAAGCTTCCCCCCACCTTTGATGCCAATGCTCGATGTGAGTTCCATTCTGGGGCACTTGGTCATGATATTGAGAATTGTAGGGCGCTGAAGCAGCAAATTCAAGATCTCATTGATTCAAAAATGATTTTGTTCACCCCCGAGGGTATGTTTGTTCGAGGAAATGGGGTTCCAACTGCGGTGGAAGAAAAGGTTGATTCATACTTCTATGTCAGATCTACTTCAAATCAGAAGCATAATGCACCATCTTGGGTTCCAGATTTCCCACCTCATCAGTCTCCATTTGTTTCACAGCCAAATCAAAAGAGGAAGACACCTGAACAGAATGGGTACTGGAATCATTGCCATCAGCAGGGTCCACAAATGCCAAGGAGACCACCAAGAAGGATTGACCCAATTCCTATGACCTATGGTCAGCTGCTTTCTCATTTGCTCAAGGATTCTTTGGTCCAACTAAGGGAGTTTAAGCCCCCTCCAATACCAATTCCTCAAGGATATGACTTAAATGCAAGGTGTGAGTACCATTCTGGGACGTCTGGACATTCAACTGAGGATTGTAATATTTTGAAACACAAAGTCCAAGATCTCATTGACTCCAAAGTAATGTCATTCACTCCGAATGGCCTGCGCATAAAACGAAGAGTTCATGCATAAGTGAATGCCCGTATTCCAGAAAGTATCACAAAAAAAAAGAAGAATAAGCCCAAATGGAGTCAAGGCTCCTCAACATTGGCAATCATCATTTCATTTCCGTATTCTCACTTCAATATTCCCTATTTTGTTGAAGACTACTTCCTTGTCTGAGTTGGTTGGTATGATAATAATAAAAGCACCACAAATTCTCGAGCAACTTCGTCATAATCTTTTCCAAAAAAAGAAATCAAGAATGTTTTGTAGAAGCATCTCTCATTCTCAAGGTTCTTATGCTCAGTTGTATCCGTGGAGGTTGGTGTTTCAGTTGGTGTTTGAGTTCTCTTTGCAACAAATAGCTTCTCTAAGTTTGGTGACTACGCAAGGTTCCTCCATGTTTGATGGCAAATACTTCTTCAATGACTATGCTTGGGGCTCCCGCACGAGGGATAAGCAAGACGCACTCTTATCTTGAGCATTGCATCATTCGCATTGCTCGAATCCCTAAAAGCATTACAAATTCCTGGATGACTTCGTCAGAATCTTCTTCCGTGTGATAATCAAGAGCGTTCTTCACAATGCTTCTCATTCTCAAGGTTCTACTTCATATATCAGTTGCCTTTTCTCATGATCTCCTTCTCAGTGGCCTTGCTAGTAAACAGAGACAAGAAGAGCATGAGAAACAAATTGATGTGATTCTATTGCCTTGTGCTCATTCGTTTCCTTGTTTGTTGGAATCACAATTGGTTAAGATTCTAGTATTGGGTCTTCTTCACCACAAGTAGCTCTCTTGAGTTGATGATCATACAAGATTCTTCCCGTTTATGATGGCGATTACTACTCTAGCAACTATGCTTGGGGCTCCCGCACGAGGGATAAGCAAGACGTACTCTTATCTTGAGCACCGCACCACCCGCGTTGCTCGAATCCCTAAAGCAAGGCAAAAGTTTACGACTCATGGGTGACTTCGTTGGAGTTCTCTTTTGGAGTAATCTAAAGTATTTGGAAGGAACTGCAGAAAGTATTCAAGCTCAACAAGTCCAGACGGAGTCAAGTCTCCTCAACAACGACACCCATTTAGTTTCTTACTGCATCCTCATTGTAATTTTTCATCTGTGTGTTTAAGCATCAATAGCATGTAAAAACTTGTTAATTTCTGAATGAAAATCATAATACATTGTCTATGTTTGTCTTGAAGTAATCCATTCGTTATCACTCATAAAATGTTTTGGCATTACGATACCAACTTTACTAATTGCTTGCTTATGCAAAAAGCTGAGGGAGAATGATGAAAGATAAAAATGAAAAATCTCTAATCATGTGTTTTCGAATAAAAACCCTACTGAGGATGTACAGGCATTGTTTCAAATCCCCAAACACTGGAGATATAAGGGAGATAGACCCTCGTTAACCCCTTTGAGCCTTGGAGAAGGAGTTTCTTTTCTAATCATAAAAACCCTTATTTTAACCTTGGGGCAGGGTAGTGTTCATTTAACTTGATCGAGTGTTCAGAACTCACCAAAAAGGTATAAATCTAAGGATACAACAAGGGTTATCCTTCAAAGGGCTGAGGAATGTCAAAACCGCAATGATTATCCTTATTCCATCAAGAGGTCAAAAGATGATAATACCGCAATGGTTATCCCTCATCAATCAAAGAATGAGGCAGTCACAATATTTCAAACAAATCGAGAGCAACGCAAGATCACACGACTTGTTCAAAAAGTGAATAAAAAAAAAGAGAGCCCGCTAAGTCAAAAACTTGAAATAAGTGACTTAGGCAAAAGTTAGGGCATCCCGCTGGACTCCAAAATAAAATTCAAGAGAATTTGTCCAGGCAAAAGTTAGGGAAAGCAGAAGCGAAAAATAAGGATTACAAAATAAAAATCCTTATCAAAAGAACAAAGTCGTGTGATCAGACACCAAAAATGCAAGATGAAGTGACTGCCATGTCCAAAAAAAAACCTCATTGACTCCTCAACCATTCCAAATTCCTTGTGAGGAATGAACACTCATGTCGAGTTAATTGAACCTAGGAATGGAGAACATCACGAAGGGGGTGGGTACCAAATAATTTTGAGCCTAAAATCCTTTGTTTTCTGAAAACCGTGAACCCGGCCAAGTTACAACCCTTAAAAGTCCTAATTGAAGTAGGGTTTATTTCGAAAGCACACTCCGATGAGATAGCGTTTAACTGACTCCCAATGAGGCGTGACACATATCCATGTTGGTATCGTATGCTTGCTTTATCTTCCGTATGCAAAAAATCGAGGTTGTGTCAACTAGTGATTCGGTCACGAGAGGTTGCAACCTCATTTCATAAAAAGTTTTAAACAACTTCAAGACTAACATAGGCTTTGCATTAGAATTATCATTCTTAGAATTAACATTCTTTTGCATGCCAAATATGCGCTTAACATCAAGGAAATTTTCAAAGATCAGAATCAGTGAGCAACTTGATCATGTCGAGGTACAAGAGACTTGAGAACTCCGAGGAGTAAAAGCCAACCATCCCAAATGCTGACCACCAAGGGGCAAGTTATCCAAAGAACTCCGTTGGGCATGAACAATTAATACTTTCTTTGATTACCCTGAGGGGAAGACTTTGAAGACTCCGTTGAGCGTGGTAAAATTTGTTTCCATGTTTGTATGACTTCAAAACAAAGAAAGATTGAGGATTCTAGTAAGATGTACCTAATCTGGGGCAATTGAGTCGAGGAATCTCTATCAAGTTCAACATATCTGGGGCAATCAAGTCGAGGAATCTCTCTTGAGTTTGACCAATCTGGGGCAATTACGTCGAGATTCGACAAATCTCTCCAAGGATTCTATAGTGCAAATTCCTTCATGGGTCGTGAAGCTTGGGGCACAATCTCTTGGGTTATTTTGTTCTCTCCCCAGTCATAGGAGTTTATTTCTCCTGGAAACTAGGTCTCTCCCAAGCGTAGGAGTTTATTTCTCCTGAGAGTTTGATCCATTCCCCAATCATAGGAGTTTATTTCTCCTGGAAATTGGTCTCTCCCCAAACACGGAGTTAATTTCTCCCGAGAGTTTGTTTCATTCCTCAAGCACAGGAGTTTATTTCTCCTAGGAGTTGTTCTACTTCCTTAATCAAAGTTCCTTACCTGAATTTCTCGTCCTCGACATGGTGAAGCGAGGGAATCTCCTCGAGCTGAAAAACCTCCAAGCAGTGGCATATGGTGAGGAGTCAGAAATTATTCTTCAAGTCAAAGAAGGTGTATTTTACAAATCAAAGTCCAATATCTGTTGGCACCTCCACATGGTCCTTAACACTAGGGGGATTCTCCCTGGTGTTTACTTCAATAATGCCTTTATTTGGCATCCTGCATATAGTATTCACTGCATATAGCATTGCATCCTCAAAGGCGTAGCATATCCATCAAAATGGAGCATTACGCCATAGAAAAATTCAAACATGCATACAAAGCATAAGCCAGATAATACAAATCAACACTCAATCAAGACGACGACACATCCTCACACAAAAGGTTGTCCTTACAAATTCCGATTGATATCTGCTACCACATTTCAAATCTCTTCCAACCTCGGTGCCGATGCGAGGTATCTTCAATCTCTGATGAGTGTCTGACACAATGTCTTCTTTTGTCCCTCGATGTCGAGTCGATGTTGAGTCATAGATCGCCACGAGGTCTTATTCCTTTCCAAAGTGTGGAAAATCGCACGAGATTTTCTTTCGACGTTGAGTCATGGATCGCCACGAGGTCTTATTCCTTTCCAAAGTGTGGAAAATCGCACGAGATTTTCTTTCGATGTTGAGTCATAGATCGCCACGAGGTCTTATTCCTTTCCAAAGTGTGGAAAATCGCACGAGATTTTCTTTCGATGTTGAGTCATAGATCGCCACGAGGTCTTACTCCTTTCCAAAGTGTGGAAAATCGCACGAGATTTTCTTTCGATGTTGAGTCATAAGATCGCCACGAGATCTTAGTCCCTTTTCTTCTGTTGACGAGTTGATCGCCACGAGATCTTCTTTCGATGTTGAGTCATAAGATCGCCACGAGATCTTATTCCCTTTTCTTCTGTTGACGAGTTGATCGCCACGGGATCTTCTTTCGATGTTGAGTCATAAGATCGCCACGAGATCTTATTCCCTTTCTTCTGTTGACGAGTTGATCGCCACGAGATCTTCTTTCGATGTTGAGTCATAGATCGCCACGAGATCTTGTTCCTTTCAGTCCTGACGTTGAGTCGTAAATCGCACGAGGTCTTTTTCTTTCGATCATTGTTTCATGAAACATTCTCTTTGAAAACCCTGTATTGGCACCGTTACCACGTTACAAGCTATCACCATTCAACCATTACTCACCATAAACTTTTCCACCAGAAAAAAGAAAAAAAATTTCTCTTTCCCCAGCAGATATCAAAACAAAAATAAGAATAACACTTACACCATCTTCTCCCTAGGACAAATTTCTGGTACTTTGGTATTTAATCTTCTTCTACCTCGAATGTTCGAAAGGCTAACGCCAATCTCACCTTCAGGTTTAAGACGATTAAATAGGGGCAGCTGTCATACCCCAAATTTGTCCTACCCTTTCACTTTCATCTGGTTTAGGCTTTACATTCATGTACATACTTCCATTAGGTCATCTAACATAGATCATGCATTCATTAACCAATAAGAAGCATGGGATCAAGGATTATTGAAATTAGGGGTCTCTAATCCCTTGTGCTTGAGCTTGACGTTATTTCAACTGAGGATCTCGTGAATTAGGGGTTTTGCCTCCTGACTTTTTCTCCTCAAGAGTTCAATGGTTTAGATTTGGATAAAGCATCCATTGAGTGCATTTCTCATCAATCAAGAGCATGGTTGGAAGCTTAGGTGAACTAAGGTTGACTCAAGGATCATATGGCTTTCTTCTTGTTAACTCAAGGGTTGCAAGAGGATGTATAAACTTCTTCTTGGTTTTGTATCAAGGATTATCCTATGGTGTATGGAAGTTTCATGGAAATCATCTTTCATCAATTCGAAGAAGCAACTTATTGTTTAGTTCACAAATCATATGGCTATGGTCTTCATATTAAGGAGAGTTACTTTAATCTTATTCACAAATTCGGTGCAAGGTTTTGGTTTATGTATGTTACCAATATTGCAAGAAGTCGTTTGTTCTTGAAAGATTAAAAGAGAAAAGGCGGAATAATCCTCGAGTGACATAGTTCAAGGTTCTCGAGCACAATTCCTCCGTGACACCAAAAGTCGTTTCAAATATGCAATAAAAAAAAAAGATTCACTCATGGTGATTGTTTGGAATTCAAGATGCAAACACAAGACTTATTGCAAAGCTAATGTACATTCCTAAAGTCAAAAGTCGTTCATTACAAAAATATCTAATACAGTCCAAATACAAACAAATCCATTACAAAATATCCAAACATTGAGTCTTAGTGCCTTTATCCTAATCTCCAATCTTCAATTCAAGTCCAATAAACACTTGTTTCTTCATCTTCAAGCTCAGCACTAGAACTCAGCGTCACTCTCTTTCTTTATGGACCTGTCAACAAAAAAATAAATACAATCAATCCCTACACATACAATTCAAAGGAGAAAAGCCTAACATCTTCTTCTAACTGTTTTTTCTAGCAGTCCATACATCATTAACTGATTACATTCAAGCTTCTCTGCACTTGACAGAACCGAACCGCACCATATTAACACCTGAACCCGCATATAATTCCAAACATCCATACCATACCACAAGTCAGCTTCATACCAAAATCAGAATCCACACATACAGCCCTCAGTCAATCATTTCCTAACCATAAAAACAAAACTCATACAATCCTAACAATTTCCAATCTTCACTAACCTTCACTTTCCTACCTTTAAACTTTTCCTAAACCTAACAGCAAATAACATCTCATAGCAGTTCCAACTAACCATCACTAACAACCTATAACAGAGGCAGAGAAGAAGGATTGGAAGAAGGGGATTATCAGAATAAAAGACTGAGTCATAACAGAAAAAATAAAAACGTAACAAACTTTGGGAAAGGGAGGGTACCTCATAACAGAACCTGTAACAGAATTCTCTGGCCATCATCTTCAATTTCTCAATCTCCTCAATCTATATAAAGCCATTCTTCACTCAGGTTCAGTTTTTTTTTGGGACGCACCATTCTCACTCTCTCTCTTCTTCAATCATCTTCACCATCGTATCCTTCAATCTTCGCTACAAATCATCATCTTCATCAACTCTGAATCTACAGAGGAGAACAAAAGGTTGAGAATCAGAAACATTGAGAAACATCATAAAGGAGAAAGAGAATTCTCAACTAACAGATAACAGCAAGAGGAGTCAGTATAACGGAATCGGAACTCACCTCATAATGTAACAAACTTTATCGTGATTCTTCACTCTCTCGAGTTCTTTCAGGATCTCCTCAGAAAATCATCAACATCACAAGAATCATCACCAGAACGAATCTTCATCTTCACTGTAGAATTCCCACGTGACAGTTCAACGTTCTGCGTCAATCTCCGATGCATCTTCATACGTCCTCAACAATAATACGCATCGTATCAATCTTCGCTTCACATAACAATTTGTTTCGCTGCCATAACCTTCAATACAACAAGAATCCTCAAGAACAGAGCAAAAGATTGAATCGGAGAGAGGCGAGGGCGGAGCGAAGAGTGAGAGAACCCGCGAGAGAGACGGAGAGGTTTGGAACGAGAGTTGAGAAGTGAGCTGAGCGAAAACACCGTTTCTCCGATTGCGATTGAAGATCTTGCTCGGAGGTGAGGGAGCTTTCCGATCACCGCCGCACCGTTCATTCGCGAGTGAGAGGAAAAGAGAAGCGAGAAGGAAGCTGACGCAAGAGACCGCCGTTGATCGGAGCAAGACATGTTAAAGATCCACTTGGAGTGATCCCTCCGCCGCCGTCGTTCATTCGTGAGAGAGAGGAAGCTGATAGGTCACATACTGAACCCTAAATCCTCTTTCTATTGAATTTTTTGAATTGAATTAAGTGACGTTTAATCGGGTAATTAGTCTGAATTAATTGGTGTAAATGCATTTTAGCATAAGGTTTAAGGTCTCATTATGTGCTGATTAAGATATGAAAACTATTCATTGGGCCATGTCCACCGAATTCACTAACACACCCCCTGGCCCATGGATTTCTTTCACAAAAAAAAAACTGATAATAAAAACTTTGTTTGGGCTAATGTATCTGGGCCTGCATATCTGCTGTGTACACCATTATTTTCAGACTGAACCCCCCTGTTTCCATGTTTTTGTAATTAGATTTGATGCTCCTTTTAGTATTTTTCTTTCTAGATTTTTTTAGATATAAAGGACATATAAAAAATAAGATTTTGTTAAGTTTTAGAGATTAGATCATTACTCCTGTCAGACTTTAGGTAATACTAATTTCCCTTGTTAGATTTTAGACTATAGTAAAACTTTTGACATAGAAAATATGCAATAAAAATACTAGTTTAGGCTTATTAGGATTTAAGTTTTTAATACAATTTAGACTTGAATTAGAATTCCCTTAACACCAATAAATCTCATAAAAATAGTAGATCTTTTAGGTTAATTTTGACATTTGAGTTCTTTTATAAAAAACCCATAAAAATAGTAGTTTTTAGTCTCATTTTTGTACTAATGCTTGAATCTTTTTGTACTATTTCATGTTATTTTTGTATGATGTTTGTGTGATTTTATTGCTCTTATTCTTGGCCTTATTTTAAGCCTATTTTTTGTTAGTACCTTTTCATTACTCCCTTTTGAATCCATCCCATGTTAACAGTAGGAATTAGAACAACTTAGATTAGAGAATAGGTTAGTTCCCCTTGCATTCTTTTTTCTTTTCAACTCTTTAAAACATTAATAAACGGAAAATGCGAATCACATTAAGCAAGTGATAGAGAAATGAGTGGGATTCATTCCCTAATCTATTTCTCAATCACTTAGTGGCATAGAAACGAGTGGGATTCATTCCCTAATCTGTTTCTCGGTCACTACTTAATGGGAGAGAAATGAGTGGGATTCATTCCCTAATCTGTTTCTCAAACATTAATTAATGGGAGAGAAATGAGTGGGATTCATTCCCTAATCTGTTTCTCAAACATTACATAATGGGATAGAAGTGAGTGGGATTCATTCCCTAATCTGCTTCTCGATCATTATACATTTTATGTGATTCGAATCGTGAAGTAAATTCCCTTAAAAAATACACAACCAAAAGCACTTTAAAACATCTAACAATGGTTCAGACTAAAGCAAAGTAGAGAAAGTGGTGAGTGGCCCGGTATTGGGAACTGTTCATCACTCATCTACCCTAAAAGACACAAACCAATCTCTTTCTTCTTCTTAAGGGCATCGTTATCTCCGTTCCATTGCATCCTAGGCTGTCCCCTTGTGCAAGAACGCGAGCGTTGACTCCGCCCAATTAAAAAACACAAAAACAAACAGAAAATCTTTAGCCGAGCTACGGTAACTCTGATTCTTGAAAAGGATACGTAGGCAGCGGGGTAGGGCCCGTGCGAGTACAATTCTTTATTTTCCCTACATTTTGCATTCATTTCGCATTTAGACATAGACATAGTACACACCCTTTAGATAGAAACAAACATAGGTGGATACCATCGAGTACGATGGGCGCGAGGGGTGCTAATACCTTCCCCTTGCGTAACCGACTCCCGTACCTTGATTCTCTGGTCGCAAGACCCTGTTCCTTCCTTCGTAGGTTTTCTGATATTCCTTTCCCTTATGGGATAAATATATTGGTGGCGACTCTGTTCTTTTTTTCGCGAGCGTGCGATAACATAGTCACTAAAGGGGTTACGGCTCAACGACAATTTATCAATGACTTCTCGAGTAATCTGACTATCACTTAGCCACTCAAGGAAGTTAACCACAAGGTTAAATACAAGAATGTGTGTTTACAAAATCACTTCTACAATAAGCAGATTACACGCAAATAAAGATCAAATATTATACTTAAATAATTTGAAATATAAAGCTATAAGTGTTTCTGTTTCTTTGTTGTTTGTTCTTGAAGATGTCTCACACTTTTCTCTTTTCTTCATGTGATATTCGTTTTTTTATTTATTTACAAAGTGACAATTTTCTTGTTCAACTTATTGTAATAATTCTTTCCTGAAATCTTATTCGTCACCTTTTTCAAACCCCAAGTCCTCCTTCTATAGATAATAACAAATAGATCAGTTGGAGGGTAAAGTTGGAAAATCTACATAAAATATCGTCGTTGAAGGTACTGTCCTTCTTCAAATTTTGTCAAAGTGGTGGAAGGAACATATGATGTTATACTGGTTGTATACTTGCCGCGTATTCTTCTCATTATCTTCTAGTAAGAGGCTTCTAGTATGAGTGGATGAAGCTTGAGTAGAGATCAGAGCTTGTCTTTAGATCTTGGTGAGAATGAAACTTCATAGTCTATAAGTTTAGAGTCCAAGACTTTAGATCATATCTTCGGCATACCTCTGAATCTCAAAATATTAGAGTTTTGAAGTAACAAATTCTATCTCAGAGTCCTTTCAGAAATTCTTCTTGAGCATTTTTTGACTTAACAATCCAGACGCTTGACCTTCATCAAAACCTCCTTTTTCCATTTCTTGATACAAAGTGCGTCTTTAGTTCAGAGTCAGCTTGCTTCAGATTAAGCTAATCTTCAAATTCTGAATAGGTTAGACTTCGGATGCGCCTTGTTAAGATCCTAGTTTGTCCATGTTTGACATCTCCAAAGTCAGAATATGATATTTTCAGATATGTGCACTTAACAAACTATTAGAGTACATAATTGTTCTCTATGCATTGTATGCTTTGTTACCATCCAAACTCAAGGATTAGTTGCAGAACCAAAATTATTCCAACACTTTTCCTGAGATAGACTTGTTCAAAACTAATTCCAACCACTTAAAAGGTTGGAAAGATAAGTTGGTCAGAGTGAGGGGGTGAGGTGGCTCATCATCAACCATTATAGGGACAAATGACACACCTAGGTTTCCTTTGCTTGGGCGGATAATCCCGCGGAAATCACCAATTATAACTTTGATTACCTCGTTGTTGATGAGATTGAAATATTTTGGAACTTTGTTGAGTTTAATGTCATGGAGTCTTGTACCATTATCATTTTGGATCAGGGGGACGATAAAACTATGGATAAATACTTGAGTAATTTTCTCGTATAATGTTCCTTAATTGGGTTTTTTTAACGGTTGAGTGCTTGTTTTTACCATTTTTATTTGGCATAAAAGATGTCGAAAATCACCCTAGATGAGAGATCCATGCAATTGATTGTACCAAGTGCAATAAATCGTAGTTTAGGTCCAACCATATTGTGGGGAATATTTTGTGGTGAAGAGCCCAATCAATTGGCACCAGCATTTTATGCGTATTTTCAAAAGTCAGTGAGTTTGCTACAATATATTGTGGTATTGGTACAACTGATTATTGCCTTACAAAAATTTCCATACAATTAATTGTAAATTTCATACAATTGATTATATCCACACAAAATCATTTTCCCCATTTTTCAAAAAGTGTCATGAATGTAAAAATGCACAAATAGCTTAAGACACTTAAATAATGTTTACATAAAGAGAGATTTGAGCATCTAGTGTATATTCATAAATCGATTATTACCGGTACCTTAAAAGATGATCAATTTCTTAAAACCCATGACTTAGCAATCTTGATACTTGATCCTAATATTTTTCTTCTTTGATATCTCTTCCAATATAATTTTTTCTTCATTAAAACTAATGCTTTACAAAGAAGATTTCTTTAAACTACATGAACAGACAATGTAGTTGAGTGCGTTAATGCCTTATGGAGCTTCATTTTAGCATTGAAGAAAGTTTGGCGCTCAAGTGGGTTCGTCTCTCCATCGTAGTTTTCAATTTTTAGAAGTCATAATTGTCTTGGTGTTAGTTCTTCATTTATCTCGATAGTAAACAGGAGTTCAATGATGTACCCTTTTACTTTCTTTTGTTTCAGTGCATCCACGAATGATACATCACTCTCTGGCTATCAGCTAGCAATGTTTCCTTGAGAGTCGTGTACTTGCCGTTTGCAACTTTAGGGCCTCTTGTTGTTTTCAATTAACTTTAGGCAATTTCTCTTTACACCCTTATACAATGGGGCGCACCTATGAAAACCCAAAAATATCCTCGAGTTTATTCGAAGATACATCTCCGAATGTATTAAATCTCAATTTTTGCTTAAATTTAGTTCGGAGATACATCTTTGAATTAACCTCAATAAATTTCAGAGATATATCTCCGAATTTTTCTCATTCCTATATTACCACCATATACAATTCATTTTTTTATTTGAAACATGAATGTTTTAAAGATATTGTTGGGTTTTATTGTGCATATAATCTCACATTCTCCTTTTTATCAGTTTGAAATTTGAATTGAAAATTAACATTACTAACCATAACATGTTTGATTTATCTACTTTGCAAGATCAATTATACATAAGAATTTTATTTTAATAGTCTGGATTTTTATCTTGAAAAGGTTACTTGTCCTAAAATGCATATCATTAGATTTTGTTTATCATTAATTTTTTGTTCTTGTCATCTATTTGTTTGTGGTATAACTGACTGAATGAGTAATCTTCTCCACCTTTAAATGATTAAGATGTTTTTGTTGTTGTCAGTGTGTGTATAACCTTTAATTGTACCATGTCATACACGTTATTCACTTTGTAGTTGTGAACATTTTTGAATTTCAAATAAAATTAATCAACTTTCATTTGTAGGATGGAACTGAAGAATATCGTAAACTGTGTGGCGGTCATGGTTATCTTACTAGCAGTGTCTACCTAAGTTATTTGTAGTTTATGTTAATGCATGCACATATGAAGGAGAAAATAACGTGCTCCTTTTTAAGGTGTATTTTTGGAGATGCATCTTCGAATTAATCTCAGAAAAATTCTGAGATGTATCTCCGAACTAAATTTTGAAAAAAAAGGATTTGGTGCGTCCAAAGCTATATCTAAAAAAATATAAGACATTTTTTACTTTTTGCCAGAGATCTTAAAAAACGTATAAGGGTGCAATCAGAAATTCCTTTCACTTTATCTTAATTATGAGTTTCTGATATGTGTTTTTATTACCTCAATCATGTTTTTTATGTCTATTCATGGTGCCAAGGTTACAAAGTGTCACATCCCTTAGATTCTTATTGAACAAGAACATGGAGGGGTGAGATTTCTCTCTCTTTTGAGAATATCTCATTACACCCCTTAATTCTCTTATGCACCTAGAAAAATTCCAAATATGCCCACTGCTTCCGTAGATGCACATCCGGAAGCACCTTTTTTTGCCAAAAGCTGATTTTTTTTTCCGCAGGTGCATCTACGGGAGTATTTTAAACTAGTGAACATTGGGGAAAATGGCAAATTAATTAAGTTTAGGGAATATTTCGTAGGTACATCTATGGAATGTCTTAGCGCCATAATGTTTCGTAGATGCACCTACGAAATTATCTGGTATATTTTGAACTAGCACGATCACTCCCCATTGTTATATTTCTTCTTCTACACTTCCTCTCCACAACCTAAAAACCCTACATCATCAATATCATTTTTCACTCAAAAACTCCAACTTTTTGGTGCAACAAATCAAAGAGAGAAAGAGAAGACTCAATTTCAGATAAATAATCATCTTTGTCCATTGCATTGCTCACATTATGCATCAATTTGTTGTAAAAAAAGTAACGTTACTTCCGTAGGTACATCTACGGAACGTGTAAAAGATGAACACATTCCAGATGTGAATCTACAGAACGTTTCTGTGCTGTTTTTTCAGAAGTTTTGTGATTTTGTGTTATTTATGTTATTGTTTACAAATAGATATGGTGCACCCCGATAATATCTCAAGAGAATTAGTTCCTTTAGTCGATGTTTCACTGAAGGTTGAAGGGATAGTCGTAAAGGCAGTTGATGTCGGCAGTGACTTTAATAACAAGCAAGAGTTTGATGATCGTGATAGCATGCTCACATGGATTAGTAGGAATGCAACTAACCTTAGTTTTGGTGCGATAATAGGAAGATCGGATATGGTACGACAAGAAGAAACGCGCTCGTAACAATGTTGTGTGAAATAAGCGGGAAATACCATGTTGGCTACCATGTTTGTAATAGAAAATGCAAGTGTCGATTAAACATTCGTGCTTACATGTTGGCTAGAAAGAAGTGGAAATTTAGTGTTATTTGTGGCTTGCATAACCATGACTTGTGCGCAAAATTACAAGGTCATCCTAGTGTATGTCGACTCAATCCGGAAGAGAAGACATGTATTAGTGACATGTCCTTGAATCTTGTCCAACCGAGAAATATACTTGCCACATTGAAATGAACAGAACCTGACAACGTATCAAATATAAGGCAAATGTATAACATTTGGTACCGCAATAATAAGGTGGTTAGGGGAGATAGAAGTGAAATGCAACAACTGTTGAAATTGTTGGATGATAACAAATACGTGTCGCGGTACAAAACCTGTGATGACGGGGTTACGGTCCGAGATACTTTTTGGACTCATCTGAATTCGATAAAGTTGTTCAACACGTTCCCGACAATGCTCCTTCTCGATTCTACCTACAAGACCAACAAGTACAGACTTCTGTTATTTGAGATGGTAGGTGTTACGTCCACCGAGAAGACATACATCGTTGGTTACACACCGGTGTCAAAATGGATGAAATTCCCGAAAATGAGACATCTTATTGCATGCGCGTATGATAGGGTGTGCATTGACTTGATGCGTTATAGTTTTTCAGAACTATTTTCCCCCTCTGCACCGTACCACCTACAAATCCAAATGATTGCATCATGTGTATTGGATGACTTTCAAAATCGAATCATTTGGTGCAAGTTTACTTGAACCCGGGATGCCCCATACCACCTACGTCACCAGAATGAGCGCTTCATCATTCCGAAGATTTCGAGACGTGGCCGAATCTTTTTGTTGATAGGATGCACGAATTCAAAAGATTAAACAACATCGAGAAGGAAGGGAATAAGGAAAAGTCAAAATTGGAACCACCAATAGATTTAGCCGGCGATAGTTCTTTTGATGTGTTTTGTAGTTTCAAAGAGTAATGTATGCACTCTTTAACATTGCAATATAATCATTTTTTGTCAATTATAAATTCTAATGGAAGGTTTAGTTTGGTGTTTGTCTTTTAAAATTTTGGACTGCATTATAATTCAGTTCTGCTAAATAAACTAACAGGGAAATTTTTGTAGATGTATCTGCGGAAGGATAAAAATTTGCAAAATATGGATATTTTTCGTAGATATACCTACAGAACCAAAATATATGGGTTCCTTCCATGGATATACCTATGGAACATTCTGTGGTAGAAAATGGGTGGTCCATATTCACTTAGGTTTTCTATAAATTTGGAGTTTCTAATGCTGTATTCACACAAACATAAAAATGTCTCAATTTGAGCACAACATTTGTTGGTATGTCGCAAGTGTCTCCTACTCCGACAGTAGAACACCTGGGTGGACATTCAAACTCAGCGAGTACACCTCGCTCGACGTTATCATTGACGAAATTCACTACTGTCTACCTTATGATACAAACGAAAGGTTGTGAAGCTCGAGTATCGTTCACCTTCATTTGACAACGGAGGGAACGTCGTTTACAACCACTTTGAGCTCCAGAACCGAACAGATGTTTTGTCGATGTGGCGAACGTATTTCGGTTTCGAAGAGAAAATCTCGCTCGAGTTCGTAGCTACTGTGCAAAGAACGGTCGAGCAAATCTTAGAGATGTGTTAGCGTCCACCAGGCTATTGAAATGTAATGTTTAATTTGTTGTTGCAATTATCGATATAATGCCGATTTTAAGCTATGAATGTTGTTTTTATCGTTGCAAATGTTATTTTTCTGGTATTCTGCATTTGGTTTATTCTGTAGATATACTTAAGGAAGTTTTCCGTATGTGCATCTACGAAAAGTTTTCACGTAAATGTAAAAAAGTGCTTTCAGATATACATCTACGGAAGAAGAGAGACAAATTTAAAAGCACACATGGTGCCTAAGAATCTCAATGGCTGTAGTAAGAGATTCTCTAAATTTTTATATTTAGGTCGATTGTTCTAGGAGTTATGCCTCATATGGTTGTACTTGCATTCAGAGCGTTTTGGTGGAGTTATAATTCCAGCTTCCTCCATGTCAGATGATCTTTGGGACTTGGAAAATTTTATACCATACCCAATATTTGGTGTCATTGTTCTTATGAACTTGCAAGATGGGTCACCTAAGCAAGTGATGTGTTTTGAATAAAAATAAAATTTGAAATAAGTAAATAAGAGTTAAATATAATGTAAAACCCTAATATAATTAACAACAAAATTAATGTCCTTTAACTTTTCAAAGAAAAACGTTAACATCACTTTTTTAGAGACTCATATTTTTGTGGTCCAAGATACTTGCTTTAGGCCCTTGTGAACATCATTTAGCTAGTCTTGAACACGATGGTTAGATAAGTTGGAATTGTATTCTGCCTTCTGTACAACAAAAAACTGTAACACTTTTGCCATAAATAAATGGTTACAAAAAGTGTCAACACTCAACACATAAGAGTTGAAGTATTTTTCTATGAAATTTTAATATTTGATTGGTGATCCTATCTTTTTTAATCATATGCTCCTAAAATATGCATATGAACAGGTTATGTACAAGAGTCTTGCTTGGCTCGGAGAAGTGACCAGTCAAAGCTGTAAAAACTCAAAGCAAATAATACATCAGAAACTGTAAGTAACAGTGTAACACAATGTTTTGGAGTTGAGGCTGGAACAAGTCCAATCCTAAGATTGTCAATATCCTAAAACCATATCTATCTGTCTATATGTGCATGCATATATATGCATGCAGGCTAGGTAGGAGGTAGGTCAGAGACATTGTATGAACTCAAGGATAGTTGACTACTACCACGAGTGTATGTGAATAATATGAGTGTAGCCTCCACAGTATGACCCCAGGATAAAGGAAATGTTCCTTGCTTCCTTTTTGCATGTCACAGTTTCAATGCATTTCATATGCATCTTATAGTTATATAGGCTAGATTAGATTATGGGCCTCTGTCCATTTATGATTCTGTATGGGTAGACCTAGATTGGTAAGAGCAGGAAACATAGGCAGGTCTTAAATTGGAATTGAAGTGGAGAAAAATTCTTGACAAAAAGAAAAAAAGTGAAAAAATTCTAGTCATACTGTAGTACTCCTCTGGCACTGTTGAATAATATATTAGTTCTTTTTCTTTTTTGACAAATTGAATATTAGAGTTTGTGCTTGTAGATGTGATTTTATATTATTTTTAAATGATTCTTTTTTGAGTAAAATCATTGGTTAGGAAAATATAAAGTTGTGATTAAACAACCACGCCAATATAGATCATTGGATTTCAATAAGCTGCATCTCTAACAAATTACAGCATAATACACACAAGATCCAGAAACTTGTACATAATGTCAAAAATGGAAGGTTGAATCTAATTGCTATGACATGTTAGATCGAGCTACCTATATAGTGTTTGAATAAATAGTTTATCAATTAAAACCAATTTGAGGTGCTGAAGTCTCTTAACTTTCTCAGATGTCTCTCCATTTCTTCTCTGGATTGAACCCACTCTCGTCTTTCTATGACAGTTGTTGGATCATCTTTTTCACTCTGCATATAAAATGGCATATCAGAGGTGTGTTATGTAAGGATAAATAGCAAGTGATTTAGGAAAGAAATAATTACCGCGTGTATTATTTTGAAGGAGTTGCCCTTATCAGCTATAACAAGCAAGTCGCTCTTTCTATCTCTAGTTCTCCCTCCTGGAGCTGTTACCTGCAGAAGGTTTATTGAGGATTAGTTCAAATTAGACTACTCCAGCTTGATTGACAATTTATTCGTAATAACTATGAACATAACAAATATAGCCCTGGATGATTGTGTAAAAGGGATTCCAGTGTTTATGAGAAAGCTATACAAGGCTGTGAAAATGAATCAGGGTGATGAGAAATTGCTAATGAGTTCTAACACATGATCAGCATTCTCCAGTTTCAGATGAACTCCATTTTCTTTTTGACACTATTACCCAAAACAAAAGTAAGGTCATTTGTTAGAAACACTTAAAATAAAAACTAGTTTTCGGGGCTATTTTCAGAAATAGTTTAGGGTGATAGAAACTTTTTAGTGAAAAATCTAAGTTTCATGCAATTACATAGAATAACAGCCACTCATAAACATTGGAAAGATTGTCTGGAGTTATCATGCTAATTGTAGTGTGAGAAATCACGTAGCAATCAATGTCCCAGCAAACAAAGTTGCGTCTAAAAAAATACTATCAACTCCCAAGCAGAGGTAGTGCGAGAGTTAAAGTTCTCTACTGGTATAAACCGATCCCTCCACATACAGAGAGATGGGAGAGGATGGGAGGGGACATTGTTTGTGCATTTGAGAATTATTAGGCGTGGTTCCAGCAAATTCAACTAGAGCGAGGTTGTTTGCGTGAACTAATGGAATCTTCAGACTCAACCGGTAAGCTTTTACTAGATACAAAAATAATGTTATAAAAATCTATCATAGTATCTAAACAAAATGTTCACAATAAATATTCTATAAGGAACTGGATAATTAAAACCAAACCATCAAGGTTCAAAATCACAGGATAGGGTCACAACTCAGCACACAAGCTCAAATAAGGGCCAAAGTCAAATTAACAAATTATGAGTTTCAGAGTTACTTGAGTGAAAGATGGCCAAACAGAGTTACCCTCATTGGAGCTGGATTAAGTTTGGAAAACATGGTTTAAAATCATCAAAGTTGGCTTCATTCAGATCCGTGGCCTGTTGGATGCATGCCAATATAAAGCAATGGGTGTGTTAATGTGTTCTAATTTGATATTATTGATATTGGGAATTACGTGGCTGTGAGACTCGGTAAAACACCATTTACCTCATTGGCATATGGGTTCGTGTTGGGATCTCAGATGCTAAGGAGTGGAGAGTTATATTATAACCGTAAGGTTCATATTTTGAGCTTGGACTTATCATTCAGCTTTTGTATTTTGGGTTTTTAAAAACATTGAACCATTATCATTTTAGACATGGGAAAAATAACCATTATTTAAAACTTGCTCACTTCTGTGAGTTAACTTAAATTTGACACTAGAGTCGTGCACTTCCAAAGATATTGTATAAACAATAAAACAAAAAGTAAATTCAAGGATGAAAATATGACTACCGAAAGAAACAAACAGCAGATATTTTCTAAAAGCAACCAGACTGAGAATTAGCTAACAATTCCTTACCAGAACTTTGGCTCTGGTTATTGACTTAGTTTTGGAATCAATAACATAAATCTCCTCAAAATCTAGGACAAACTCAGGGTCTCCCAGCCTCCGATTTTTGTAGTATTTTGTCAAGAATACCTGTAACAGAAAAACATTAAAAGTTGGTCACTGTTTCATGTAGAAAACATTCAAAACAGAAGCAAAGTGAAAACAATGCGGTATTTTTTAGTTAAATCTGAAAACATAAAATGTTTTATTAAACAAAAATGACCATTACTTTCTTGCAAATCAATAATACCTTATAAATTTTAATATGAAAAATTGTATTGAATGTGAGATATATTATATTATAAGCTCATTTTCCTGAGAATATTTCTAAATCCCGAAGAACAACACAGCCCTACACAGCCCTAGCAGTGTGAAAGATACAAAATACAGCTCAAGTAAAGCTATTTGCCTGGTAGGATTCCATAAGAGAATTGTTCAGTAATATTACACAATTCTTGAGACAAATTCTAAAGCATGTGATCTTTGAAGTAGTTACACTACTTATATACTCGTCCTTTAAACTATCCATTTATATCAATTGTCACAGATTTTCATCAAGACATTAACTAGATAAAGTTGTACAACAAAGTTGTAAAGAAACACAGTAATTCAAAGTTTACTTAAATGCCTCAAATGAGATAGCAACCCATACATACCTTCTCGATTTCCCTCTCATATTTATAAAGAGGATCTCGACGTGCATCAACAGGTGGTTCTGTAACATTGTCGACTCCAAAATCACTTAGAGCGCATCTAATATACTACAGATTCGTAGAAAAAAGAATGCAAACATTAAATTTGGAAGTGATACGTGTAGAGGAGGAAATGGAAAAAGAAATGAATCACTCTAAGTATGCTTAGCATAGCTTCCTAAACCGCCAAGCATAGTCAATATATATAGCAATTTGTAAATATGAATGGATTCCATCATTTTGGGCATATAAGCAAAAGCTTCCCCCAACACCATAGATACGATAAGATACCAATTTTATACTCCTATTTAGGTCCACTTTAGATAAAGAGTTAAATTAAGTACTTAAAGTATATGCACTTATCATACAAGTGTTTTATGTATAAGCTATTTAAATAACAAAAAATATAATAAAGTCAAACTATTTTCATGAAGTTGTTTGCACAGGCTATCCTAGAGATCTTATGAAAATAAGCTGAAAATCACTCGTGAACATGTCATAAGTTGTTTATATAAGCTCTCTCAAACACTTTTAGTAGTGCCTGTATCACTAAGGCCTGTTTGGATTAACTTATTTGAACTTATTTAATGGCACAAGTTTTATGATAATGTTTGGAAGAGCTTATTAGAACAACTTATGACACTTTTCATAAACTTTTTATAGCTTATTTTTATAAGTTCTTTAAAATAGGTTATGAAAACAACTTGTAGCATATATAAAAACCATTTAAAATGTCTTATACAAGCTTATTCATAAACACTTGTGTTATAAGCTGCAAATAAACTTAAAGATAAACTCATGTAAGTAAATCCAAATATGCCGTAATTAAACTAACATTATCAATAATTTGGGGATAATAAAATTTACCTTCTGAGGCATTGGTGCAAGAACCTTGGGGATTGAATACACATCTGTATCTGGAGGAGTAACATACATCTACAACCAAAATTCAACAATTAAAATACCAACAACTAACAACAACAAAAAATGAAGATCAAGATTGATTCAAAGGCTAACACCAACCTCTCTGAAATCATAGACATCATTATCAGGGTCAGGTGGTTTCCTAATGAAGAAATCACAATCCAACAAACTAATCTTATGAAACTCATCTTCATTGATTCTGTAATCAACAAGAGTATCCGGGTCCCAACCCTGCGTAGACACGAAGCTCATGCTCTGCGCTACCGCAATGTCACCGTCGCCGGAAGCCAGCGTGTCGTACTCGATGTCGAAGTCCTTCTTGTTGTCGACTTCATCCATTTCGTCGTCGTCTATCTCGTAGACGTCGGTGCCGGAGGAATCGATGTCGCCGTCGTCGGCGCGGGTTAGGAATGGGTTGCGGCGTGGGGTGGTTTGGAGGGAGAGAGGTTTGAATTTTGAAGCAGGGAAGAAGGAGGGTTGTGTGAAGGTGGAAAGAGGAGGGAGTAGTGGGGGTGAGAGGAAGAAGAAGGAGGTGGTGGAAATGGACATGGTTGTAGCAGGGAAGTCGAGAAGATAGCACTTGGCGAGTGCAGTAATTGAAATTGGATTAGATTACAAAAATAGTACTACTCCTAGTATCTAGTTGATTCAATTTCTTCACTTGTCATTTTTCTTCACCTTTATTTTGGTGGAAAAAGAAATTTGTTTCATTATGTATTAAACTAAACAAAAAAAATAAAAATTAAATCTCTATTCCACTCTCTACCATTTTACTTCTTCCTTAATTTTAAAATATTGAAACACAATATTTAATATTAGATCTAAGATTAGAAATAAAAATATTAACTATAGTTTAGAGGGTAGTGTCTATAGTTTTGAGACTATGAAAAAAATTATTAGAAAATATTTTGAGATTAATACTTCAGATAAAATATTATGGAGAAAGTTATTCATCTAACCGACTTCACTTAATAGGATAAGGTTTTGGTGTTGTGTTATGGTTGTATGAGTCTACGCAGCTCAACCCAAAGATATAATATGAATTATTCACCAAAAAGTTCATGTTTTAAAGTACAGAACATGCCCAATAGTGAGCTTTAAAGTTGCTTTATGAGATGTCCTCCTTAACGACAAAGGATGACATGTGTGATCTTGCACCCTCAAGGTCATTCTAATGAGCTACTATATATATTATTCATGTATTTGTAAGCATCAATGTGTTAACGCCATTTTGAGTTGCATGAAGCACATTTAGATTAGATAGGTTATACCACTTCTCTTATAGTCAATTACACTAACCAAACCACACATATTCCCCAACTATCTCGGAGTTCGCCTCGACGTGCATAGTAATATTCTAGAGCACATTAGAGTTATGTCAGTTTATTAATAGAAGTCTCACCCTCCTTCAAATATGATCACGCAATCGGTTCACTCATCTTCTACTTGCTAACATACTATCTAACTTAGGCATCAGGATGTTTTTTTTTACAAGTACCTTCCTTTTGTATTCAAAGGAGAGGTGAATCTAGAAACATGAAATGAGATCGAAACAATGTGGCCATTAATGCAAAACCTAAATCCACTGCTCATACGGTCTATCCAGTAAGTTAATACAGTAACATTAGTATCCATTGACATATAATCATTATTGTCTCAAATATCCAAAGAAAAGTGTTTAGAAGGAAAGTGCAACCATTAGACACAACACCTAAAACTATGAACCCAAATATGGATATTCACAGTCTTAAAGTCATGTTGGTGGATAATAGGGCCATACACCTTAACGATCTTGTTCAAAAAGTATAAACGAGACGAAAGGATCATAAGATATTAAAAGTGAGAAAACCCCGAGAAATGCTATTGGAATTGTGTTGGTTTTAAAATGTTTTCAATATCTTTTGGCGCAAAGCAGTAATACAATACAAAGTAAAAAAAATGAGGATAAGAACCACACACAAAATTTATATTGGTCCACATCGTTAACTCGATGTTAATCGCACTTGATTGCAAACTAGGCTTGGTTTTTCTTGTCTCACACTATAAGCCATCCTTACCTTACAACTAGTGGAAACTTTCTTGCCTCACACTAGAGGATTTTCTTATCTTAAGGCTTTAAGGAATTTTAGGTAAAGTATAGAGAATAGGCTTTGAGGGTTGTGGTAAGGATGGTGGAGGTTTAGAAGTTATAGAGGGCTCGAGGGTAAATGAATGAACTATACAAGGTTTAGGTGATTATTGGATCACTGGACATTGGTTGAATTTAATGCTGAGTTAAAAAATAATTTTGTGTGGATGGATGGATGAGTTATTTATTAGTAGTAGTGAGAGAAACAATGGTAGATTAGATTGATAAATTAATAATTTTTTCACTAGTAATATTACTAGAAAAGGAAGGTGTAGTTTTTTTAAGGTTAAATTACTCCCAATATCCTTTAAGTTATTTAATTGTAACAGTTTGGTCCTTCAAGTTTTTTTTGTAACAACTTGGTCCTTTTTGGTGATATCTGCCTCCTCTTTCTCTCATTTTAATCATTTAGAAATGTTGATTGTTGTGTTTTTGGAAGCACTTCATCATTTTTACATCCCTCAAAATAATTGCATCCACAATTAGCACATTTTCTCGGTTAAAAAAGGATAATGGTCCACTCATTTGATAACATAAAGGACCTAATTGTAGCGAAAATAACATAAAGGACCAAACTGTTACAATTAAATAACTTAAAGGACCTTGGGAGTAATTTAACCTTTTTTTAACTATAATTTGCCTCCTCTTGTTTAAAAGGACAAGAATTTTAGGGTCTTCTTCTTCTTCAAAATGCATAGAAATTGAATCTTTAACAAGTGTAACATGTTTTCTATTGGTTCATCTTTCATATAAGTTGGAGAGTGTATGAGGAAATTATGGTACTTCAATGGAAAGATTAATAAATTTATCAATTATGTTGAACTTGATGTATTCATGTATAACCTCTTCATTATTTAACTAAGTGGTATCTTGATATTTTGTTTCTTCATCAATAACCATTCTTAATTAAATTCTTTTAATTTAGTTATTGTTACCCTTTAAGTGTTAAATCTTTATTTTCCTCTGAATTTTCATTTAGGCAAGATTGTTGGAGTTGAATACTTGATTGCAACAAACAACTAAATAATCTCGATAATCCATTTTTATAAAATTCTTGATTATATTCATTTTCTTAAGCAGTGCAAAATCAATATTGAGTAAGAGATTTTATTATTCCTTCCTTTACGTGAATCAATAATGGAAAACTTTATGTGCTTAAAAACTAGATAAGGAAGACTATACTTAATCGTCTTAATCAAACACAACATAATATTCTAGTGTTCCCACCTGACGTGGTCTACATAACATTTCTTGTAAACTACACATCCTTTAATTGACTTTAATAGGACATTGTATTATTCCTTTAGATGTTTAGTATTATGAGCAACATTGTAGTCACTTAATAGCGCTTGATTAATATTCTTGAAACCATTTTTTCTCATACTATCGGTTAATTTCTACCTCTTCACTTGCATAACGGGTGATCTCATCAATTAAAGCTTTTGTGATAATAACGCCAACTCAAACAACTATGGAGGTGATTTCATTATATAGAATGTTAGAAAATATATAATTCTTTAACTAACTCGGTTTAGAGAGGCTTATTCATAATAAGGAAATATTTACACATACCCATTTTAACAAACATGGGTAGAAAATAGAAAACCCACATTTTTGGTTCCTTATCTTTTTCTCAGGGTTCATACTGGACTCTTAACTTTATTAAAGTGTTACACGTTAGTCTTTTACGTTCATCGACTAATGTATTGCATCATAAGGTTTTATAATCCAAAGCCGAATTTCTGTTGATCAAAGCGAAAGTACTAATAGAGAAAAACAAGGAAAATCATAGTAGAAGATTAATTGAAGAAACTGGTGGAGTGGGGCGGAAGTCTTGCTCATGTGGGTGGTATTACTGCAAAATCTCTAATTCTGTTTTAAATCAATCACTGAAGTTGTGAAAGTTTTTGCTTAGATTTTAGTTGGTGTTCCTGATAGTTAAGAGACTTGTTAGTTAGTAGTGGTGAGTATAAATGTTTTTTTGTCTGTGAAATTGGAAAAAACTTGTTAGAGATTTGAGAGATGTGTGTACCTGATGATGATGATTCTGTTGGAGAAGACAATGATTCCTGATGATAATGAAATGTAATATACAACTGATTTGTAAATTAAATCATCAAGTATGAAGTGGCTTAGTGGTGAACCATGATGTCCTTCAATCAAGGAGACCTTGGTTTGAATCCTAGCTCAAGGCAAAATTTTGAATTTTTCTTGAAGTTTTGATGTCCTTGATGATGAACAGATGCCACGCGTATGAACATGTGCCACGCCTGATTACACACATTCATAAATAAACGTCGTTTGTGAGAATTAGACGGAAATGACCTAAATGATGTCGTTTGAAGATATAAGGGACTACATTGACACTTTTAAAAGTTAAGAGACCAAAATGAACCCCGAGGTGATGTTAAGGGACTAAAAATGATATTTTTCCTAAATTTTATTTTAGAACAATCAAAGACTTCCAGAATCAAACCAACACGTCAAACATTAGGAATATTTTGTTGTTCGTACAAATCCAAACCAATAACGGAATCTAAACCAAACTATAGTGTATGAGTTGAACATTTGTTCATTTGAGACAAAAATCAAATCAACCCAATAAAATTTAATGTTAATTGATTTGAACAAAAGTTTCCAATACTCTATTCATATGTCCGTCTACTCAAACTAATCATAATTAATCCGTATATTTAGGGGTGGACAACGGGACGGGTTGGGCGGGTTCGGGCCCAAAATACTCACTCAATTCAACCCACGGTTCAATCATATAGGCCCATTTCCGCCCATTTTTTTTGTCGGGTTGGACGGGTTGGGTTATAACGGGTTGTGGGTTAATACGAACGGTTTAATCGGTTTAACTCAACAACATATTTTTTACTACAAATTACTAGAGCTTAAACCCAAAATAAATCCAAATTACCAAGAATTTAAATTCAACATTCAATGTTCTATCATCAACATAAATATAAATTACAACAAATTACTACAGTATAAATATTAATAGCCTTATAACTATTATCAATAGCCTTATAACTACTATCAATAGCCTTCCACGTATAACTCCAATCAAATTTCTCATGGCCTGGGCTCTTGTCTAAAGTAACATCCTTGCACTAGCAAATCTGTATATCAAACATATATATTGTCAGTTAGAGTTGCTCAATTTAGCACTTAGCATATGCAAAGAAATTGAAACAGAATTTAGAACTTAGCATAATACACCATTAGTAATACCATGGACATATATAGAATTTAATCTAAATCTAAGTCACACCAACAGATATTCCAAATTCAATAATATGGCAACACATAAGATTTCAAACTCAGTAACCAAGTTAATTAATAAGGGAAAACAATGAGATTAAGCTACTGTTAGCATTCTCGCTGATTTATAATGCAAATAAGGGATGGAAATATAAGGCAAAACAGTCCCTTACCATACTTACTAAAGATTTCATAATAGAATTTCAGAATAATAATAGTCCCTTAGTCAAAATAGTCCCTTAGTCAAAATAGTCCCATTCCCATTGCAAAATAGTACCTATTGCAAATAAATCAGAATTTCATAATATCAAACAAATTCTTAAATTAACTAAAGATTTACCATACTTACTCATCATTACCCATCATTGTTACAGAATTACAAGTTTGGGTTCTTGGAGATTGGAATGTCAAAGATTCACCACTAAAACACACCTAAGTGCAGCAGCATATGGGACTGTTAGATTCATATCCAGCAGCATCTGATTAATATGGGACCGTTAGATTCACCACTAAACCACTAAAACACACCACTAAAATACTCCTAAGTGCAACAGCAAAATTATAAGTTATGTTAAATTATTAATCAGATGCATAGTAAAACAGATGCAACATTCTAACTTACATAAGAGAATTAAACAGATGCACAGTTAAAGACCTAAGTGCAGCAGCATGTGAGACTGTTAGATTCATATCCATGTACTTCCCCGACAAGAGAAAAGATAGTCCTAGTGCCTGTCATTATAATATCAAGTTCAGATTATAGACATGGTGCCATTTTGTTACATAAATTCAGTCAAGAAAACATCATATTATCTAGTTTGAATCACCTGTAATGTCACTGGTAAAGCAAAATTGAAGCAAAATACGATGGATTCTTTTGCGTAATATAATAGCCCAACTAGCTTCTTCAAAATCCACGCGACAAAATATTTATTCTTTACTAGGCCATTGAGTAGTAATATTTAAGTCATGTATGACTTCAAAAAAATCAAAAAACATAGTTGATCTGAAAAATTGGATAAAAAACATTAGTATCAGTGTTATAGCATAATACTTGAGCAATATATAGCATAATAGAATACCTGAATTTTCAAGCACAACCAGGAGGTTGTGGCTGAGAATGTGATGATGAAACACTTGAATTCCCGGATCCTCCTCTTGCTCTTGCAGACATTTCTTGAAACTCTAAAATAATGACAACCAATTTTTTAGTAAGACACCTGAATTAACATCTTATTTATCTAATATAAAGTTAAATTTTTTACCTGTTATAATATCTTCTGAAAGCTCATAATCTTCCATGAGGTTCATGTCTTTGAAATATGTAAAAGAAGGCCTTAACCAATTCTGGGTGCAAATTAATGCCTCTGCCATTTCAGCTGTTAGAGAGGTCCTGTAGGTTTCTATGACTCTTCCTCCTATGCTGAAAGCACTTTCAGAAGCAACGGTAGACACCGGTGTGGCTAAAATATCTTTAGCCATTGTAGATAAAACAGGATATTGAGCTGAATTGTGTTTCCACCACACAAGAATGTCAAAATTAGGATCCTTTTTGACACACTTAGTAAAATTAAAACCCTCAAGCTCATTTTCTTGATCAATCGAGTCTTGTTCCTCTAAATGTTGCTCAAAAGCTTCGGCTCTAGCCATAACTGAAGAACATACAACAATAGCATTTGTTTCAGAAATTGGATGCTTGTCCACCACTACCAAGAGGCTGTCCAGAATTGAGTTTTTGGTCATAAGCTTGCTTATACCAATCATACAACTTTTGTAAACTCTCTTTTATAGCTTTGAGCAAGTCACTACCAAGCTTGGATCCAACTCCATACATATCCTTAAAAGTCCACTCAATAAATCTCAACTTGTATCTTGGATCAAAAATAATACCAAAATATATCATTTTGTTCATCTTATCAGCACTCCCCCAATACTTATTATACTTTTCCATCATATCCCCACCCACACTTGCAAAAATATAATTTAAGTTCATAGTAGCTTGCTGCAACTCACAATAAATGGAAGACACTTGGTGAAAACAAGTATGCAAACTCACATTTTGAGAGGTGGAAAAAATCTTAGTTGCGTCATAGAATAACTTTAGAAAATCGGAAAAAGCCCTAGCAATGTCCCAATCTTCACTACTAGGGGGTTACCTTTTCCAAAGAACTCCCTGTAGCTCGAGTCTTCATCCTCAAGTTTTTCAAATGCGAGTTGAAACTTCTCCGCAGCCTTTAGCATTAAATATGTCGCGTTCCAACGAGTTGAAACATCGAGACAAACCAACTTTTTACAAGTTATTTCAGCAAATCCAATGCATTCTTTAAACTTGGCTCCCCTTTGAGGTGATGACTTGACAAATCTAACAGCATCCCTAACACTAGTTACAGCTAAATGTTTATCTTTCAATCCCTCATTTACCACCAAGTTCAAAATATGAGCAGAACACCTCATATGAAAACATTCTCCATCCCCCATCAACCCATTCATATTTGCTATTTTTTTCTTCAGATATGTCACAACCACATCATTTGCAGTGGCATTATCAACAGTTATGGTTGACACATTCCTAATCCCCCAATCCTTTAACACTTCTTCAATCTTCCTACCTACAGTGCCACCCTTGTGGTCTGGGATTACGGCAAAGCTTATAATTCTTTTTTGGTACTTCCATTCGTTATCCACAAAGTGTGCCGTAAGGGTCAAGTAGTTGAGATTTTGTAAAGAACTCCAACAATCAGTAGTAAGTGCTACCCTATTGCAGTCAGACTTAAAAAAGGCCTTTAATTTTTCTTTTTCATCCAAGTGTAGCTGAAAACAGTCCCTAGCTACTGTACGCCTAGATGGGATGGAAAATTGGGGCTGCATTACTTTAGAATAAAATTTAAACCCTTCACGTTCCACTGCACTAAATGGCTGCTCATCTAGCACTACAAAAATTGACAAAGCACTCCTGCAAGCTTTCTTGTCAAATCTAAAGCTAACTTGAACCAGGTCACCATCTACAGTTGGGTATGTTAGAATAGTTTGTGTGGGGTCAGTTGACACAGCAAGGGGCATCTTAGGACATTTTTTAATATGATGGTTCAAGTTGGTGGTGCCGTGAGTCCTAGGGTCACACAAGTATTTTTTGTGGCAGTGTTTGCAAGCTGCAGTGGGAGCATCGACTAAGTCATCGGGTAACCTAATAAAATGTTCCCAGCAAGCAGATAATTGTCTAGAACCACTTGCACTAGATTTCCTTTTCTTTGAAGGTTGTGCATTAACTGATTCAGGTGCAACCGTTGCAGTTGAACCGACTTCATTAATTGGTAGATTTTGATTAGGCTGAACCCTCACTGAAAAAATGAAGGAGCCATAATCAACAACTACCAATCAACAACTAACAGATACAATATTTCAGTCAATGTAACTAGCAGGAGTAAAGGACTTTCAGTTGAGAATCAGAACTGTACTGCTAGGTGTGCATCCGAAAGAAGTCTTTAGTAACACATTTTGTAATTCAGAAACATATCCATTTCAATATATCATTTTTTAAGAGAAAAAGTGTTTTCAATTAATAGTGATTTCCAAACAGTGATGATTGAGTGGTTAGTACTAAGATAGTAAACAAATAAAATCTAATCCTTCTTTAAACCTTTACAAATTGCAAAAGAAAAGAGAGTATAATCTAATTCAACCCCAGTTTGCAAATAGTCTCAAAACAGCTAGCATACAGTTAATTCTCATATTAGTTTAAAAAATAACTAGCATACAAGTAGCCTAAGACATGTAGTTGATAATTAGTTTGCAATTTTTCAATTTCCAATTTATCACAATGTGAATTTAACTTAGGACATGTACTTGACAATCACAGTATGCAAAGTAGAATAATGGGTTAGAATTGTTACAATATTTAATACTAATTGTTACAGGATTCCATAATACTATTTATTATTTTATTTTCTTCCAAATTACCCCAAGATTCCATAATGTTTTCAATTATATGCAATGGCCTTTGTCAACTACGTGTGTCCATATTATTTTACTATTACAGTACATATATATATATATATATATATATATATATATATATATATATATCAATAATTAGTTATTATATGTTACTTTGAAATTACTTGGTTAAATTTTTTATTTACATGCTGTAATTATTTTGGGTGTGATTCAAAATGCACGACCTATCCTCTATTCAAATACAAGCCAAATCATTCAAACCAACAAGCCAAATTATCCAGTTTCAACATACATCAGTTTCATTTTAAACAACACAATTAAACATACACAGGTCCATCGATTAAATTGTTTTAAGTTAGTTTTCTCTTTATAGAAAAGTTGGAGTTTTAAATACTGATAATAAAATGGCAATTATTCTCCCAGCCATCAACACTCTTAGTAGTAGAAAACAAAGTAGAATATTTAGCAAATAACATACAACCCCAAATAACATATAGAATTAGAATATTTAGCAGTAGAAAACAAAGAAGAACCAACTGTAATCGAATTATGAACACAATACAAATGAGTGTGTGTTTGTGTACATCACTCAACAAATAACAACTATGAAGTAGAAATAAAACAGAACATTTGGTATGTATTTTCAATTTTGAAATTAGAAAATCAACCTAAGACAAACTTCAAAACACTTACAGTCACATTGTCCTTGCTCTAGGACTCCTTCCCTGCTATGTTGACCTTGATCCATTTACACACAATTGTCTGAAAGCCTGCAATTGGCTGAAATAAATAAAATAACATGCATAAGTTCAACAAACAAATAAGACATGAAAACTATGTGGTAGAGAAACAAAGCAGAACATACTTTTGAACAGGACGACAATATACAATCAGTTATTCCTTTATAAAATGCTTTTGGAAATACCTGCAATTTAAACATTATACCAGGATTAAAACAATAGAAAAGAGAAAAAGAACAAAAAAACAAAACAACAACAAAAAAACAATATCAGAAAACAACAATTTATTAGTCTAAATCAAAACAACATATAACAATATCCAAAAATTACAATTTATTTAGGATAAATGGTTCATGACAAACAGGGTACCAAAGTCTCTTTACCTTGTAGTCAAGAAGAAAAAGGATGAATGAGCGATCGATATCAGAAAATGTTCATGTAGATATGAGATTGTAGATGTCCAAATCGTTGTAATGAAATGAAACAATAACATAAAATATTAGAAAACTAACACACAAAAATGATTTGAAACCCTAAATCAAAAAATCTAAAACTGAACAAAAAGACCAACCTTGGAAACTTTTGAAGATCAAAGATCGGAACTTCAAGAAGATGGTGGTTGAGTTGATGTTCTTCGTGGCGGAATTGATGATGGGGAGCGATGGTTGTGGTCGGCGGTGCTTACGTGAGGCGGTGGGTGACGAGAGAGTAAACAAAAACATACATGTGGCTGAGTGAGTGAGTGAGAGAATTAAGAAATCTCATCCACTAAACATTACTCGGGCGGATCAGGGTACCTGCGGTTCAGTCTTTTCCACCCGGGCCCGCCCATCTAAACCTGTTTAACCCGATTACTACACCCGTGCAACCCAAAGGCCCATTTGAACCCGCCCAACTCAATTTTTTTCACAGTTTTATGCGGTTTGGATTGGGCCGCGGGTCCTTGTCCAGCCCTACGCATATTCATATCGTCATTATCATAAAAATTAATATAAAAAATTCAACTTCAAATTGAAAAAAAATTGAGTTGTTCACATATTATATGAAAATTATGAAGAAAAAAAAATAGAGATTCTACATTAAAGAAAATCTAATTCTAATTATTTTAGCTAATAAGTGATTAATTGTATACTCGAAAGTCTTTCTTTATGTTAAATATTTTTTTGACTATGCTACAGAAAAATTACTAATCTATTTATGAAAAATTGCATAGTTTGTAAGAAATTATCTAATGTAAATAAATTATTTTTTAAATATTATTTTACTGTTGTTTTTAATGTACTTACCAATTTAACTCAAACCGACCAACTATTTTACTAGTTGATTCAATTTGAACTTTATCATAATAATGTATAAATTCAATCAAAATCAATCGCTATATTTTTTATCCGTTTGAATATTAAATTATCTCAAAATCGAACCAGACAAACACAATTTTAAATGCTTCTTAAAATCAAATGTACACTACTAGTAACATTTATTAAAATCAAATGTACACTACTAGTAACATGAAATACAACCATGTGAGATGACACACTTTCCTTGTGCATTCCTTTCCAAATCCTACTTTCATCTTAATCACTTCCAAGTCCAAATCATATGACCAATTATTTTCCAATACAAACATCAAATCCTGTAAAATAAAGTAAAAACGTGTGCACATAACACAAAAATAAAACAGATGCTTGATGAGTCTCTTTCTTCATGCCTTTAACCTTGTCCTCTTTTGCCTATACTTTTTCTCACACTCATTAATTAGCACATATTTGTCTTTTCGATTGATTTAAAACCAAGTACAAAACCCGGTTCCAATTCGGTTCGGGTTTAACCCGGTCCATAAACACTACCCGCCTTGTTTCCTTCCCCCCTCTCGTGATTTCTCGGAAAAGAAAAACCAGGAAATTTTTTACAAACTAGCTCGAATTTCAGTTAAAACCACCAGAGAGAGACAGTGTCAAAAATTTTCAATTTTATTTTATCTTTTTTCCATTTTCTTTTATTTTCCCCGATTATTTTCGCAATCCCGCGCAATTTTTTTTCTCGTTCTCCATCTAGGGCTTATACTCAATGTTCTCCCAATTTTCAATTTCGTCTTTCTACATGTCACCCTAATTCTCGAAATAGCGGTTTCGGAATTTTCGGTTACGATGACCGAAGAGAAGAAACCTTCTTCGTCGTTCGTCAAGATTGGTGACCGGCAATTGTTTACGGTGGAGCTCCGCCCGGGAGAGACCACCATAGTGTCTTGGAAGAAGCTGTTGAAGGATGCTGCCAAGTCGAACGGATCGGCTTCCACATCGCAACAGTCCCGGCCGGAGGCTGTTCCGGTGAGGTTTTTATGATTTTACTGTGGTTCGTTCTGGATTTGATTTCTGTGTGCATTGTTGATTTGTATCAGTAGCTGAAGTGTTTTCGGTTTTTGTTGTTGAGATGTTTTGCATTGGAGTGGAGTGTGGTTTTTGGATCGAGTTTTGGGTTTCTGAGGGTTTTGACCTAATTTTTGTTGTTTTGATCGGTGCTGTGTTTTTAATTATCTGTTTAACTTGATGTATGTTATTATTTTTGTATTATTCTCGTTGCATAGATGTAAAATGATCTTTTAAGAGTACTACACTATGTTCATCTTCTTCGATGCACATTTGCATCTGTGAGCATTGGGATGTTGACAATTGAAAATTTTCTGAGATCAGTTGTATGTATATGTAGATTAGGTGATGATACTACTTGACCATCTGTGAGTGTGATTTTATAGAGTATTTTCGGTATTTGAGAAAGATGTAATGTAAGGTTTAGTAGTCAGTGTATAGCTTTATGTGCGGTCTAATGTTTCACTATTTTGACAAGTTTACGTTCATCTTTCTTAGGGACAACCTGCTGAGATTGAGGAAAATGATGAAGCTCAGCCACACCGTTTCAGTGCTGTTATAGAGAAGATTGAACGGCTTTACATGGTATGTGTGTATTGCTTGCTGAGATTGTTATTATATGCTTTGAATAAGCATGAATTTGTTCTTTAGACCACTGTTTTAAATGAATTAGATTTGTTCTTGAGATTGCTTGTTGACTTTTAGCTTCTTGATTGTTATTGAATTAGATTTGGAATTATTTTCAGGGTAAGGATAGCAGTGACGATGAGGATCTGCCTGATGTGCCTGATGATGATCAGTATGATACTGAAGATTCTTTTATAGACGACGCAGAGCTGGTCGGTATTTATGCTCCTTGACCTTGATATATAGGAATAGCATTTTTCCTTGGGGCATTTTTTCCTGCTTATATATTACTTTTATATGTTATTTAACTGTTCGTTCTGCAGGACGAATATTTTCAGGTTGATCATTCCAAAGTCAAACATGATGGATTCTTTGTAAATAGGGGGAAATTGGAACGCACGTAAGTATAATGTTTCAAAAATCTATTTTGAATATTCCATTTTTTTACTCGTAGAAAGGTTTATTTTCAAATTACTTAATTGTTGATATTGTTTAATTGCTGAGGTTGGTCTATTGCTATCATTTTGTAGTACTTGCTATCAAGTATTCTCTCTTTTTAGTTGTCTCAAATATGTCATCACTTGTAACATTTTGCAAATTTGAGATTCTTATAAAAAAAAATTGTTGGATAATTAACCAATAGGTTAGCTATATTTTTTGGTACCTATAACTTTTCAAATTTGTTTTTAAATCCTAAAAATACATAGTTGTTTGTTTTAGTCACTGATAAATAAGAGGGTGAGGCTAAACACACTAATTTTGTTAAATGTAAAGACTGAAACCGAATAAATTTTTCATAAATACCACCGTCAATTTTTGCCAAATTTATACGGATCAGAATATATTTATTTTAACCCTTAAATACTAATAGCATTTCACGTTCTTTCTTTGTGTTCTTGAATTTTCTTGGCTCATAGCTAGATACTCTTTCCTCGACACTTGTCTACAAATTTTTGTACATATTTAGTTGAAGATTGTAGTAAAAAAATTGAGTCTTACTATTATGAATCATTATTATTGATTCCTGTTGTTTCTTTTATACTACAAGTGATGAACCTCCTGTAATACCCAACCAGCAACCAAAGAAAAGGCGCAGAAAAGATATAGTGAAGAATCCAGGTGAAAATAATAATGACCATGGATCAAATAAACATGTTAAAGTGGGCAAGGCAGCATCTGGGAAAACAACTTTCGTACAGGCAAGGAATGTACCCGATGAACACTATGATGACTTGAAAATTCATAATCATTCCGATATCTATGGAGTTAGTTCCAAAAAGAAAATTGCTGATACTAAACCCATATCGGTCTCTGCCGTCTCTTTGAAAACTTCAAGTGATGATGTCCCTGCTGCCATGTCAGAAGCCAAAGATGCTGATAAGAAGAAGATAGGAACTTTGCAATCTAAAAACACAAGTGAATCATTTGATGCATCTCATCAGAAGTACCATGAAAAAGGTGCTTATGTACAATCCAAATCCCAACCTGGAAGAGGCTCGAAGAGTATTGATAATTTAGAAAATAACAGTCGGGTGAAAGAAAAAAATGGTATGCGGCAACTGCCGGATCTTAACCTGACTGTGGGAAAGTGGGCTACTAAAGCAGCAGTAAGTTTTTATTTCTTTTGCTTTATATGTTTTTTTCTTTCAAATTTGATTTAATAAATACTTAATAATAAATAACAATAAAAGAGGTCCTCTGTATTGTGGTTATTTTATCAATTTCTTTTGGTATTAAACAAAAAATGTTCTCCTACTCTTAGTCTCCGACCATAAGGGCCCCATCATGCTTGTAGGATCTGTCTTCCAAATACTATTTTGTCTTTTGCCGAACCACTTCGTGTTGTCATTGAGATATAGCTCTACTCTGACAGTGAAGGATTACATGCCGTGTGCTAGATGAATTGAATCAGATTCCCCCAGCAATTAGCCAATTAATAAAGAAAAAAAGAATATGCATTGCTGACTTCATTTCCTTTTTGCATTTGCACGAATCACAACAATCACATGATGTTTCTTTTAAAATGATAGGCACTTAATATTAAGGATACTGAACTGAGAGACACTGTACCAGGTGTGTTATATTTAAAAATAATAGAAAGGGCTAAGCAAATTATCCTCATGTTGCGCTCTTGGTAAACTATATATTTACCTGTTCCATCTAATTTGAGCAATGATGATGAAAGTTGTGCATGAAACTATGTTTGTAGTATTAGTTCCTGTCCGAGTAATGGGTTTATTTTAATATCATGCAGAAATCTGAATACATGCACCGGAAAGACGGGTCTAGTGTTAGGCCAAAATCTTCAATGCTTGAGAAGACTCTTGTCGAGTTAGAGAAAATGGTTGCAGAGTGTAAGTTTCAAATTTGATATTTCACTCACAGATAAGTGTAGGAAGTTTGTTGCTAACACTGTATTTTCCTTTCTTTTCTTCTTTTTGTGCATTTTGAATTATATTACAGCAAGGCCCCCTGCAGCGGACGTGGAGGCCGATAATACATCCCAGGCAGTCAAAAGGAGGTTGCCTAGAGAAATAAAGCTAAAGCTTGCTAAAGTTGCTAGAATAGCGGTACTGGCTGTATATATATATATAATTTTTCTCAAGGGATTTGAACTTTATAAGATTAACTGTATGTTTTTGTTGCAACAGGCAAGCCATGGAAAAGTATCAAAAGAGTTGATTAACCGCCTTATGAGTATTCTTGGGCACTTAATGCAACTCAGAACATTAAAGGTATTGCTGCTGTTAAATAATTAGCCCTTCAGTTTCAATTGTGCCCAATTCCAACTTCGGTCTCCCCTTGCCCCTCTTCCAGCTGATATATACTATTGCAGTCCAAAAATGATTGGTGTTAAGATTTGAGCATGTTTGTTTTTCTTTGAAATCCCCTTGTTTTTCTTTGATTGGAACATTCTTGACCTAACCACTTGCATTCTTAGTTTAGATTGTGGATTGGATGATTTTATTGTTAGAACGTGACTTGAAAATAATAGAGATATGTTTTCAATTTAAGTAATATATTCTTGACATAATCAAATGCATGCTTAGTTTAGGTTGTGGATTGAGTGACTTTTTGGAAAGAGTGCTTAGATTTTCCTTCTGTTTTGAGTACTTCAATATGATGTGGCTATGTGGCTATGACTACGACATTATTATCTGATAGTAAGTTGTAACATTTTTTGCGGATTTTCATGTCACTAAAAATGTTCTTTTTAAGGAATAAAAATCCTACCTCTAATGTACCTTGGATATTTTGAATTCTACAGTTATCTTAAGTAGTTTATCCGGCATAATTCATTGTTTCTACTGGTTGTTAGTTTGATATATTTAGGTTCTCTAAATTCCTAAAACTACAAATCTTCTCATACAATGTTTTCATACGGCAGAGAAATTTAAAAATAATGATCAATATGGGCCTGTCAGCAAAGCAGGATGATGACGATAGGTTTCAACGGATAAAAAAGGAAGTTGTTGATATGATTAAGATTCAGGCACCAGCTTCGGAATCCAAGGTTTATTTTAGTTGCTCTTGTTATAACATTTCCTATTAAACATTGGTAGCCAGACTTCAATGCGCTTTCTTTTAATTCATGTTCAATTCTTATGAGCTCATAATACCTCCAAAATTACTGCACGAGATAGCTGATATAAATTGGTTGTTGCATCAGTCAGCATCGTATGATACACTCACATGTTCCATCCCAGTTTAGCTTTGTTGGTTCTTCGTTATTGTTTTTATTCTCCCCATCATAATCATAATTTATACCATGTTTGGCTCGGTGCATTTTGTTGGGAAATAGTAAATCTCTTTCATGAAGCAGGAAAGAAAGTGTTTTTAACTTAGAGATGAAAGTTGAAGACCATATTACGCCTCACGTCACACGGTTTAAATATTTTGGGTCCGTAATAAAGAATGATGGAGAAATAAAAGGGGATGTAAACCATCGAATTCAAGCTGGATGGTTGAAATGGAGAAAGGCATCATATGTTTTATGTGATGCAAAGGTTCCGCTCAAGCTGAAGGGAAAGTTTTATTTGACTACGGTAAGAGCCGCGATTTTGTACGGGACAAAGTGTTGGCCGGTTAAGAATTAACACGAGAACAAAGTAAGTGTAACAAAGATGAGGATGTTGCGGTGGATGTGTGGAAAGACTCGCCACGATAAAATTAGAAATAAAATTATTAGAGAGAGTGTCGGGGTAACGCCTATAGTAGAGAAGATGGTAGAAATAGACATAGGTGGTTTGTGCATGTTGAGAGAAGACATGTAGATTCTGTAGTAAGGAGAGTCAGATGGAGAGAAGACAAACAATTCGAGAAAGAGGAAGACCCAGAAAGACTATAAGAGAAGTTATTAAGAAATATCTCGAGATTAATGATTTGGATAGAAGTATGGTCCTTGATAGAACATTATGGCGAAAGTTGATCCATGTAGCTGACCCCACCTAATGGGATAAGGCTTAGTTGTAGTTGCAGCTGTAGATAAGCTAGTAAAATTGCACTTAATGTTTTCTGCCTTTCCTTCTATTGGGCGCCCAACGCGATTTTGTTTTTGCAGTGCAAACACTACATATGGAAAGCTTAGCAATGAATTATTTCCATTGCTTCTTGTAATTTGATACCCGATCACATTTCCTTTTTTTATCTTTTAATGTTTTCACTATTTGATAACCGTTTTTCAGAAATATTTTTGTTTAATGAATGTTTTGGTTATTTAACCTGGGACGTATGGTGTTTTTCTAAACATCAGCAACAGCAGAAAGCTGGAGCATCAGGTGATGTTCAAGAATTTGGTCCTGATGGAAAAGCAATAACTAAAAGGAGTCTTAGTATGGACGCCGCTTTGGAGGACAAGATTTGTGATCTCTATGATATTTTTGTTGATGTACGTTTTGAGTTACAGATACTTATTGCGAAATTTCTGTTTTGTGATAAAACTTAATTGAACCATGCTTGCAATGGCTGTAGGGCTTGGATGAAAATGCAGGTCCACAGATCAGAAAGTTATATGCCGAGGTAAGTCAAATTTTTAAAACATATTTGCAATTTTGGCCTAGCAGTTCTATGTGGTTGCATGTGCATGCGTGTACTGAATGTGTAGTTTATGATATGTCTAAGTTAATCTGTTTGCATTCCATAAACAGATATATTTATTCTTTTTAACCTTTTTGAATTCTGTCTTTATCAGCTTGCAGAATTATGGCCAACTGGTTACATGGACAACCATGGGATCAAACGTGGAATTTGCAGGGCAAAAGAGAGGCGCAGAGCATCGTACACAAAAAATAAGGTATGTCTTTTGCAGTGAATAAGGATTTTAAATATTAATAAACAATTGTTTGAAGCTTATCTTCTTTCTTTTGAAGAAAAAAACCTTCCCCTGCTCTAAATTTTTTTAAGAAAGTTGAAAAAAGAGTCTCGACACTTGTTTTAGCTCTTGAGTCTGTTTATCTAAATGGGAGGTATTCTAAGTAGCAAAGCTTACCCAAGAACATATGTGGTCCAAGTAGTGAGTGGATTGTAGGATTGATACATGGACCATAAGATCATACCTATTTTGGAATCTTTGGAAAATAAGGTTTTAGTTAGACCTTCCCCTCTGTTTGGAAAATTGTATAGACCTTCCCTCATGGCGCCACCATTGTTGGTTTCAATTTTAGTCTTGCTTCACAATCTCTACTTTGTGCAAGGCAACATGTATGGTTACAAAGGAGTTAAATTATCTTGGTTTTTAAAAATAGAAAATATATTTTGATATTATGTTTTGTCGATAAGATAGCAAATAACGTCGTAAACCTAATTAACAATGGAAGAATGACATTTGACTCTTTTTATGCCCAGATGATAACCAGGATCTGGTATTTGTCAGGGCAAAATTGTTTTTTAGTTGATCTCATTGGTTTACTTGTGTTACTAGGATCAGGAAAAAATTAAGACGAAGAAGTTGCTGGCATCAAGGCAAGAGGATAGCGTTCAACTTGATACTGGCTCAATTACATCACAGCAGAACCAACAAGAGAAATTAGCTCCAGAATTAACCAGTCATGCTTTTACTTCAACAAACAAGCCCATATCTAATACGAGCACTGTCCAGGTCCCCATTCACATGAATGGTGTAAAGCCAGAAAAAGCAAAGGGAAGCTCAAGCAGTTCCCTGGACGATGTCCGTGTTGCGGATGGCATTTTGACAAAGAAGCTGAAGAGAAAGCCAGAACTTGAGTTTGAAGGAGCAAATGGTGGGCCTGAGAGGCTTGTTTCTTTGCAGGGAGAAGAAAGGCCCCGGCCCCAGAAGCCGTCTTCTGGTGTTCCCACCAAATCAAATGTTCAGCCGACATCCCTCCCAGGTCTTGAACTGTCAAGCTAACAAATACGAGTGGGATGTCCACATCAGAATGTCTGTCAAGATTTTTTTATTAGTAATTTCCCCACCCTCTCTGTGTCTATGGATTTGTTTCCTGCTTACTGTTACGGTTTTTGTAAGTAAATGTCCTTCAAGTGTTGGCAGTTAGTCAAGAGTTAGGCAGGCAAGTAGATTTGTTAGTTGTTGTTAGTCACGTTTAATGGTCTTTATGCCGCTTCTCTATGGTTGGTAGCGCCATCTATCACAACCATTAGATATGGTGTTATTTAGTTGAGCAAGTATGTTTTTATTTACTGGAACGAGTATTGTTATTCACGTGTAAGCTGCGACCTGAATTGTAAGGTTCAAAATTAAACATTGTCAAATTTCCATATATAACTAATAAAAATTATGCATCAGATGTCAATCTCAAGCCAACTTGTTGCTTCATTTATGTGTTTTCTATCATCCACTAGTCAGAGACCCGTGCTGTCGCACGGGTGCATTATTTATGGTGTAGTATTTTTTGAATGATACGAAAAAATGTGAAGTAAAAAAGTTTGACCAAATTGTATATATAAAATGGAAATTAACCATTAAAAAAATGTTTTATGAATAAGATTTTCATAGTCAATTTCACAATGTTTTGCAATTCCAACAACATATATTTTGAGGATGGGTAATTTAATTATGATATTGTGTAAATAACTAAAAAAATATCTAATAATTTAGAATCTTCAAATAATAATCATGAAATAAAAAAAAATAATAACAAAATATTTTTTAATGTGATAACACATGAATAATGTAATATCATTTAGATAGTATCATTTTGAGGATGGGTAATTTAATTATGATATTGTGTAAATAATTAAAAAAATATCTAGTAATTTAGAATCTTTAAATAATAATCATGAAATAAAAAAAATAACAAAATATTTGTTAATGTGATAACACATGAATGAGTCTTAATGTAATATCACTTAGATAATATCAAATACAAATGTAAAATTTTAGATATAAATGCAAAATTTGAAATGATTTACTTATTTTAAAAGTAACAGTAATCATATAGATTTAATTATATTAGATAACCATACACAAAGAAGAAAACATATAATTATGAGATGGAGAAAAAATTAATACTTAAAAATAAAGATTTTCTCTCTTGAATTAAAATAATGATTGATTAAACTAAAATAAATATTATCTTGTTAGTGACCCGTGAGATAAATACATTTTTCATGTTATTAAAATTAAAAAAAAAATACATTATACAAATAAATCTAAAATGAATTACTTAATTATTAAATAATTATACAAAGAAAAAAATTGATCCATGAGACAGAAGAGAAAAAAAAGAATTTTAACATTTGAAAAAATAAATAAAATATGTATTATATTGATAGTGACCCGTAAACTACAACATAATATCATGTAAATTTATTTAATATTGTATCAAATATATTTAAAAACATGTAAATTTAAAATGAATGATTCAATTACAAATGAATAATAATCATAAATATGCAACCATATTATATTTTCAATTGAAATTGTACTTTATAAAGAGAAAGAGAATGAGATAGTGTATTATATTTTTAAAATTAAAAAAATACATTTTACAAATAAATTTAAAATAAATTACTTAATTATTAAATAATTAAGTAGAAAAAAAATTGATCCATGAGACGGAAAAAGAATAAAAAGAATTTTAACATTTGAAAAAATAAATAAAATATGTATTATGTTGATAGTGACCCGTAAACTACAGCCTAATATCATGTAAATTTATTTAATATTGTATAAAATATATTTAAAATATGTAAATATAAAAATGAATGATTCAATTATAAATGCATAATAATCATAAATATGCAACTATATTATATTTGTAATTGAAATTGTACTTTATAAGGAGAGAGAAAATGAGGTAGTGTATTATGTTGTAGAAAGTTGGTGGACGAATGAGAGTGGAACACTTGGTGCAAAAGATAAAAAGGTGAAGGGTTATTTTGTTAGTTACCAAAATATTCATTTTGTAATGTAAATTATTTGTAAGGAAAGGGCAATTTAGGGAGTTTGGTCAATCTCTTAATATATGTTAGATAGTAGATAGTAGAAATCATAAATATGCAACTATATTATATTTGTAATTGAAATTGTACTTTATAAGGAGAGAGAAAATGAGGTAGTGTATTATGTTGTAGAAAGTTGGTGGACCAATGAGAGTGGAACACTTGGTGCAAAAGATAAAAAGGTGAAGGGTTATTTTGTTAGTTACCAAAATATCCATTTTGTAATGTAAATTATTTTTAAGGAAAGGGCAATTTAGGGAGTTTGGTCAATCTCTTAATATATGTTAGATAGTAGAAGTAGATTGTATGTGTTGGAGTCGTGACACCGGGTGACTGAAGTTTTTGTTATGATTTCCTTGGTGGATAATGAATCAGCTTAATCTCTAGCCATTAGAAGCACCTGAATGGACGACATTATGAAGATCTATGCGGTTGTATGACACAAGCATTTGTGGGGTGGTGCTGCCAGACGACATTCTAGTTTGTGTGTAGGTAAAACGTCTATTCCAGTTGTTCAATCAATGATGTGGTCACACCATGTTGTTAAGTATTGAATATGTGAGATTTTGGAACAAGTTTATCAGTATGGTGTGGCACATTAGTAACAATACATACTTTGACTCTATTAACATTTGGTAAATGGTTGAATCCCTAGGATGCATTTAAAAAACAGATGATCCTCTACATAGTTCTCTGCTCAATTTCATTCACTTATTGCTCAATCTCATTCACTTAGGTAGGAGAGAATTCATTTCTATATAAAACGCAAGGTTTCTACTCAAAAACTAAGGGTGATAATAAGTTAGACCGACTAAGAAATGCCTACAACCTATCTTACATTAGGCCCAAGCCATATAAGTTTTGAGAAATGCTCTTTTCATCTCTAGGAATTCTCCCACACCATCATGAAAAGATTAAAATGTCCCCTGTGTTTCGAGATGCATCTCCAGACGTATCTTTTTCACACATAACTGAAGTGGAAATGATGAGAAATTCTTATTCTGTAAAAAAAATTGATCCGAATATGCATCTCCGTATGCACAAATGGGTGATTGTGAGTTATCAGGTGATGCATCTCTAGAATATGCTTTGTTAGATCAAAGTTGAAACAGGTTGAAACAACAATGGCAGAATGGAATTGAACAAACTTAAAGTAACTCCAAAAATAAACATTACATAGATAAACATTATATAAATTTAACATTATATGTTACTAAAAACAGATGGTTCAGAATGTTGCAACATTCTTATAATATCTTTGGCTGATCTTTGAATTGTTGCATCCACTTCAATCAGAACCTTTGTTGAGTAACGGGAAAAGGTACTTTGCATCACCTTCAAATCATCATCTGTCTCCACTTCAAGCATTGTAAACTGTATTCTTCCTTTGTTATCTATCGAGGGTGAACAGTACTCGAGTTTGACAACTCTATGATTTTTTGAATATTACAGAGGAGTATTCAATTTGATTTTCATATCAACGAGAAGTATGTCATCGCAGATCTGAAACTGAAGTGAGGGGTCTTATGCCATTGAAATATATAAAAGCAAGACGGGGATATGTAGTCATTCTGGTTTGCGTAAAGAAAATAGATTGAAAGACCTTATTTATAGAAATTGTAGAGCAATAAGGACCTTACATACATGATCATGTATGCATGAAATACTTCATAGATACATCTTCAGATTCGCCTTATTTTTTCAAAAAATAAGGGTCTCTCCAAATATGTATCTCCGAATGATCCCCTGTTTTTTTAAATTAATAAAGGGGTATCCAGAGACGCATCTCCGGATCCCCCCAAAAATTATGCAGAACAGAACCATGCAAATTATGTAGAGCAAAATTTGAAAAACGAAAAAAGTTCAAAAGATACCATCCAATTTTATCATATTATGCATTGCGTTACTTACAAAATATGTGTTACAATGTTAGATTACAACTAAAAGACATAAAAATTAAGTCACAACCTAAATCTATTAGTGGCTGAATCTTCGACCTTTCCTTATTTGCTCCTCGTTCAATGTCACTCAACTTGGTGAACTCTTCCATTCGTTGAAGAAAGTGATCCGACCATGTTTCACCATCTTGTGTGAAATGTACCATCCACTTCGGTGATGTGTTTGGTATAGGACATCACATTTTCAAATAAACCTGAACAAAATGTTATTTTTTTTATAACCAATCAATATATATGATGCATTTAGATGAATTATGAGGTGACTTACTTCGAATTGGAAAAATGTTTCCAAGAAACCATATCGTGTCAAATTAATGCACACCCCATGATAAACATTTGTTATAAGATGTCTCATCTCCGAAAAGCACATCCATTGGTAAATTGGAGCCAAACCACTAAGACAATGAGCACGAGCATTGATAATTGTATCGTATTTTGCTTTGTTCCTGTATGGCTTTGTGTATGATTCCATATGTGTCGACATCTCTTATATAAGATGACGACAAACAAATTGGTGATTATCCTCTCCCTTACCGAGTAAACCCAAAACAACTCAAAAACCACAGTTGTCGTCACTTTCAACATTTATAATCCGCTTGATGTATTAGTGCATAAAAAACGACATCTCTTCAATGAATTTGATTTTTTTGGTAACATCGATGGATGAGATAGTTTACTAATGTGCACACCCTTGAAAACACTTTTTTTTTGGAATTTGGAGTCGCAGAATCCAAAAAATATGAGTCAACATGTTCCAAATATGAAGGAGACTATCTCGTGAAATCGTCATTTTGAGTCGGTTTTACCTTTTTAGGGGCACATTTTGTTTTAACCGATTCCAACGGTGGTTTCAAATTCGTTATTTTCTGGATATGCAATATTCCTAAGTTTCTCTTTGATGTGCAATTTCATGATGTCACCAGCTTTCATGAATCTCTTTTGGACCACTTTCCACTCAGTCATGATAAATATGTTTGATTTATCATCCTTCCTCATACCATCATGATCAAAATGGAGTTGGGTCCAATGAGTGCAAACTTTGTCTATACGTATTGGTTTTTCATGCTTTAGCTTCTTTGAAATTAAACAAGCACATGGAAGACAATAAGTCTTCCTAAGTGTACATCCACACTTTGAGCTATCAAAACCTATTTTATCCGCTCATTTGGCTTCGTGGAAAATAAAATTCAATGCCGCCCGAGATACATTAGCAACCTAGTGTGAATAAAGGATGTTGTCTTTGAATCAGTGTTCTAACACAGTAAAGCTCCAACCAAACAATGTTTGTATCTCAATATGTTGGTTTCAGAGCATTTGGTTCATGATGTCCCAATCTCGACATAAATCACCTTTACTGTTTCCCAACCAATTCTCCAGTCTAGCATGTGCATATCCAACTATGTTAGTTATTATATTGTCAAAGTGTCGAACCTGATCGGTTCATGCACAAACAATCTTCTTTTTAACCTGATCCAAAATCGTGCCCTCAACATATTTCAACAAATCTGGATATATTGCACCCACACTCCTAAAATGTAGAATATATTCGACATATAATTCTTTCGTGGAAGAATTTATTATACCATTCCATGCATCCATTATCTTTTTCACAACCACACCAGGTTTGGCGACTTTACCATCTTCACCTTTGACTTATTTCGTACCAACCACATGTTTTACTCGACTTCTCACATTTTTGGTTATGTGTTACTTACAAAGTAATGCCGAAAAGTAGGGAACACCGTTGCAACCAAATTCACCAGTGCGGTGTCGCAATCAATGATTATGACTTGTGGCATGTTTTCTCGGTCCTTTTACATAGTTTTGCACATTTCCAAAGCCTATGTAACTTTTTTTTAGGATTCCAAAAATGCAATAAGTCATATCTGTAGAAGTGACACCAACAATTTTCAAGAGTGGAATTCTATATTTGTTTGTTTGGTATGTTGAGTCAATTATGAGCACGAAGGGAAAGGAAGTCTATACTTGTTTTCGTTTCAAATACGTGAGTATACTTTTCGGCGTCACCATGTTTAATGTCATGTTCGAAACAAGTTCCCTCTCCTCCGAAACAAGGCGACATATAATGGGATGACAGACTAACTTGTCATCTAAGCCATGATTATGTATACTGGAAATCACATTAAATTTCCATGTCTCATCCTCCATATGGTTTCCACGCAATTTAAATAGACACTCACATTTCCTCGGTCCCATGTCATACTGTTTCCACTTCCTAATCTTTGGTTGGTACATGCTACTTATTTCGCATAACATTGTTACAAATGCTTGTCTTCTATTCGAACTATTGTCGGACCTTTCAATTACAATTTCAAACCTTAATTTTCTGGCCTCCCTACAAACCCATTGTAGCATATGTTCACGAACAAAAAACACTTCTTTATTTGTAAATTGTGCATGAACATTTACCTCTACAACGACAGGTCAAGCACCCGGTTTAACATCATCATTTCCTTGATGAAGTGATGAATTCACAATGAATCTAGCAAAGGAGATTAAAGCTTCAAGGATTGTGAAAAATATGAATCCATGATGAGTCTAGCAAAGGAGCTTGAGCTTGAGTATTTAGAGCATTGTAATATTATTAGATTAATTCGTAAATTACTAAGAAAATGCACACACCCACATAAAAGTGTTTTAGCCTCTCTAAATTTGATAAAACTTATTAAAAGTTTTAGAGGAGCCATTAAGGTGTTTTAGGGATTGATCAAGGATTTTCCTAATCTTTTAGGAAGCTTGTATACACCGCCCAATGATTGAGACCCTTAGCAATCAATTTGAACAAGACATAAATCTTCTTAACCGATTAATAACACTCCTAATCGATTAAGACATTAGCTATTGGAGGTTTTCCTATTCAAGAATTAGGGTTGTAATATATTTGAAGCTGATAATTGATTAAACCCATGGTATAATTGATTATGACATTAAAAGGCTCATATATCATTTTCCTTTTTAAGCCATATTTTTTACCTATAAATAAAGGGCTTCTCCTTACTTTCATAACACACTAGAAACATATGTCATAATAATTTCTCACTCTCCATTCTCCTTTCTCATTTCTTTCTTTTCACTAAATTGCCTTAGTGCTTTAAGAGTAAAAAAATATCAATGAGGATTTTTTTGTTTATTCTGGTGCTGAGGGTGTTATTGTAATTTACTCAAGAATTTTTTTTTATCTTTTGTGTAATATCTCTTGTGACAAGTTGCTATTTTGTTTGTGAACTTAGTAAATAAAAGCTCTCATTTGGTTTATGAGACTGTCTGTTATAATCTCCATTTGTTATAATTTTCATTTGTTATGAGATTGTCCGTCAAAATATTTGTTTGCTTTGTGAGCTTAGCTTGGTGCAAAAGCTCTAGCTTGGTTTCGAGATTAGCCTGGTGTAAAACCTCATGTTTGGTTTGAAGGATAGCTAGTGTAAAACTATGGTTTTATTGTAAGAAGGTTCATGGGATAACATGTGAAAAACTCACATCTATATTGGATAATATCAAGCACAAATTCGTGGGAACAGAAGTAAGCCAAGTGGTTAGGTCAAACCTTTATAAATATATGGTACAATTCTATCAACCATTATCTCTTTATATTTCTTCTATTTATTTATTTACACTGGGCTTACATATTTCCTTTACTATGATTTCCTTTTGTTTACTTATTTTGTTTCCTATTCTTTGGTTGGTTTAAAAATTTGTTTTAAACAATTGCTTTTAATAAAGAATTTTTAATTTGAAGCGGTTTTTTAAACCCAAACATTTCACCCCCTTCTTACGTTTGGAGTCACTTGTCCAATAACAAAAGTTATTCCCACATACATCATGAACTCCTTTTTGATTTCTAAACCCATTTGCAAGAAAATTGAAAATCTTATGTGCAATTTTTGGTGGGTGAAAATGATAAAGATAGGAAGATACATTGGAAAAAGTGGTATGAATTATACAAACCAAAAAGTGAAGGTGGATTAGGGTTCAAATCCATTAGAGATTTCAGTTAATCCTTACCAGCCAATCAATGTTGAAGACTCAATAATCATCCCAGCACCTTAATTTCCAAAATGCTAAAGGCCAAATACTACCCTAAATTTGACATACTGCAAGCCAAGCTGGGAAATAACCTTATCTATACATGGAGAAGCTTCCAACAAAAAAATTAGATAAGAAATAAAGGCATTTTTTGAAATATAGGAAAAAGGAAATAAATTTAATGTTTGGAACGACAATCAGATCCCATATTAATGTGGTTTTAAACTCCTGACATGGAAATCCTTGAGAACAAGGATACACGGAGTCAAGAACCTACTTTATGTGGAAAATAATTGTTAGAATATTAACATTATAACAACCTTTTTCTTCCAATTGAAATTGAGACAATGCTCCAAATTCCACTAATCAACTCTAAGGAAAGGGACTTATCTAGTTGGATGACTTCTAACAATAAACACTACAATGTGAAAATGAGGTACTAATGTTCTAACAACTGGCTCAAGGACACTGAGAGATAAAGCTCAGAGAGGAAAAGGACAATAACACATGGAAAAAGATATGGACATCTAAAGCCACTCCAAAACAACAAATGCTCATTTAGACAATGATTAAAAGTACTAGGCCTACTAGATAAAACCTTTCTTAACAAGGAATCATTGTGATCCTTTATGTCCTAGATGCAACTCTAAACTAGAGTCCATCAACCTTTATTTTATGAGATGCATTTAGGCATCCCGGGTTTGGCTTGGGTCTCAATTGACCCTAAACTTCAACAATAATCAAACTCAGTCCTTTTAAGACTGGTTACTCAACTTTATAACTAAATGAATAACTACAACATATCACTAACCATCAATATAATTGATAATTTATGGATGGTTATGAACTCCATGATATATGAGAACACGAACATAATAGTAGAATAGATAATCAATAGAGGCAACTAAGGGGTCTATAATTACAACAAGGCCAACAATCCTAGCAAACAAGATAAGAACAAAGATAATAAATAGGAAAATTTATTGAAAGAACCCCACATATATGACACATAAGTGATCAACATTGTGAACTACAATATGACAACATCAATAATGAAGTTGGAAAGTTGAAAACTAAAGATAATCACCTAATTTATAACATTGTGTGTAGTTCTGATATGAAGCGTTGTAACTTTAATAACAAGTACAACAAAGCTACGAAAAAAGTAGATACAAATGAGGATATAAATTGGATAACATGGAGATAGTGGACAATAGAAATTACTCTTACCACTATAGCCGGGAAGATAACAATAATTGCAAGCACATCAGAGCAACAATCATAAGGAGCAAAGCACAAAGAATAATGTTGACAAAGGGGATACAACAAATTATCAAAAATCCTAGAAGAATCATTACCTCTAAGTAGACATGCATGATAAGGAAAATAAGAATCTTCAGAAAGATGAAGACACGATGCCTAACGAGAATGATCCCCAAATGAGCAAGGTAATCATGAGAGAAAGATCAACAATCAGAAATATATTAAAAATTAAATCTACTATGAGATTAGAAGCAAATGTACTTATAAGAACATAAATCACACACCCAGTAGCAACAACAAGAAAGATGGAGACGAGCATATCGCGAACCACAACTAGAATATCATCAACCAACATGATAAATCGCAAATCAAAAGGAAGGATATGATAAGTAACATCAAGATCAATGATTTCAACGTAACAGATAAAGGAAAAGCTCATATTACAAAGATACCCGAGATCCATGACGACATGCAAAAAGATCAAACCAACAAGGAAGATAAGCTCAATTGAATGCAAAACAATAAGAATACCTCGCATACAAAATGACAACCTTTTGTAAATGAATCAAGTGTAATATTGATGCTTGCATGAATACGAAAAGCAAACAGGTTCTTGGTGTGATCTTAAGAAATGATAATGGAGAAACGATATATAAGTATTGAGTTCATAAACAGTGATGAAAACCACATATTTGCAGAAACTATAAGCCATTCATGTTGCTATATAATACTGCTACATAGAAGTGATTTTTGAGACGGACAATCAAAGAATCACAAAAATGATGAACAAAGATGAGAAATCGAGAATGACATTGGTATGTTAGGAAACACTAATCGGAAAAAACTTTAGAAGATGAGGAGAGCTAGGGTATGTTGTGATAGAAACCATATAGCTCAAATCATAGCAAAAAATGTAAATGTACCAAAAAAATCTTCATTTGGATTGAAGAGAATCCTACTTATATATAAGCTAAATCTTGAATGGACATGAGACCCAATTAATAAATTTTCTTTTGATTAATAAAAAACCAAAAAGAAAACAAAAGTTAAATTCAGTCTTAAATATAAATAAAAATTAAAATATGTTTAGTCTAAATTTAATTCAAAATATTTCGATTTTAATTATATATAATAAATAATAATAATATATATATTATTTTGAAGTCTCCCAAATAAGAGAAGAAAATGGAACAAGGATCAACAAAAAAAAACAACATAGAGATACTCTTACTAACAACAAGTACATCAAATCACAACAACAACAACAACAACAACAACGTGCATCAAAATCAAATCAAAGAACCCAACAAACCCCCATGTTGGCATGTAGTCTTTGCGCCTGCAACATGGCATTCTCCGCCACCTTCAACAATGCCACAATCTTTCCCTTCCGCTTCAAATTTCACACCAACCTCACTCCACGAACAACACACCTCGCCACCGCTCAACTTTCCAACTCCTTCTCCTTTCATTCCGCTTTCGATTCTCAGGTCAGCTTTCCCCTTCACACTACACTCTTTCCAATACTCAAGTTCCCGTTTTTACCGTTATTCACTAAATCCCTATTTTCATCCTCCAATTCAATAGGATTATTACTACTACGTCAAATTGTTTTTGCTTTCACTTCAAAAGGTTGATTTTTTAATTATTTTATGTTTTGTTTGTAGAATTTGAAGTCCATTGAATCCCATGATGCATCAAGGTTACCTTGGATTGGTCCACTTCCGGGTGATATTGCTGAAGTGGAGGCATATTGTAGAATTTTTAGAAATTCTGAGAGCCTTCATTCTGCGTTAATTGATGCTTTATGTAACCCTTTCACTGGTGAATGTAGTGTTTCAGATGATGTTCCGTCTCATGAGAAACCTGTCCTAGAAGATAAAATAGTTTCTGTACTTGGATGTATGGTTGCGCTTGTCAAGGGTGGGAGAGAGGATGTTCTTTCTGGAAGATATTCTGTTATGTCTCGCTTTCGTGCTTCTGAGGTTAGCGTCGCGGGGGAAACGCTCCCCCCACTTGTGGATTTTAGGAGTGAGATGAAAAGGTGCTGTGAGAGCTTGCATGTTGCGCTTGAGAACTATTTGGTTGCTGGTGATGATCGGGGTTTGGAGGTGTGGAGGAAACTTCAGAGATTGAAGAATGTTTGCTATGATTCTGGTTTTTCTCGCGGAGAGGATTATCCGTGTCCTGCAGTATTTGCTAACTGGTGTCCTGTATATTTGTCCAGTTCTAAAGAGGACTTGGAAGGAAAAGAATCTGAAGCTGATTTTTGGATAGGTAGCCAGGTAACAGAAGAAGGTCTTAAGTGGCTACTGGATAGAGGATATAAAACTATTGTGGATCTCAGAGAAGAGACAGTAAAAGATGATTTTTACCAAGCTGCTATGCAGGATGCTGTTTCCTCTGGAAGTATTGAATTGGTGAAAATCCCGGTTGAAGTTGGGACTGCGCCAAAAATGGAACAGGTTATGAGGTTTGCATCTCTTGTTTCTGATGTTAGCAAAAGACCAATCTATCTGCACAGTAAAGAAGGAGTTTGGAGAACGTCTGCGATGGTTTCCAGATGGAGGGAGTACATGGCTCACTCTGTATTACAACGTGTTTCGAATCAAGCAGTTATTTCCAATGACATGTTATCAGATTATACAAATGAAGCTGGGAAACTGCAGGATTCAAAGCCTGCTGAGAGATCCTCTCTGGAAAAAGATACTGATTTGTTGCAAGAGGGTTTAGGTGCGATTCATAGTTCTGTTGACTCATTTGACCCGAGTACCTCTCCAAATAAGATTAATGAAGAAACACAAAGTAATGGGACCATAGGTGGAAATTTTCCCAACGATAGGACTTCATCACAAGCCATGACTGCTGACGGGGAAAGTTACTCTCCAACTTTCTCCAGCAAAACTAACCCTTTGGAAGCTCAAGTTCCTCCTCATGACATCTTTTCCAAAAAAGAAATGTCCAGATATTTCGAAAGTAAGAAGATTTCAAAACTCTCTTGTTCCAGTAATCAAGTCAAAAGGTTGGAATGCTTGCCAGATTCTAGGAGCATGCATAATAGAAGACTACAGGGGCAAGTGATTATAAACAGTGGTCATAATCCTAAAGTTGTGGGTCCAGCAGGAAGTTCCAATGGGTCAGCTCAGATTGCAGTTGGTAACAAGTTGAAGTTAGTGAATATGAATGCATCCAGTTCTGTAAGGACAACAGTAAATGCTTTTAGTGAAAGAGATATGTATTGCATGCCTGATGCCAACGATATTGATAATACAACTAATTCTCAAAGGATTTTAGCCGATGAAGATAAGGCGGGGGAAGGCTTGGGATTCAGGGAAGGAGACATGTGTGCATCTTCGACAGGAGTTGTAAGGTTGCAATCAAGAAAAAAAGCAGAGATGTTCCTAGTACGAACAGATGGATTTTCTTGTGTACGAGAGAAGGTTACTGAATCTTCTTTGGCCTTCACGCATCCTAGCATTCAGCAACAAATGTTAATGTGGAAATCTACCCCAAAGACTGTTTTATTGTTGAAAAAGCCTGGGAAGCATCTCATGGAAGAAGCTAAAGAGGTAATATTTTTAAGACACCTATATAAGCGCCCAAGTTGTTAAAGTTTCTAACATTATTGTGTAGGAAAACAATTATATTTTAGTACACATGGTGGGATAGGTTCTGTTGTGGTGGCAAGGAGAGGTATTGAGGTCAGGCGGGTGCTAGTTGCCCTATAAAGACGCTGAATAGAAAAATCGGAAATTGATTTAACATCAAATTCGTGAGCTTTGGCACTGTCCATATAGTTTTGTTTATGCGTTTGTAATTATATTTTTAAATACGTTATGTATTTGTTGCTCCATTTAGATGAAGAACCATATAGCTGTAGGGTGAGTCTCATTTACACTCAAGCTCGTTTATACGGGCTTGGTACAATAGATGTGGGAAGGTTGAATAAATTGTACTTCAATTGGTACAAGCTTGCACTGGCTGTTTTGCTCAGCTCGGCATAATTGTAGTGCAATATATTAAATTTGTTGAATGTTTTGCTCTTTTTTTTTGGGTCTGTAGGCGAAGTGGTAATAATTGCTAGAAACTCACACACAACTGTGAGTGTCAAGGTTTGAACCCTGGTGATGGCGTCCAACCTAACAATATTGGCTTCTGCCAGTTGAAAACTTTCTAATTAAAATATTTCAAATAGAACTTTTGATTGATTTTTAGCTCTTCCATGTGTAACACATGAATTGAAATTTGGAATCAAATATATTCTGAACTATAACCGGTAGTCGAACAACACTTTTGGTACTTTTGTAGTTCTTACAGAAAGTGAGTATTTATTTAGAATTTTGCAATTAATTTGGCTAAATTCATTTTCAGCAGAGTTTCTTTATCTAATATATGCAGGTTGCTTCTTTTTTATATTACCAAGAGAAAATGAACGTATTCGTGGAACCGGATGTGCATGATATATTTGCTAGAATTACAGGATTTGGATTCGTCCAGACCTTCTATATACAAGATACTTGGTATTGGAGTTTATAAATTATGTGCAATGACTTCATTTTCCCTTATTTATATAAAATCTTTCCTTCATTAAATGATTGTGTTACTTATATAATCCCTTTGATTCAGTGATCTACACGAGAATGTAGATTTTGTGGCATGTTTGGGGGGAGATGGCGTTATATTGCATGCTTCAAATCTATTTAGAGGTGCTGTTCCACCTGTTGTGTCATTTAACCTTGGTTCTCTTGGTTTTCTGACTACTCATAGTGTATGTTTTTGAAACCCATAATTTATTTCACTATATAGAAATGCAGGTATATTTTTGTCCATTTGTTTGACTTCAATTCTGTTTTCTATTTTCAGTTTGAAGACTACAAGCAGGACTTACGACAAATCATCCATGGAAATAATAAACGAGATGGTGTATACATCACTCTTAGAATGCGTCTCCGATGTGAAATTTTCCGTAAGGGAAAAGCTATGCCAGGGAAAATATTTGATATTCTGAATGAAGTTGTTGTTGATCGGGGTTCTAATCCGTACCTTTCAAAGATTGAATGCTATGAACACGACAGGCTTATAACAAAAGTGAGCTTGACTATGTATTTGTTGTCTGCTCTGCAAATTTATATACATCTTTATTCTATGATGAGAGCTGTCACTATTCTAAATTTTAACACCTTTTTGAAGTAGTGTTGTGCCTTATATACGATGGTTATGTGTCTTTCAGGTACAAGGTGATGGAGTGATCATAGCTACCCCTACCGGAAGCACTGCTTATTCTACAGCTGCTGGAGGTTCCATGGTAAGCTTGTCCCAGAGTTGTATTTGTCCGGAGCCTGGTTGGAGTCTATACTGATTATTGAATTAGTTAGATGGATTGGCTATTTGGCTTATATGTGTCTTGGAATACTTTGAGAAACAATGATTACAAGGTTTAGCTATTATTGTTTATCCAAGCCTTCCTCACCTGTACGTTCTGAAAAAGCAGTTGAAAATTTTCCTATACTCATTATGCATTGCAATACACGTGGCATCTAAAAATAACTTGATAAGATTCTTTATTATGTTCTGAAGAGACTTAAACTAGCGTTTTGGTCCAAGTTGTAGACTAGCCGGCAATCATTTTTCTACTACTTTGCAAATGTAAGTGGTCAACAATGCTGAATGAGTTCCAAATAACTGCCCCTGAACATAGTTCTCCGCCACCCTCTTTTTTGTTTGCCCATTTTGTGAAATAAAGAACCCAAAGTACTCTTTTCCCTTTCTTCTTCCTCTAAAAGAGATTTCATATAACCCATACTCACATTATCTTATCCCTTAAAACAATTAAGTTTTTCTTCTTTTTATTCTAACTGTTAGAATCAAATCCAAATATTTACTATTAGGGTTAGAATTAGCAACTAATATCAATTAGTATTTTTTGTATTTATTCTACATGCTATTATAAATAGAGGTGAGTAGTATGGTTTAAAATCAACCACAACAATCAAGGCTTATCCCACTAAGTGGGGCCGACTATATGGATGACTTTCGCCATAATATTCTATCCAGGGCCATGCTTCTATCTAAATAGTTAATCTCGAGATCTTTCTTAATAACAAAGATCTCTAGAATAATCAGTCACTCAAAATATGTCATACTACAAACTCTTATTCCACTTATGGATTACCGAACAACCATCTTGAGGAACTTCCGTGCAAACTACAATGTTGTAGCAACTATTGTACAAGTCACCTTGCATAATTATTAATTTCTCTATTATGACTTCTTATGTTTTACAATATATACATCTTCCAATGTCATGATATATGCACAGTATCAGTGTTAAGTCGCACCAAATAAATCACTCCTTTCATCTGATGTTTTCTTTCTAACAACAAATGGAAATTGCAGGTCCATCCAAATGTTCCATGCATGCTGTTTACCCCAATCTGTCCACATTCACTCTCATTTCGACCAGTTATACTTCCAGATTCTGCCCAACTTGAATTAAAGGTGAAGTTATCATTCTCTATGCGGCATACATATCATGCTTGATGTTCTTGTTTCCACAATTACATGTTTCATTGTTCATTATGCATCTTCTATGCCAGCAAATGTTTCCTTTCTTTAGCTATATTTTGTTGTCACTCAAACATGTATTGGAAAAGGCTACATGGTTAAAATTTCAGTTATAAAAACCTCTCAATTTAGGGAGTCATTTGTTTCATATGACTTGGAATTTAGAGGTTAAATAATGATTTAATGATTTTGGGATTTATAATTATGATATCCGTATTGAGTAATGTACGATTTATTGTTTGCAGATTCCAGAGGATGCTAGAAGCAATGCCTGGGTTTCATTTGACGGGAAGAAAAGGCAACAGCTTTCAAGAGGAGATTCTGTACGAATATCTATGAGTCAGCATCCTCTTCCAACAGTTAACAAGTTTGACCAAACAGGTGATTGGTTTCATAGCTTGATTCGCTGCCTAAATTGGAACGAAAGACTTGACCAGAAGGCCCTATAAAGCATGCGAGAATGGCAATCAGATATGCGTTATTCTCTTGTATAGACTTGATTGTGTAGTTATAGTACAGATTAGTTATACATTAAGATAGCAGAACTTTAATATACAAATTTCTCACATTGGCTTCCCATGCCAATATAGGGTTTGTTAATGGTTTCCACACGTTATTGTAGCTAGATTTTGTTGTATACTGACATTGAAAGCTATAAATACTAGGTATTTAAAGCAGGTTATTGGCTCATCTCAAAGTTTATCAGTCTGCCAGACTGCAGACTTCCTTATCTCATATACTAGTTAGTAGTAGTTATAGTTTTTGTAGTTTGTATGATAGTTGTACTACTATTGCTATTTGGAATCTGAATCTTTTCTCTCTTTTTCAACCGTGTAATTACTATGCACCATTAGTGCAAAAGAAGTAATATGTGCCTCCAATCATATTTGACCGTTGTGTTGTATCATAATGTTATTTTCTAAAATATATGCAGAAATTCCTAAAATACATGCACATGTATCTATGTAGTGAGATATAAATTATAATTGGATGTCTATAAAACTCTTTTATGCTTTCAGTGCATAGTAATTAAATTGAAAGTGTACATTCAGAATTTGCTTTATTAATTCACTTTAAAAGAGAAAGGTAAAATATCTCAACTATTAATGAGAGGAACAATGATTAGATTTTAATAAATCTATCATCTATTTTTTTTATGCATACATGTAACACCTTACTTTTCTCTCTGTACTAAGGAGTTCACTTTCAAGGAGTCAAATTTTCATTTTCATGCAGCATTTTGTCCTGGTTTGAATAATGTCCACCTTACAGATTGTGTCAATGGACGTGAATCTTAAAACTGCTATCTAAATTTATCATCTTTTCCCAAATTTTTTAAGACTTATTAGTGTATCATTCTTGCTAGGATTTTAAGATTTAGTGTATGGCTATTTGAAGACATCTGTATTTTCTAGAACACAGAAGAGAGTGCCTCAGAAATTGTACAAAATGCTTTAAATTGACCACATCTACTGTAATGGGCAGCGTAGTGCTCGAGACTGTCAAGTGGGGCTTACGGCAGGGAGGGTACTGCAAATTTATTATCTATGCAACTTTGCCCATGCATGCAGAGAGGCAGTTTCAGGATTGGAACCCATAACTTCTGGGTCACAAGGGAGTAACTTTGCAGATCTGTCAACTGTCAAGGTTTGTCCTCTAGTAAGTCTACTATAATACTTCTAAAATAATACTGCCATATTAGTGTGCAGTAGTACCCATGCAGTATTAAATGCTATTCCCTCCGTTTTCGAATATAAGTAAAAAAATCATGTTAGATGGTATAAAAAATGAGCAAATATTCACTAAATATACCATATTTAATGATATCATTTCTGAATTACCCTTTATGTAATTTGAATTTACATTTTAATCATTCTTTTATTCTCATCAAACAAATTTCAATGATGGGCAATTTGGAGAATGCAATTACTTTTTTGATTACTTTTATTAAATGATACTACTAACTATGCTTTTTAAAGGATGTGAGATAGTATTTTTGTGTGCTTATATTCGAGGCTGGAGTAGGAATATTTAAAAAGATACTACAAGGGACTTGACATCTTTGTAGCACCGACACCTCTGAAAAAAAGCGTGTCCGTGTCAATGTCAGACGCAAACACGACACCGACACTTGTGATTACGTTGAATTTATTCATCTTTTCAATTTATTATTGACAGACCCTGAATTCTCTGTTACCGCAACTATTTATCTGCCTTTCTCTGTTACCGCTACTTATTTGTCTGCATTCTCTGTAGTCCTGGTTAATACTGATTCTCTTTCAGTTCTTTCCTAAGATAAGCCTTAGTACCTACCAAGGGTTTCCAATTGGAGTGTAGCTTCAGTTAAATATAATTGCTGTAATGCCTCTAAAGAAAAAAAGAATGTTGGACTTTGATATTTCCCTAACATTGCTGATAGTTAGTAATAGTTTCTTGTCTAAAAACTTCTAGTACTTGATCGTGTTGAAAACGGAAGTATTTGCTCATTCGTAGTGGCTTTTGAAGAGTGTATTTTTCAGAAAATCTTCCATGATTAAAGAGATATATGCATTTATTCTACTTCATGTGAACAGTATACAAGAGGAAGAGAGAAACTCACGAAGGATAACTTTAGAGTAGAATTTATGTAACAGTAGTATTATACAAAGCAAGCCCAGGTAAATGCATACAATCTCCCACCATGACAGCTAAAGATAAAGCCAAACATTCTAGAAAACGAAAATACTAATACCCACAATGGTTCCCATTATAGATAGAATGACAACCATGTGGTATTCTTTGCTATTGTCAACCATGTCTTATAAAACAGAGACCCGTAAATAAAATAAAAGGCAATTTTTTTTCTTCCAGATTTCTATATAAAAGCAAGTTTTTTTTTTTCTTCTTTCAAATGGCTTTAACAGCTCTAAACCTTGGTTCCTTGGGAAGGAACTTCTGCTCAGCATAGATAGACATGTAGTCACCGAAAACAAATTTAGGATAAGCATCGTCGACTTGTTGGTTTTCTTTTTCAGCCAATTGTGGTGCAGGACTTATGGTGGCTTTGAGTGGTGGGTTATAGAAGGAAGCAATTGACCTCCTGTTCCCCTCTGTAGCACTCAGAACCCTATGCCAACAACTCTTGTATCTGCCATTGCTCAGCACCTCAATCTGATCACCAGTGTTGATCACAATGGCATTTGGCAAAGGTTGGACATCAAGCCATTCCCCATCTTTGAGCATTTGAAGGCCTCCTGCCTTGTCATCTTGGAACAGTAGGATGACACCTCCTGCATCAGTGTGAGCTCGTAGTCCATTCACGAGTTCTGGATAGGGACATGGTGGGTAGTGGCTGACCTTAGTGCCAAAGAAAGCATTGTCTCCTTCTCCACCGTTCAGTGCTTTCTTAATGTATCCTTTTGGTAAGCCCAGATTCTCATCCATAACTTCAGTGAGCTTCTCCGCCAGTTTCTTTAACTCAGACCGATATTCTGACATGGTTTCCCTGTCATTTATATAAAAACTCAGACCGATATTCTCGTAAGACTAAAAGCAAGAATAACAGAAGACAGTATGTATGAAATGACAGACAATGTTCTAACTGATATCGATATGCCCGACTAGAGTGACTAGCTTTTACTAGGAAAAAACTATTGATTTGGTCTGTACCTGAAACTTGGTGTATTTTCTGGCCATTCATTATCATCCAGTAGAGTGATAACATCCTCCCAGTCCACATTCTCCAAATTTTCACTGCTTTTCTTTTCAGCTATATCATTCAGAAGCTTAACCGTTGCCGAGTTCTTGAAGTTCTCCTCTCTTTCCACCTTATAGAACTCAGTGGTAACCTTCTTCACTCTTTCAAGAAGTTCCTCAGAAATGCCGTGATTAATCAACTGTAAAACAAACTATAACCATCAACATACATATAAAGTATATCTATATGTAACACCATAAAACTAAACTCACAGAAAGAAGCTAAATCCATTCATCTTTTAAAATGATATTAGGTGCAATGGTTAAAGTACCTGGAAGAATCCCCATTCTTCACAGCCATTAGCAATCTGTTGCATAGTTTTGGCCCTTTCTTCACCATTCAGCTTTGAGAAATCAATGACTGGAACTGCCATTAGATCAGAAAAGTTATTATTATAAGAAAATGAGTATGCAAGTGTGTGAATATGAAAGGTTGTTTGAGATTTGTGTTTGGTGTGATTTGTTAGAGGTGTAGGTTAGGGTATTTATAAGAAAACATATCCTACCATATTGGATGTCAACCAATAAATAGTTATAATAAGTTACCTTTTAAAGAAAGCAGCCGTTAGAGTTAGGTAACGGACGGTAACAGATTTGATTAATTAAATTAAATTATCCAATGTCAATGCTTGCTTTTGTGATTAACTGCTTGTTTGTAGTGTACATGTCCACAACACAAAACCTCACTTTTCAGGAGGTTACATCACATTCATTTTCCCACCATTAATTTATCTCTCCCTCACACACATACACACTTTGCTTCTCTCTTACAACTTTTATTATTAGAAATTACTAATAGTTCTTGAATCAGTCCCTGTCACCCATTACCCTTGACTTCATTTTATTTTTTAAGGCAATATTTTAAAATGAAAGTGAGTCACCCACATCACTAGTCTTGATCTATACTACGATCCTACTTCCGCTCCCCCACCGAGCCTAACCATGACCATGATTCCGCTTGTTGGAGAGTTCGGAAAGCATTGAGAGCTATGTAGCACCGGCATCTTTGAAAAAAGGGGTGTCTGTGTCAGTGTAGGACACCTGTACCGACACTTCTGATTATGTTTAATTAATTAATTTTTTAAAATTGTTATCGGTGTTACTGTGTCAGTGACGGGGTCGTTTTCAGTGTGTCTGTGCTTCATAGATCGAGAGTGTCAATGATCTAAATGTTTAGGATTCAAGAGACATTGACATTACATGTTATCCAAAAACTTTTAAGTATCATATATGTGGCTCATTTCTCTTATAAATTCAACCTTTCTGTCATTTCTAATCGACATCGAGACTTAATCACCCACTTGATATTGGTAATGATTCACTCACATAAAGTATTATTAAGGAAACGGAAAGTTGCTATAAAATTATGAGCTATGCTATATGTCACGAAAAAATTGGTCACGAAATTTCACGAATACGCTTTTTTATATATCGGTGATCTAGCTTTCATATTTTCATAACAAGAAAGGGCTACGTTTATCAAGTTGAAATTCACCGCCATATAGCTCACTCTTATTGCAAGTCTATGAAAAGCTAAAAGCTAGATCACTTTAACTCTTCTCTAATAAGAATTTTAAATATTGATACATTTGTTCTTGAAATGTTTGTTTTGATATGTATCATTTTGAAAACTGAGGTTAATTAATTAAAGAATACAGACGGTGCATGCATATAATACATTCGCGAGAAATTCACGAAATGCTGTTTCGTGACATTAAGCATTTTTCTAAAATTATTATTATTTTTTCTATTTTAGGCAAATTATTATTTTTCTTAATGACACTATAATTAGTCAAAGCACCATTTTTTGTATAGTTTGAAAAATGATAATTTAGCGTATGGTTAAAATCTCTGCCGACTATTATCTAATCATAAGTTGACTGTCCTACATTGCTTTATAACCACTATAAAAAACTTTCACACATGACATGCTCTTCCTTTAAACTCACATTTTCCAATACTATAAACCGTTAATACACAAATTTCCACCCATAGTTATAGGGTCAAAGTTTCAATACTATATAATAATAACACAATAATTACCTCTAATTTAATACTAACATTGTCAACATCTCATTTGACATTAATTTCTTATTTCTATGCATAAGTAACATGGCAGCATTTTAATTAACTACCATTATTGCTTAATGAATACATTAATTAAATGAATTATTGAGTTTTGATTTGATTCCAAATGTCTGAATGTTAGGACACATTACTGAGAAAACATATGATCAAAGACTTGAGTTTTACATTGTTAGCTCATAAATTGCTGTACTTTTAGTACTTGAATTCAAATATATGTCTAAATATCAAAAATTGGTTGAGATTGAGATTGCATTACTGGCATGGCTTTTGTAGATAGAACATATGGGACCATTCTTAAGGGTTATTGCATGTATTATGCCACAGTCCATATATGGCATTATTGTATGAAGACAAATGACTTTTTTTGTGCCAGCTTTGAAGTTATGGTCCCTAACTTCAATCATTTAAGTTATTTTTAATGTGAAATTCAGTTGGTTTTCTTTTTTATCCCTTTGTTTTAAAATGTATGGGGAAGATATAATGGAAATCAAAACCTATTTGGATTGATCCATGACAATTTATTAAAGAAAAATAAATCAGATACACATAATATCAGATATAGAGATGGAGAGATTGCCTTAATTTCTTAATATCATGTATCAAGTGATGATATTGTGGAGATACTCCAGATTTCTTCTATTATGGAGTACCTTGTTGAACAAATTGCCACCTCTAGTACAGTATTCATGAGGCTCAGATTATGTTGATAAGAATAATCAAACACTTAATGTGGTTGTTCAACAGGATATTAACATCATTACACAGACTTGGACTATTCTACTGAAGGACAACAAGGATGGGGAGTTTCTTACTACACCTTATGTATATCTAAGAAGGGCATTACTTCTCTCACCTCTAGTGGTAAAAAAATATCTTACAAAAATTCGAAAATGCTCTTCAAATTTCGGAAGCATATCTTTGGACGTACTCATATACACAAAGTCAAGGTGTAACTGAGCAAAACTCTCATTTTGTCGCAACTTAGACCGGAGATGCATCTTTGTAATAATCTCATGTACACTCCATTTATTTGTAACTGAGCCACACTCATTTTATCATAATTTAGTCCGGAGATGCATATCTGTAACAAATACGGATATACACTTTCATAATCACCATTTAGGTAGTAAGTTTTAACATTTTTTAAAGAAATATACTGATGTAATAGACCATGTATTATAAGTATACTATCATAATAATTATTATCAGTTAAACCATACATTAATGTAATAAGATGAAAATGTCATAGATTAAAATCCATCCATAATCCATAATATTGTCAAAATAATAAATTAAAAACGATAATACTATTCATAATTCCTAATACAAATACTATCTTACTAGGTATATCAGACCCCTTATTCTTTCGCTGCATCCTATATTGCTATGTCGTCTCTGTCTCAGATAGATGACATCCACAATGACCCTCCCAAAAGTGCCTTCTCGCGCAAGATCCATAATACGACGACATGGAGGTAACACATCAATGACATGATTTGCCATGAGCTGCTCCTCCTATAATATTTTCTGATGAGCTGACCTAGGTGGATCTTGTTGAGCATCAGGTGTCATGTAAGGATGTGACACTCTAAAATACCACTGAATGTAGTCGAGTGCACTGCTCCATTTACTAGAGCTACGACACCTCGTGCTTCATCCGGTACCAAATGATTAAGGAAATCATCATACATAACATCTACCTCTCTGCAGACCATAGTAGGAAAAGCATACACAAATGGTTCTCTTGGAACAACCTGCATAAACGCGAACCCGTGCATGACTTGCTCAGGCATAGGTGGATATATCAGACATGATCCAAATGTCTCCCTCATTATTTCTTAGGTTGAAATCAATTGAAGTGTGCTAAAATTGAGCCTCTGACAAAAGTTAGTGCAAGATGGATTGAATCACAAAGTTGTCACTTGAAATTAATATTTTACAAACATGGTTCGAATAATGCAAAAACTTGACTTGAATCATGAGTAAGTAAAAATTTGAATTTGAAGCTAAAAACGTTTAATTCAATTCAAGGTCTCATATGACTTGAATCATAAGGCTAATTGACTCAAATCATAAGGCGCCTTGAAATTTATTTTGGAATTCAATTATGGAAATGTGACTTGAGTTATAGAGTGATTTGACTCGAATCACATGCCTTAAGTCATGACTTGAATTAAACAAGAAAAAATTATGATTTTCTCATCTTGATTCAAATCATTTCTTCACTTGATTTGAATCATCACGTATGCATTTGAATCAAATCAAAGAGCTTGTTTACACCTATTTTGTGCCTTATATCAAGCATACATATAAACCAATTTATTTCTCTCTATAGCATATACCATTATAATCTTTGAATTTTTTTGAATGTTTTGTCAATCACACAAGCTTTCTCTCAAATTAACTTTGAAGAAAAAATTCATTGAGTGTTAATTTCTTGAGTTGTGAACATGTGTTGTGATAAATTCTTTTCTAAAAACTCCATCTTCACTCTCTAACCAAAACCACCATTGTTGATTGTTGCTCAACTTTGAAAAAGACTGTGAGATCTAGTTGTGAAAGGATTCATAAGGTGTTATAATGTTCGTGTGAATTTTATTATGTTTTCAACTTGAAGAAATATAGTGTGGTTGTGTTTTTTAGGAGATTGACATCAAGTAAAGGAAAAGAAGAGTTAATCATTCAAAGGAATTTTGATAATATCAAGTGAAGATCGATGCAGACGACATCCTGGAGTTTCTAACTCCTCCAACAAGTTCAAAGACTCGTATAAGAGAATTTCAGTAAGATCGAGTGAAGATCGTTGCAGACAAAATTTTGAATGCTTTGGTTTTAAAAATACGGTTCCGTTCAAGAATGAAAATCTTGAAGGATTTGTAGCCTAGCAAGTTGTGTACAGCAGAAGAAGAATCAAGATTCATATATGTGTTACTTAGTAATTGACTTTAAGTTTTCAATTTATCTATGATTATCTATTGTATCAAAAGACACTTGTAATTTTCAAATTAGTGGAATACTATCAATTTACTATAGCTTGCCATTGGAGATTGGACTAAGTGCAGGAGAGGACTACACATTGAACCAATATAAATCCTGTGTACACTTTTTCTATCCTAATATTTAAGCTCAGGTCTGTGTTAGATCTAATATGCTAAATATTTCTTTTCGGTGACTATTCTAGAAGTCGGTAATTTTAGACAGTTGTATTAAGTAATCAAATTCCATTTAAACATATTTATTTGAATTTAATTAGCATAATTACCATATTGTTAGTGGATTGATTCACCATTTGTTTGCCATCATTGAATTCACATGTACATCTATTTAATCGCAAAATTCCTTTTAGACCTCCGCTACCGTCCATTTTTAAACTCTGATTTTTGAAAATATTTTGAAAATAAATTTTGAGGAAAGGTCTATCCAACCCTCTTTTTAGACCATTCTACACATATATTCAACCCAATATTTTGAGAAAATAAACTAACGACGAAGAAGAGAGAAAATGTATGTTATGGTTTTGCTGTGAGATACAAAGATACTGTCAAAAAGCGAGAGTTAATTCGCTTATATATCGGTAAATACCATACGTGGTAAAATGTAATACCTTTTACAATAATTGATTATACCAACCTTGGTGATAAGTGTTTTAACTATATATATATATATATATATATATATATATATATATATATATATATATATATATATATATATATATATATATATATATATATATATATATATATATATATATATATATATATATATGTGTGTGTGTGTGTGTGTGTGTGTGTGTGTGTATTGTTGGAGCTGGGATTCGAACCCTATCACTCCATGAATGTATAATCATGATTAATTGTTTTGACCGTAATGCAATGTCTTTTCGTAAATGTAAAAAATAAAATGCGTCCAAAAATGAGGTATTACCACAGTTAACTGTCAGACCATTATAATTTAGTTATACCAAATGTATATTTCGTAGTAGTGTTTAAAATATGAATGTGTGGATGAGAGTTTTATGTTGGGAAAGCAATGCACATAGTAAGGACCATTCTTTATGAAAAGTTAAATTTTCTTTTTAAGCAAGTACAATGAGAATTCTGGGTTGAGTTTAGGGATGGAAATAGGCTGGGCCGAGCTAGGCTTTGTCAAGCCTAAGTCTAACTTGTCAAAAAAAACAAAAGCCTAAGCCAGACCTGTAGTCTGTCGTAGGCTTATTTTTAGGCCTGAGCCTGACCTTTCCGAAGGCCTGGTTAGCCCATATAAAAGCCTATTTGTTTTAGACATATGTAAATAAGCAATTAACATAATGTTTAAATATACTAACTAACTAAAAGACCAAGAGACTAAAAATTTGTTTGCATTGACTTATATTAACTTATCTATTAGCATAAGTTCTGAGAGACTATTTGTTTAAGAGAACTTTTGAAAACAATGTTCATCAGGTGTTTTTATCTTATTTTCACAAGTTCTTCAAGATAACCAAGTTTAATTTATGTATTTTAATTAAAAGTACAAAATATAACATAATGATGATAAAAAATTATTTATATTTATTTAAATAGTTCGGCCTGATAGGTTTAAAAGATTTTTTATGGGGCGGGGCCTCAGGCCTAACCTTTTTAACTAAATAGATTTATAAATGTAGATTATTTTAAATTGGCTGCATTTTGTGGTAAAACATTCCTGTGTGTGTGATGTCTTGACTAATGTCATGACACACTATGTGTGGAATTGTGTAGGATTGTATGGTTGAGCTAATACAGGTTTTTGTTGGATGTCATGCTCGATGTCATGACATCAGTATCTGACAGCAGTAGGTGTTACTTTTTAGTTGTTATGTTTCCTTATTTATCTCAGGCTATAATTTAGGAAACTATATATTTTGTGATGTATGATTTGCGCTAAAATATCTCGTACTACAACATATGTGAATACCTCGATGATGTGGAAATTATGGTAACTTGGTTAACCCTAATTTATGTTTGGAAGGCCCAAGGCCCAAGTGCTGCCTATAAAAAGACTGTTAATCCTACTTTCAGAGGCAGAGTTTGTGAGTGTGAAGATTACTGTGTGTTCTGTATTCACGTGTGTCTTAGTGTTTTTCTTGCACTCCATGCAATTGTCTCTTTGATGATTGTATTGGAATAGGGTGTTTTTGAGTTGTAATTGTTTTGTCACTCTAAGCTTTTAAGCATGAGTGTTGTGTCTCTTGATTGAAGCTTTGAAGCAAGATAAATATTTGTTTGAAGTGTGTCTTCATTATGATTTTATAACTGTCTGTTTGTTATCGCTGCTGTGATTGAGGGGGAGTGAGTAGGAACTCAGGTCTAGCACTAGATTGAAATTGTATTGGATAGGTCTTAAGTGAAGAGTTGTAAACGGGTGAGTTTAGCTCTGAATTAATACTGCTTATAGTGGATTTCCTCCCTGGCTTGGTAGCCCCCAGAGTAGGTAGTTTGACCGAACTGGGTAAACAATTATCTGTGTTCCTTACTGTTTTTGTTTACTTTCTGCATAAATTTTATAATCAGTTCTGAAGTGGATGTCATAACATCCGACACGACATCGATCGTGTGTTACTAGAATTTTCAATTAAAAAGCCTAGGCCTTTTCTATTTCCCCCTAGTTAAGTTTGAAGGTATTGTTAAAGGAGGATGAATTTTCTAGGTTTGTTTAGAGTAAATTTGTAACCCTCGCAGCCTAAGGCGTTTATCAGATTTTTGCTAAGCTGTCTTTCATGTGGCGTGCCACGTCACCTTCTTTCAGACGTTGACAGTAGAGACTAAAATTGTGGATAAAAAACTTTAGAAGCACCATTGTTTGAAGGAATTTTTTAGAGGGATTAAAATTGAATTACGAAATATTTATAGGGACTCATAGATATTTAACCCATAAATTTATTATTGTTATGATATATTTTGTACTTTGAATTAAAATACAATAATAAAGCTTAGTTATCTTGAAAAATTTATAAAAAAATAAACTAAAAAACTTTATGAACAATGTCATAATTTATTTTCATAAATCTCTCAAATAAATATTCTCATAAAACTTATGTTGGTAAGTAGAGGTTTTGATAAGTCAATAAGGAAAAAATTTAGTCTCAGTAGTATTTTAATTTGTTAGTCTATTTAAATATTAATTGAATTGCTTAATTACAAATGTTCTAATAAAATAAGATTTTTAAATAGGTCAGAACGTTAACTAGACATTTGAAAATGTTAGACTCAAGTCTAAAAATAAATTTATGATAAGTTATAAATCAAATATAAACTTTAAATTTTTTAGCAGAATAAACATAAATTTGACAAAGGTTAATTTAAACCAGCCTATTTTCACCCCTCTCTACGACATAGATCTAAAATTGTCAACTTAAAAAAAAGTAAGAGGACAAAAGTGCAATTAAATTTTGTTTATAAAATCAACAAAATTAAATATGTTTAGAAAAAGAGGGAATATACCATTAATGTCCAAAGTAGAGTCAAGAGTTTGCCATTAATGTTTTCAAGTGATTATTTATTTTTGTATGATCCAATCTTTTCCGTTGATTATAGGCATAACTAACTTAGCAACTTGCAATAATTTATTAATGAGAAAATCTAGGAGCTAGCTTTGTTAGAACTAATTATATTATGAAAGTAGAAACTTTGAGACAAAGATTGGAAATCTTCAACCATTAAGAGCCAAAACTGAACTATCACAAATTAAAATAACAACACTCTTCCCTTCCAAATGTCCCAAGTGCATGCATCTTGATCATAATATATTGAAGGTCAACTCAACTAAGCAAAAACTCATGTGTAAGGAATGAGAAAGACTAAATGGAACACAGAAATTCAAGTATAAAACAGTTTAATAAAAAATAACCATAGTCATAATCAACTTATTTTTCTATGAAATGAAAGTGATTTACTTAATAAAACAAAATTAGGGCCGGCCTCCAATTGAGCAACTCAGTATATATAATAAACTAAACTTCTTCTATTTTAAACTAAGAGCCTTGCTATATGTACACCAAAAAACATACACCACTCATGTACACCGTATCAAACATAGCATAGGTAATTGAATTGTTGTGTCAGAACAAAAAAAAAATAATAATTAAATATTTGAAAGAAAGTAAAACCGTATAATACTACGGTGTAAATGTCACTTGTAGTGTACAAATAACATTTCCCTTAAACTAAGTGACGTTCAATATTTGTTCACAAGATTTTATTTTTTAAAAAAATATTTGTATCACGTGCATGCAACTGCAAAAATTAAGCCCTAGAGTCGGAAATGACTATAATAGACCGTAAGATTTTTGAAAAAGTTTAACATGACTATTTGTTTAAGAGGATTAGTTGGTTTATGAATGTATATGAGTTAAAATGTTGCATGCAATAATTTATTAGGGCAAAATGAAAATAATTCATGAGCTAAAATGACAGCTTAATTTAAAGGTAGCGTGTGTGCATATTTCTTCAATATTTTGGTGGTGCAGTAGCTTGATTTGATTAAGTACCAGAAGGCATGTGTGATGGAGACAAACAAAGAAAGTGTAAAAGAAAAAAACTCTTTCTTTCCAAAATAAATAAGAAAAGAAGAAAATCTCAAAACGATTTTAAAATTAAAACAGGAATATTTAAAGATGGTTTGGTGGCAAGTCGGGCTGGAAAATACGAGTTGAATTTGCCTCGGCTCAACTCCTTAAGAATGTGCTCATCTAAAATTTTGATTTAATAAGTTCGACACCATTTTTGTTAAGCTCAAATTCGACTTATTATAAGTTCACGAACAACTTAGTTCAACTCGTTGAATTCATCTCGTTAAAAATAACTTAGTTCAACTAAATTTTTCTCACTTGAGAGTATAAATTTTTAAAAATGAGTTATAACTTAGTTCACGAACAACTAAAGTAAGAATATTCTAAGTCCTACATTGATTTGACATAGAGCTTGAAAATAGTTTATATAGAGTGACACTTCTCACCTTACCAACCAATTTTGTAAGGATGAATTAGGTCAAACTCTAATATAGTATCAGAGCCTATCAATCAAAAAAGTGTTGGGCGTGAAGGGGTGTGTTAGGAAGATTTGAAGTCCCACAGGGTATGATGGTCTATTCCATCACCACTTATTGTTGGCCTTCTTCGTTAATCAAGGAACTGGAAACTTGTTTTAGAAACTTTCTGTGGTCTGGAGACGTCAACAAGCGGAAACTAGTTACGGTGGCATGGCACAAGATTTGTAGACCGACCCTTGAGGTCGGTTTAAATATCAGGTCCCTAGCAACGTTAAATGAAGCGTCAAAGCTGAAAATCTGTTGGGAGATGATGAATTCAAATGAATCTTGGGCTTTAATTCTCAGAGCTCGGGTTTTACGAGGTAACAGTTGTATTAATCACCACATTTCTTCTACTTTATGGAGCGGAATCAAAACAGAATTTTAGATTGTTAAAGAGAACTCATCTATGTTGATTGGTAACGGTCGAAATACTAGCTTCTGGTTTGATATTTGGTGCGGAAACTCAACTTTGGTTGATATTTTCCACATACCTGCAGCTTGGCATGTCCTTTTAAAAGACACAGTTTCAAATTTCATTCATGACCATAATTGGGAAATTCCTCAACAGCTGACAGATTATTGCCCAAATATTTATCTATTGTGAACAAAGTAGTGATACCAATTGAGAACAGAGAGGACTATTTGGTTTGGAAGTTAACTGATACGGGAGATTTGTCCTTAAAACAAGCCAATTCATTCAAATGCAAGATCAGCTCTCATCCACACTGGTCCAGGTTTGTATGGAGCAAAGATATTCCTCATGCTAAATCTTTTGTATCCTGGAGATTAATGCACAATAAGCTCCCCACGGATGAAAATCTTAAACTGCGAGGTTGCGCCATGCCGTCAATATGCAGTCAATGCAGACTTAAGGAAGAGACTACTTTTCATCTTTTTTTTGAATGTTGCTTCGCTGTGAATATTTGGACGTGGTTATCTGAAGTTATTAATAGAAGAATTGTTATCTCCCACCCAGCCGATCTTTGGAAGATATGTGATCGGAACTGGAGTCCGCAATGTAAGATAGTGGTTCAGGCTCTCATTATCAATATTATTCATACTATTTGGAATTGTAGAAACATGCTAAGATTTCAGAATACCTCAACAACTTGGAGAAACGCGATTACTCACATCAAAGCTCATGTGCAGCTTGTCGGCACCTGGACTAACCATACTTTCCGGAACTCCTCGGATAATTTCAGGATTTTGAAACTGTTTGACATTCCAGTTCATCCACCTCGCACTACATTGACCAAAGAAATTTTCTGGACTCCTCCGCTTGAAAACTGGGTGAAAGTTAATACTGATGGAGCAGCCAATAACGTTTCTTCAGCTTGCGGTGGTATTTTTCGTAGCAGTACATGTGATTTTATCGTCGGGTTCTCTGAAAATTTAGGTCTCCATAATGCATTTTATGCTGAAATCTCTGGAGCTATGCGAGCTATTGAAGTGGCACAACAACACCAATGGCAACATTTATGGCTAGAAACTGATTTGACTCCGGTGGTCAAAGCTTTTAACAACCAAGCATCTATCCCTTGGATTCTTAGGAATAGATGACATAACTGCCTGGCTTATACTAGACATATTATTTTTTTGGTTACACATGTGTATAGAGAGGCCAATTCGTGTGCTGATTTGTTGGCGAATGAAGGGCTTTCGGTAGATGGGTACCAGTCCTTCATTAATATTCCGCAATGGTTATTGTCTAGCGTGATTTCCAACAAGTTATGTCGGCCTAACTTTAGAGTTACCTCTTTTGAGTGAGGGTTTGGTCTGGTCCCCCCTCCTTTTTTTTGTAATAATTTCTTCTTCTTTTATGATATTTAACTTTATATAAAAAAAGAGTAACACCCCTCACCTTATCAACCGATTTATATAGAGCTTGAAAATAGTTAATATGAGTAAATCTTTAAATTTTACTTTTAAACACAAATATAATTCATCTTATATAATCCAGATGACTCATAAATCTAAAGAGTCGAACTACGTATAGTTTAAGTTCAACTAATTTAATTAACGAATTTAGTTTTTTTTCTCATTTAACTCATTTTGAATCATGAATCTAGTTCAACAATTTAATTATCAAATCAAATTCCAAACTATTTTTGAGTTGGTTCGGTTGAGTGCTCGCCTTAGCTAGTAATAAAAAGCTAGTAATAAAAGAAAATCAAAAGTTGAAGATAATTTGCTAAGCTATATTATATGAATACAAATAGTAAATGAGTTAATTATAATGGTTTGTCCAACTAATTCGATGATTAATTCGATTAGTTGGTGGTTTTTAATCTAACTAATTAAATAACCATTCTTATTGATTATATAATTATATATTTTTTATGCATTGATTATATAATTATATATTTTTTTATGCTTTACGAGTAATACTAATAAATAATATATTTTTAAAAAATATTTTCTTTTGCGTTATGAATTACTTTTAATTTTCCATCTTTTTAGTTGTTGTTATAATTTTCAAACTAGAAGTGTAGTAAATGTATTCTGGCTTAAGAGAGAATATGAGTTATAAATAATTTTAATGGCAAATTTAATTAATTAGTTGATTAGCTATTTTTAGTCCGACTAGTTTAATTAGTTAGTTAATTAATTATTTTATTGACAATAATGTTTTTATTTCTTTGTGTATCATCAATTTTTTATCATTATTAATTATTATTTTTTGGCTTAATTGAAGTCTTTTCCTTATTTTTAATCAATTTTTTAATATTGATCATCTTATTTTTAAATTTGCAATTTTAATTCTTTTTCAATTATTAATTTCTAAATTTTAATCCTGTTATTTTTAAATTTGCAATTTTTGTTCCCTATTTTACCAATTTTTAAAATTAAACTTTTATATATTTTAAAACTTTTATTAATTGTTCTGGAAATATTGTGCAATTTTTTTCCTTTAAGTGTGAGATAATTAAGACAATTGTAAGGCAAGTTAAGTCTTAGACCATCTCAAAAAGCCAAAGTAATTATTTTGTTTGCATCTTAGTCATTCATTTTTTTCATTTGCATAAAAATGATGTTTGTGATGCATTAAAATTTTTTCTAATTAAACTCTTCTTGCATCAAAAAAATTTCTCACTAAAATGTTTTTTTTTTGATACAAACTAAAATGTTTAATCATAAGAAATCACAAATTCATAAGGAGATTTTGAAATGTCATTGATGGGACAGCATAATGGTCACTACCCGTGCTAAGAAAAAAAAAACACCAATGAAGGAGGATGACAATAAAAGGAAGAAAAATGTGGTTGCTTTTGAAAATTCAAGTACAAAGAAAAAGGCAACCCCTAATTATTTTTTTCTATTGTAGAAGATATTGAAAACAACCAGGATGACATAGTGTTAACCCCAATAAGAAAATCAAGAAGATTGTAGTTGGAAAGAAGATATTCAATAATCTTCTTGTCACTCCCTTCGATAATGTGTCATTTCATTCAGAAGAGTTTGTTCTTAAATGGAAGTTTGTATACCATATATTCCATTTGAAAATCAGAAATGGATACAATTGGATAACTAATTATTTTGAATGGTGTTGTTGATTTTCTTCAAGGTGGCGCAGGGCATATCTGCATGATTAAAACTCCAACTCCTAAGTCAATTCAAGATTCAATATGAGAATAGTGAAAAGTAGAGATCAGAGAATGTACCTTACTATTTGCATGTGAACTAATTTTAAACCTTGGGTCAAATTAGGTGGATTTGAGATGAATTGGGCCTTAGTTATTTTGGCCCTTGGTCGACCCATAATAGTTTTTCCCAAGGCTTTGTCAGGCACTAAAGATGTTGAGGGAAACTTTAAGTGATGTTGGTCGTCCTCCAGGATGTCGTCTGATGTGAAATAGAACTGAAACGCCTAGAATCAATTGAAAAAGTAGTGGGGATTATGAATCCTATATGGTCACAATTACTTGGAACTTGAAATCATACCCTTATTAGACGAGTATGACTCATAAAAGGTATCTGGGAATTCCTTGGAGGAAGGAACTTCTTCATGTGACTCACTAGAAACCCTTTTATCAAATGTTGGTTGAGAAATTAATCACACCGAGGTCCCTTTACCCCTCCCATCTTAATCGAGGAAGATATACAAGCCAATTGGCAGAGAAGAGAACACGCTAAGGATTATATTTAGCTTCTCCTGAAGACCGGTGATTGTAAGCCCAACTACACTGATGTGAAGTTCTATTTAGACCTTCGAGCCTAGAAGGACCCAACGGAGTAGGATTGGGTTAACACAAAATAGATGAAAATTCATCGACTATGGGAACCGAGATTGCTATAGATGCAGTTGTAATTGTGGTCGGCGGTCCCTTGGAATGGTTAACTCTTCTAATGGAGCAAGAAAAAGGATATGTAATTCCTTTGGTGACTGTGTGATCCCGCTTTATGAGTCTCTGCTCACAAGAATAGGGATGTAGTAGCCCTTTTCTACCTTTGAGTTAGCCGTTCTAAAGCTATGTTGTTAATCTCGAAAAACAATGCGAAAGTGGGGAGCGGCGTTGGCATTATTTCAGTGACGCAAACACTAAAAAATAAATATTTTAATGGCACTTACAAGCTAAAAATATACTAGCAAATAGAAAAAAAACTTAAATTTCATGAATTCTTAGCAATAAAACACTTCCAAATACATAATAACATAAGTCTTAAGCAAAATATTGAAACATACTTCCAAATAACAATAAAATTCAAGAAAACAAACACTGAAATATCTATAACTTCATCCTCTTCATCTTCACCTCCACATAACCATGGGTTATTGGTATCAATATCATCCATGACCACATCAATCAAATCATCACTGTCAAAGCGCTCTTCCAAAGTTTGATCATACTTTATAAAAACAAAGTCTTGCAACATTTGATTATGCTTCAAATGTGCACTATACATACCAATAGCTTCAACAATTAATTTGAAACTTTTTAAATTTGCAACATTGAAAGCAATTCCATTCCGATAAAAGAAATAAGTGATGTCACAAGTTAGTTTGTGTAGCTTAACAGAAGAAGCAACTAATTGAGCATTAGAATGATGGTTGAGTAGAATTAGTAAGGAGGAGAAAATGACATGGCTGTTGGTAGAAGCATAAATTAAAGAAAAAAAGAAAAATATAAGAACAAGAACAGAGTAGTAGAATAAGAGAAATAAAGATGATGATGGTGAAGAACCAAGATACCTGAAGCAAAGTTGATGATGTGGGATGGAGAGAAGAGAACGATGGAGCAAACATAAGAGTTGATGATGGTGATGAGGGATTGAGAGAATAACAGTTGCGATGATGATGTGAGAAGGAGAAAAACATCGTGGTACGAGAAAACAAAACCAAACGAAAACGAAAATAGAATTATTTTTTTTATTATGTTTTTACTCAAAATTTTGACCCGACCCAGTTTGCGAAATAGAGAAATTGGACGCTCCGGACCGCATCTGAACTGCTCCAGGACCCGAATTCGTGACCACTCAAGCCGCTTCACCATTTCGCGTTATACTAGTTCCACCGGAAGCGGCCTCGCCGAATTTTTTGCACCGCGCCTCTATAGAGGCCGCTCTAGCCGCTTTTAACAACATAGTCCTAAAGCATTTAAAATTTTCTTCTTCCCAACTTCATCTAGGGTCTTGGACGTTCATGAAGGTATTTCAGCTGTGTGCCGAGCATAAATCTTGGAAACCTTCTCTAGGATTTTTCCTTGATCCGTTCCATCTAAGGAGCACTTCTCAAGACCAGTTCTGTAATCAGAGGCTCATTAGTTTCCATCATGTCAATCCTTGGTTTGACCCCTTTATTATGGACAAGGGAGACTTTATGGGGAGTGTCTTACTGGTAAAGTCCCTTACACCCGCGACCCATCTCGTTTTTTGCCACCTCCCTAGTGAAGTCAAGCCTTCTCCAAATTTGAGTTTTGATGAAGCCAAATTTACAAGCAAGTGTTCATAGCAAAAGAATGGAAAAAGCTTCAAGTTTAACTTATAGCATCAAGTGTTCAAGGATCATCATATACTTTGAAGACTAACTTTGATGTTTGATTGATCTTTCTATTTTGAGGTATATGCATGCAAATTATGTTGATATTATAGTGCTCAATCCTTAACATTTTTACTTGCATGCATGAAAATTTGGTTGTGGTAGCTACTGGTTTTATACTTCTATCAAAAGCATTTTTCATGTTTCAGTAGTCGTAATTGATTATAGCATATATGGTTATCGACTACGCCTTCTTTTCCTACCTTATGGAAACCTTTTTTTGCCTACCTAACCGATTACAACCTTTTACGGTCATGAGTTTTTGAATTTCTAGAGGCAACACTTCAGCGTAACCGGTTACAACCTTTCTCGTAATCGATTACCATTGAAGCAATGGCATAATTTCACTTTGAATCTGAACCAAACGAAGTTATTTTTGCACCCCTCAATCATTGCACTCTTTCATTGATTCATACACTTTCAGATGGGTGTTAAGATGTTATAAATACTCTCATTTTTCAGATTTCAAAACTCAACTCTTTAATTACAATTTAATATCATTTACTCACTCATTTTAAAACAAGTGTTTTGATACTTGAACTTTCATTGAGATATTTTTCTGCATATTGTTTTTAAATCAGTTCAGAAAAATTCCCCTTCATTCATAAACACTTGAGCACTATTATATCATTGTAAGTTGCTTGTTTAAAAGAGAAGATTAATCCTAGTGATTGATAAATATTCATCTACTTTCTTTACTAAAATAATGTCTAGAATTGGTTATAATACCTTGTTGTCCAAGATTGTTGGGAGAAAGATAGTTGAGTTTGAGAGAATTGTTTTCATTTCAACTTGGTTGATCACAAGAGGATTGTTCTTGTTGATTGTGTTAGTCTTATACAAGTCCTAACAATAGATATCTTTCGTGTTGAAAGTGGACTGAAGTACTCTCAGATTATGAGAGGAACCAAGATACATCATTGTGTTCTTTATTATTTTTGCACTTGTTGCTTTCATAACATTACCATAAATCAGAAAAATAATTACCTTCATCATTTAAATCATAAAAATTTTAAAGTACCTAATTCACACCCCTTCTTAGGCGCAATCTGAACTTACAATTTATACCTAAAGTACTGGTCTAAAATCCACTTTAATCGAGACATTCGTTCTTACTTTACCAATTTGGGTTCTCTTTCTAAAAAAGAGATGGAAATGAAGGAAGAAATATGATCTTGGTTTCAATGGCTTGGATATAAGGAAAGACTCAGCAACGATTAGGTTCCTTGTATCGAGGTGAGAAAAAGGAGGATTGACAACTATGCCATCGTGAGTGAAATTAGACAGGGAGATAGGAAAATGATTTTTGGTGAGAGCAAAGTCATTGTGTTTTTTGACATGCGTGATCATGTCTTCCAAATAACATGTAAAAGGTGAACAAGACGAAGTTTTTATACAACCATAAAAATGCTCAAGGTATTAAGGTTGTGGTGAATACTAGGACTACTATTTATGCCCTGTCTCCTCCGACGACCACTGCTTCTACTCTAACCCCTTCTATTATCTCGGCGATAGAGACTTATCTCGGGAACAAAGACTTCTAATTCTACTCCTAAGGTGGATCAACTTGTGGACGCTGCAACCACTTTGACTGTGTGAGACTTGTCTCCACCTCCAGTTTCAACAAAGAGAGACCAGGATGAAAATCAACGATTCCCTGAGATAAGGGTTTTCCAAAACAAACTCGTGTCACCGAGGATGTTGCTTCAAATGAGGGAACTCCCTTTATGCAAATGCCACATGTCTTATCTTCCCGATTTGCTCGCACTATTGAGGAGATTGCCACAACTGTTTCGACGTCATATCTATCATCGCTCAGAATCTCCTTGAGGGTTAGAAGATGGAACTCATCTCCAAGCTTACTCACGGTATGTTCAAAGCTGCTTCTATATTCTCCCTTGTAGCTGCTGATCGGGGAGACGTCTTGGCTCCAAGTAATTCCAACAAAGAAAGAGATACTTTCAAAGGGAAATGTGAAACTATAAAACTGAGGTGCTCTACTTTCATGGAGTCAACAAGGTAGTATCACAAAGGCAAAATTTTGTTTGGACTATAAGCAAAATAAAAAATATCACACATTATATTTTAAATATACCAAGGAGGAAAGAAAACTATACTTCTTGTTTATATTGACGATATTATTGTTAGATGAGATGATCTAAGTGCAAGACAACTACTTCTTGAGAATTGAGGTAGGTCATTCAAAAAATGGTATTTTTATCTCTTAAAGAAAATATGTGCTAGATGTTTTGTAGCAAATAGAAAAACTTGAACGTAAACCTACTAGTGTTCCTACTTAACAAAACCATAAGATGTTCTATAAGTAAGGAAAATGTCAAAGTTGACAAGGGTCAACATCAGGGGTGAAAGTTATACTTTGCACACACTAGGATGAATTTGGCATATTCAACTATTGTAGTGAGCCAATTCATGCATGATCCGAGGTTGAAACACTTGCATATGATTGACATTGTTCTACAATATCTCAAAGCCACTATAAGAAAAAGAATATTGTTTAAAAAAAGTGGAAGTCTAACTATGGAGACTTACACTGATGCTGATTATGTAGATTCATTGATTGATATATGATCTACTCCAGGCTACCTTCTTGTTTTAAAAAGCTTACAACTTGGAAGAGTAAAAAACAAAATGTAATTGCTCGACCATCCGCTGAAGCTAAATTCAAAGCTATGACATTAGGCATTTGTGAACTACTATGGATGAAACAAATGTTAGAAGATTCGAAGATACTGCGTGAAGGCCCTAGAAGTTATTTTGTTACAATAAATTGACTATCAGCATTGCACATAATCTAGATCAATATGACATGACAAATTGTGGATTGATGACTATCACTTGCTTATCTTTTGAGCATCAATTAGCAGATGATAACAAAGAATCTACCAACAAAACGATTCAACCAACTTCCTTGCAAGTTTGGAATGATTGATATTCACTCACAAAATTGAGCGGGAGTATTAAAGATATTAATATTTATAGTTATTTTATTTTATTAATATGTGACTTATTAAGTAAGTACATTAGATTAATATTTATAATTATTTAAGTTAATTTATTTTTTAATTGTAAATTACAATTTTAAAATGTATGAAATTACTTTTTCTACATTATTTTTGTATATAATGCTTTGAAATTTTGGATGAAGATACAAGTATTCTATTTTTTTGTACTTCTATAACATTGATCCATTGTTACATCTAACTTTTCCAACGTATAGTTACCACCAAAATATATTATATACAAAAATGTAGTGTGAAGCACTATTCATGGAAACAATTTGTCTAATACATTCCCCCGGGACAAAGTTATAAGAGATTATTATGAACAAAACGTGGTGTTGATGGTGTCTAGGGACAAGTGATTATTTGCATAATGCATTCCATTCCATCCATGCTACTTTAAAAATACTGTTCTGTTTATGATAGCAGAAAATAAATGAATATGATTAACACATGGTGCTGAGTAATGGTGTCTCTCACAAGCCACCAATGATGATTAGGATGACAAACAATGGGTCTAGGGTGCCTGAATATACATATAGATTTGCTTTATGATATCTTAATCAATTTACTGTTAAATTCTTCCATCAAATATATAGAAAATATTATCTCATCTTCATAATATATATGTCTTACTTTTATTGGTGAATAATGTCTTTCAATTTGTTTGTGATATTATTTATTAATGATAAACAATGAAACGTCATGGTAGCAAAGTTGTTGCCTTGTCGGTGTTACCTACCTTTATTGAAGGGAGATGATGATATACTAATCATTTGTGCTACTTGTCATTTGATAAGTTGATATCATTGTAACTTCTTAACTGAACATATGTTTAGGTATATGCTCATTGGAAATACAAGTTGAATTCATCTTCATAGGTTCAAATTTAATAAAAATATAGGTTTCTAATAAATATAATCTTTATGTGTCATATGCAAAGCATAAAGATAAGAGTTCAATAGTGAAGTGAGAAGAATAAAGTGCCGAGTTAGTAGACTCTCTTTTTCTTTTGAGCAAGTGATTATGTGTAAGAGAATTCTCCTGACTATTCAGATCAATTTAACGGCTTATCACGATTAACGTATCATTTTATACTTTCAGTTGTCAACCACTTCTCTTATTTAAGAGAGAAAGCGTGTTATTTCTCATGTATTCAAAATCATTCTCATTCACTCATTACGTTTTATACTCTTATTGACTTAAGCGGTGGAGTGCTAACCTTGCAGGTTAGCCCTCTCTCTAGCGCATCAGAAGCTCTTGAGCAGCACAACAACTATGGTTCCACTATAGAATATTGGTGTTGTTTGTGAGAATCGAAATCTAATTCCCGCTCATTTTAAAGTTTAGATCTTTGTTAGCAATTCACATCTCCTATGTTTGAAGTACAGATCTCTGTTCCCAATCATTTTCCTCGAATTTCAACTTCCTTTTCATAAGATTCTCTCTCAGATTCATGAACTAGGGTGGTCCCCAAATCCACTCGCTCTTTCATTAAACGGAAAGTTATCATCGCTACTGAAGCTGCCAAAGATCCACCATATTTTCCTCAAAGAGTGGACGATTTAATCTTAGTAACATCTTCGCCTGTTCCTTCGCGGCAAGATCTTGTTCAACTTAGAGAAGACTAGGGAGTATTCCAGCCTCTTCTATTTGTCGGATTCACACAAAAATTTCACTAAGGTGAGCCTTCACTCATACCTTCTCCACTGCTTGTGATACTTGAACATGAAATGCTTCTCGACTTTCGACTGTTATAGGCTAATCCCAGCGCGTTGGGACCAAACAATCTGCTAAAAAGTGTTTACAACATGGTGCAATAGCAAAACTCACACGCCATAGAAGAAAGGTTACTCATCATTGAAGAGAGCCTACAACATGTTAATACAAAGAAAAGTGAAACACAAGAAGCCTCCTCCCAAATAAATCAAGATGTCATTCCAGATCCGACCTTTATTAGGGTGGCGACACCGCGAATGGAAGCTCCTGGATCACCGCATCATCACCATCATCAAAAACACCATATTCCTTCCCTTAGTTGTGAATGTATAAGTGAAATTCACATCCCCCAAAGAGCCTCTGACCTCTTATAAGGGAGAGATATAAAGTGGATGCTCAAATCCCAAAGCAGGAGACAAATCCTCAGTTTGTCTCCATCCTCGAGAAACAAATCCCAAGGTTTCTAGAGAAACCTCCTAAGATTCAAAGCAATGATGAGACTTGGGGTGTAGACAAACACGTCGAGCACGTGGATAATCGATTGCATTATTGCTACATCGATAGGACCATATAGTGCAAACTCTTCGCACTTACCCTAACCGAATATGCAACGACGTGGTATAAAAGTTTCCCAGAGGTAAGCATAGATTCATGGAGAGACCACTGTGAAGCCTTTACCACCCACATTACTGCTAGTAAGAATCAACCCACTAATATGGTATTCCTCAGTGGGATCAATCAAGGAAATAAGGCAACTACATGAGTACATTGACTATTTTACTAATGTATAGTAGTCGTGGGGGACACATATGAAGGATTAAAGTGATGGATCATCAAAAGAGGATTGAAGTCACACTGCATGTTTCGAGATTAGTTAGAGGTTAAAGAAGCTCGTAGTTTTAAAGATCTAGTGAGTAGGTGCAACCTTACATTAACTATGAGGAAAAACACTTGGCCATAGGGATCAACCGAGGATCAAGGAACATCAGACCCACTCCGCCATTAGAGAAAGATGTTTTTCGGTATAAAGAAGAATGACAGTTCACTCTTCGGTCCAGATTTGGTGCTAATACTCCTCTAAACCCTTCACATGAAAAATTTTGGAAAGAAATTGAAAACGCATAGTTTAAATAAGACGGGATCATGAACACGTGTCCAATCAAAGAGTCTTCCTGGATAGAAAAGTCCAAGTACTTTCGTTTTCCACAAATTTCATGGCCATAACACAAATGTTTTCATTCAACTAAATGATGCAATTGAATGGTTGATTAATAAGGGATGGTTAGTTGAATACACTTGGGATAGAAAGAGAGACTGAGAAGACTCCTCAAAGAAGAAGCGTTCATCACAGAGCGGGAAACCCCTCAAGAAAACAGCTGAAACTATTGTCAGTGTCAAGGGAAAAGATACCAGCATTAGAGAAGAGGAATGACACAAAGGGAAATGGCAATATATCACTTCTATCAATGGTGGTTACTTTGAAGGCAATGAATTCTTCCAAAGGTTTTGATATCAATGTTGAATGAGCTCTTTGAAGGATTTGATATTGATGGAAGAAGCTTTGAAGTTGGTTGAATGATTTTGAGACAATGTGATTTGAGAGAGTTTGAGAAACTTTGGTTTAGAGTTGTTTTTTTAGAAGTGAGGAATAAAAAAGGATTTTAGAGCGATTTTGAGCAAACAACGTTCAGAGATGCATTTCCGTAATTTTTTCCCATTGACTTAGGGCCTAAATCAGAAATGTGTTGAAATGGGGTCCATCGAAGGTGCATCACTAAAATATAGGAGTATTGTTATCTTTTTCCGATATGCGCTAATAATTCATAGGGCACACTAAAAAATCTCCTAATTAAATTGAATATTGAATTTGATCAAATTCGACTCAAATCAACCGCGAACACTCCTAAGTCCATAATCACTTGCACTACTTTCTTTTAAATTTTGATGAGAAGAATTAAAAGGAACACGTTTCTCATTTGTAGCCCGATGCACCATAAAACACTGAGCCACAAAAGCTTCAAAATACGTTTTGTGCCATACCTAACCTAAGTGTCTTTTTCTAAGCATATAACTTTCGCTTGTTCCATTTAAATTCTCAATTAATGCACTGTTTGCTCCATCACTTGGATTGTTGTTTGAGATTTTTTTTCACCTTTTCTTTTATTACAACATTCCATTTTTCCTCCACTTATATCAAAGTCTTTGTTCATGAACCAAGTGTTGTGTCAATCATTCTGATTGCTCAATAGTATCACAAATACAGTGACATCAATAGTGTATAAAAATCTATCTTCATTCTGATTAAGCCTGATGACACATATATTGATAAGATTAATCCAAGTAGATTACTATAGGATAAAAAAAAAGTCACGGCTTACGAAATTATAGTTGCTTCTTCAACTTTTTAATTTAGTTGGTTAATAACAATGACATTAACATTCTTTATATCTTTGTCATTGCAAAAGCAACAAACTTGAAACTTGCATTAAAATGTATTTCATTTGGATGATGCGTTAATTTTGGCATGAAGTTTCATTTCAAAGTTGTTATATTTGATGGGTCAAATTCAGTGGTTGAGTGTCTGTCCCATCCACACTATTCATTCATTGTTTAACAAAGGAAGCAACTAGAAAGTCAAGTATATCCAAGAATCAACTTCAACAATCGACTTTGCAAGCCATCACCAAACAAACAAAAACCCACCAACACACACTGGCAAGGATGATATGAGAGTTTATGTTAGGATCAAAAATTCAGATTGGGAGTCATTCATGCTCACCTCTTGAGGCCGAAGATAATAAGTGAAGTAAAACATATTTTTCGTGAAATGTAATATTTTTGAAAGCAAAGTACTTACGATAGAGAGAATGATAACATTTATATCCTTTTCTGTTAAGAGAATAACCCACGAAGATACATCTAAGTCACGAGAATTCAATTTAATTCGGTATTGCTTATGGACATGAACAAAAGATACACAATCAAATACTCGAGAGTTTAGACCCTACAACATATAAGTTCATAAATTAAACAAGACTAGCGTTACCTATAATTAGTGGCGGAACAAGAATAATTATGAAGTCTGGACAAAAATTTAAAGACTGCAAATTTACATTGTTTATAATATATAAATAGTCAACAATCAAATAAAAGAGACCCGTCATTTTGTCAACAAAAATATTGTTTAAAATAAAAGAGATAAAACATAACCTTACAATAGTGCGTTAAATAAAATCAGGAGGCAAAATTCTTTCCGAGAGTTCTTTGCGGTGAATATTCGAATAATACCAATATCATTAAGTGACTTGAATATCTCCCGCTCGGTGTAACATATCATCAAGCCATTGAACCACACATTGTTGATCTTATAATGCAATTTAAACTTGATAATCTCCATTGCTGAAAAAGCTCTTTCAACGGATGTTGTTGACACCGGCAATATCAAAGCTAACTCAATAACTTTGTAAGCCAATGAAAATACCAAATGTTTCTCAGTTTAAACCATCTTCATAGCCAAACTTTGAACATCTACACAAGTTGAAAAGGAAACATGTCTTTTCACTTGAAAAACATAAGTTTCAAGTTGATCCCTTATTATTCCACGGTCATCGTCTAAAAATTTTGCATGATAAATATCAACAACAGCAAGGCGAGCAAGCTTATCAATATCAAACTTGGAGAAATAGTTCTTGGGGTTAAGACATGAGAAGCAATCAAGGATAATGCTACTTCCGTCACTAAAGCGATGATCCATCTCCACACATATTTTGTCAATAGCAACATAAAAAATCTCTGTACGATAATGTTAAAGATTAGTGATAGTCCTTCCTTCTATCCTTGAACGACCGAACCGGTATTTCGTCAACCATATTTGGCACCAGAATACCTTTAGCAACACAAAATTTTTGGAGATCGGCAAATAAATTATCCCGACCACTCTCCCTCATTGTGGCCAACCGAGCTTTGACATCATCAACTAATTCCACGACAATCACAATATTATGATCTTTTCTTTGAAAGACATTAGAAAGCTCATTCGTGATACCAAACAACTTTAACATTAACTTCAAAATAAAAGTAAATTTAAAGCTCTCCATTTTTTTATCAAACCCGTTGTTTGAGATGGTCCACGTTCATCTTCATCAACCATACTAAGCACCTTTAACACGGAGGACCATATTTGATCCCAATGAGGCAATGTAGTAATGATGTGAACCCCATCTAGTATCTCCATGTCTAGTGAGACTAGATGATTGGCGCAAGCCCTTTCCTCTAGATATCTCACCACTATCAATTTTATTCAAAATATCTTAGTGTTGTGCCTCCGTCAAAGCATTCATCCTCTTAAATGATGCACTTGTTGTGGTCACAATTAAGGAGATGTACTCAAAGAAAACATGAATAGTTGAGCAACTACTAGCAACAGACACAACAACCAATTGCAAATGGTGAGCATAACAATGGACATAGAAAGCATAAGAGTTTTCATCTAGAATCTTTCTTTGCAAACCATAAAATTCACTTCTCAAATTTGAAGCTCCATCATATCTTTACCCTCGTATCCTTGAAATACATAACGTGTACTTATCAAGAATACCATAAAAAGCATTCTTTAGTAAATTGGATGTAGTATCTTTGACATTATGTAGAGCAATAAATCGTTCCACAATATTATCTTTGTCGTTCAAAAACCTAAAACAAATTCAACAAGTTTACTTGGCGGCATAGAGAGTAGTAGGTAATAAAAATTAGAAATTGAAAAATACAACTAACCTCAACATCACCGCCATTTTCTATTTAACGGATATATCACATGACTCATCAATAAACACGGAGTATTGTCTATCACTAAGCTCTTCCATAATCACCTTGATAAGTTCATGTGCACAACACTTTGCAAGCTCCTTTTGAATGTCACTGGAAGTCATTGTGCAATTTTTCCACAACAGTCAAAAGCATCCCTCACTTGTTCGTTCTAAGATTTTACCCAATCTAACATCTCTCTAAAATTTCCCTTATTTAGAGAAGTAGAGGATTCATCATGGCAATGGAAATTCATGCCTTGTGCCATGAGATATCTAAAACCAAGCATATTGAGATAAAACATCATTTCATTAGAGACTATGTTCAAAAGGGTGTAATTGATATTCAATTCATTAATACTGAACATGGTGTTTACCAAATATTAGTGCTTGATTCTGAATGGAGTATTAGTCTCTGAAAATGATCAGGGGTAGCTATATCAAGAAGCCATTAGAGAGTCTATGATATCAGGAAACCTCTAAATTATTTTAGTTTATAAAGCTCTGGACTTTATTTTTAGTGTTAAACTCTGATACATTGATTGAGATTAAACATTTAACTTCTGGTAAATCAAAAATCTTATTTAACTCATCTTGATATTAAATCTATTATAACTGAAGCTAATAAAATTTCTTGGTCTCAAACTGAGTCTATTACAAGTAAAGCACAAATTTCTGGCATCCCTATAGGAAGATCACATTTTCTATCTCTCCTATAGTTGCTACGGTTAAAACCCCTCAATGATTGATCTTGTTCCCATCCATCAAACCTTAAGAAGGACTTTCAGTCATCATCTTCTGCGTTCTCTTCTTGGGTGAAATTTCCTTCTTATTTCTTTTTGTGTTTTGAGTAGTGTTATCAGTTGTGTTGACACTCTCATTTGTAGTTAGCTCCTGAGTACTTTCACCTATTTCAGTTTCTTTGTCCTCTTCAATTATTTGCTTCTGATGAAGACTTTTTATTGGTTCCTTCTCGTTTTCTTGTGTTTGCTTAATTAGTTTTTGATAAGCTAGTGTTTTGTAAACAAGTTGGTTTGATAGTCCTTTTCAACCACTCATCATTGGTTCTTACGTCTGTGCTCTAGTTGTAAAAATCAGTTTGACTGTACTGAGAAGATGTACTTATTTTTTGTCATAATCTGTTAGGATACCATGAGTTAAGATTGATTTTATCACATTCACTTACAATTATTTTTTTCCCATGCATTTTATTGAACAGTACTATGAAAATTGTGGAAATTGGAGTAAATATGCGTTAATGGAAAAAGATTAAACCTTCATTAAATTGAATAAGTACATAAGTTTTTCAGATACAACATGTCATACCCCTATTTTTTACCATAATATTATCCATTCATTTGCATTCTAATTATTAATTAAGATCACAATCTTGAGGGTTGTTCTTTTGGTGTTGTGCTTACCTTATCTTTAGGAGGGACCATCAAGCACATATATTTTAGCTTGTATATATATATATATATATATATATATATATATATATATATATATATATATATATATATATATATATATATATATATATATATATATATTACAATAACCAAAATACAAAAATATGTCTTTGTCTTTCAATGTTTTTGATGCAAGGTAGGTGTTGAATCAAGTGCATCCTCACCACTCCTAAAATTAGGATTTTGAGGATGATTCTCAAGCAACATGGTATTCATGAAAGCTAAATGAATTGTAGTTCAAAAGAATCTTCGTCATCACCATGGATCGTGTCTTAAGCGTCTCTCCACTTCATTTGGTCTAGTCCATCTCAAGATTATATGGTTTGATTCATCAGGAAACTTCATAGATTCATGTGTTTATTTCCATGCCTGCTTCATAAGTTTCATCAAGTTATGAACCTCAAAATTAAGTTTGATTCCAGAGAATATCATTTCAAGTACATATGTACCTTCCTCATGCTTTATTATGCAAGAAAAGTTCAAAGTTGATTCAAGAAGATAGACCTAATTGGACAAGTTCTTGATTCTATGATTAGAAGGGCATAACTTTCTCAATTTTAAACTTTTTTGAGTGCTTCCTTTTTCAAAGTACTCTCCTTGACATCACCAACAACTTCTCTTCACAAGTCAAGAATAAATTTTGTGAAGAAAGTCATCAAAAGATAGAAGACATTACAAGTCTCCTTTGAAATTTAAGGAATTGTGTACTGACTTCAAAGGATCTTAACTTTACCAAATTTCATCATCTTGAACCCATTATTTTTGCATAGTGATCTTGAGTGAGTCTACTTTAATCCATCTTTGAAGTCCAAAAGCAAAATATAAGTCGAAGATCATGTTTGAAGAAAAAACATTATAGGTCATGTTGGTGTGCCTAGGGTTCCAAGGCATATTGGTGTATAAAACTGGCCTCAAGGCCAATTGGTGCAAATTTCACTTTATCCTGCACAACTTTTATACTTATGCTTATTTTTCTATTTTCTACAACTTTCATGTTGGAATTTTTGGAAAATTCAAGCTCTAAGATGCACTTTTGGCATATACATCAAGGTGTTTTATGAAATGACTCTGGGCAAATGCCATGATTTTACCTAAGTTGCCAAGAGCATATCTCTCTCCTCAATTTCCTAATTGATCCCATTACTTTTGCATCATGTTATATGTAATGAGAATAGTATTTGGCTCAAGAAAGATTGGAAAATGCACGAGCCAATTGTTAGAGGCCTAAGGTTGAAGTGAGTTGACCAAGATTGTCAAAATTGCTAAATCTGGCCAAGTGTTTTGTGCATCTTTTTCCTCCACTTTGAGAAGCTATAACTTTTGATTCAAGACACCAAATAAAACAATTCCAAGCATATTACAAAGCTTGATCCCTCATCTTTCCAAAGAGCCTAAGATTGTATCATAAAGGTCCCTACACAAGTTGCCCCATGATGGTGAAGTTGGTACCTTGAAGTTGAAGAAAGCTCATGATCAGTTTTGCAAATCTCCAAATTACTCAAAATTAATCCAATATGGCACGCTTTTTTGCTTCTAAACGTGATTAGCAACTTCCTATAAGTAATTTAGTGCATTAAAACGCAAGCTTTGGTGGAGTTTTGATCAAATGAAGTCACATGTTTGACATGGCATCAGGCTCACACGAATTCACTCATTTCCAATTCCTTTTGCACGTATGAGCTCACCAATCACTTCCCCTATAAATAGAGATCATTCCCCATTCGTTTTCCTCAAGTTTTGATAGCCAATTGACCCCTGCTAAGATCCCATTTGAACTCTTAAGCTTGAATTTCATTTTTGCTCTTCTACCCTTCAATCACTCAAAAACTCCATTCAGTTAGCTTCACCAACATCAAGTGAAGCTAACCACATCATTTGCACCAAGAATCGTGACCTGAATCAAGCTCACCATGTTCAGTTTCAGAGCTCTGAAGTTGGACTTCTACATGTGAAATCCTCCACAAGTTCTCTTCAAATTTATGGCTATAATGTAGCACTTGACTTGCTGAAGCTCGTGGTATCTTTTAATTTTAACTGTGACTGAATTTGATACGTCTGTTTCTAAATCCCTTTTCAAAACTTTCTCTGATTTTTCTCAAAACGAGTAAGATGTAGCAAATATATATTTGGCGCGAGGATGCCATTGAGATCGTCTTAAAGAGACGAACACAATGGTATCGGTCTGGTTTGCTAATTTTACAGTTTGAATATCATGGTTTAAGGTTGGCTAGAGGTTGAAGACAACCTACGTGGACGTCTCCAACCAATGATCGTGTGCCACGCATCTTTTTCAAATTTGGTTTTATTTTGTTTTAAACGTTTTGATTCAGTGTGATGTTCACTAAAGTCCATGATATGCTCAGCGCGTATGATCCACTAGATTAGCTTACTAACGTGTTTTGACACTATCAGATGGCCCATATTTTTTTGATTTTTATTTTCTTTGTTTATTTAATTTAATTTCAAAATTTAATAACTCCTTCATTTTAATTCCAAAAAATACCATTGTTTTTGCTAAAATCTTCTTTTATTTTTCTCTTTCTGATATATATTTTTCCATATATTTATTTTTGGTTTTACTATTTTTCTTAATTTTTGTTTTATTAGCTTTGTTTTAATTGGTTTAAAATTATTTCTTGACATTCAAAAATTATAAAAAAAATTGTCAACACTTGTTGACTTATGTTTGAATTATGGTTAATTTTTGGGATTTTTTTTATGTTATAATACCATTTATGTATTTCATCACAAAATTCCAATTAATTAATCATTTTCAGTCACTTTTAAATAATTTTAAGTTTCTGGAAATTATGAAACCTTTTTCTAAAAATCATACATAGTTTTTCTGATTTTATTATGGTCTTGTGAGAAATTTATTTGGTGTTTGGATACCACTTAAGTATTTCATCAATAATTTCTTATTTTAGACCATTTTAAAATCTCTTTTATATGTTTAAAATTAAAGTTTTTGTTTCCTTATATTTTGATTATGAAATTGTGAATATTTTGTGATACTTTGACCTGACTTTATTAATATCATTGGATATAGGATTTTGATAGGTTTAAAAGAACCAAATCCATAATATTAGATGAATGATATTAATTATAGTTTGAGTTTTCTTCCAACTTCTTTTTTTCTTTGATTAGTGGGTGTAAGTCTTGTTTGAATTCATTGTGTAGAAGTTTTGATTCTATCAATCCTCTGATGAATCATCAAGATGAAATCCCATAAAAATTAAAATAAATTCATCGGGACATTATGATTCTAATCTACTTCTTCCCCTTTCTTTTTCTTTGTCTTGTATCGGAGAATGATCATTCGTGGCCTAAACTTATGTTTACAAGCCTAAGGATGGTTGACTATTTGACAATTGATTCAAAAACTTTGAAAGCTTGTTGTGTGTAGGCTTTGATTCTATCAATCTTCTGACAAGTTTTCATAAACTTTAACCTAAGTTCATTGGTCATCTATTATTGATCATTCAAGCTAACTACTAATTTTTAACAATTAACTTCTAACTTTCATTCTTATGCTTCTTTTATTACCTTCTTTATTTTTATGCTTTATATTATCATCTATCATTCATTATCATGTTTATGTTTATGCACTTTTCCTTTTGTCCACTTCGACCATTCTTTTATTTTGTGCTTAAAACACTAATAATCAACTTGAACTACAAAAGACTTAATGTGGACTTGGACTTTGGCTACCTTACCGTAAGCTTGGAGGATATACCTATGGACTTAAAATTAGGGTCTTGACCCTAGCACTTTGGAGTTTCATCTAATTTGTTGATACTTTGATTGTATTGTGTTTGTTTGTCTGGAAGTCCTTGGAGTTTAATCCAAGGCATTGGGTTATTTCTCTTTGTGTATGCAGGTGATTCTTTAAAATTCCTTGATGGTTAATTCCAAGTCATTGTGATAAGGAATTTATCTTAACACAGTTGTTACTCTGTCCAATTTTTGCCTCAAATTCTCATGGTGTATTTCCAAGGCTTTGTGCAAGTTATACATGAAGACATCAAGTTCATTTGTCCTATAGTTGGTATTGTGCTTCCTTGGTTATGGTTTAAGTCCAAAGAATGGAAAATCTACATTGACTCTTTAATGTCAAGTGTTGGCTTCTTGTTTGGTTAGAATATTTTTGTCCTTAGATTTTTACTTTATTCTTTAGGATAGTCCCTTCATCTCCTCCCATCTTCTTTAATTTTTAAAATTTTCTCCCTTTTTTCAAAATCTTCTTATGTTTGCAAACTTCTTTTATAAACTTTATTTTAAAATCTTTTGCCCTTAATGGCTCTTCTTTCAAAAGTTTAGACATGACTAATTGTTATGGTGGAGTTGTAATCCCCTAACCTCTTGATATTGATTGATATGATTGATCATTTTCCACTTGAAAGAGCTAGTGGCATACTTGTTGATTTATCCAAGTTGGATCCCTTCTTTTATTTGTGATGCAAAGGATCTATCTGTTCTCATGTTCAAGTATGGTTGGCTGAGTTTTCTCTACAATGATGACAAAGTGTCTATCCAGTTTTAAAAAATATTTTGTTTCCCTTTTAAGTGGAACTACATTTGCTCTGACTTCTCCATTGCACTGAGGAGGTATGTAGGCACAAGATGTTATGTCTTGTCGAGCATCATTTTAAAATCAAACAAACTCTCTTTTCCTTTTGCGCACAATTTCTTTTAACACACATATTCTCAAAATGGTCCATGTGGAGTACCACAGATATAAGGGGTGCTAACACTTTCCCCTTGTATAATCAACACTCGTACCTAAGATCTTTTCTTTTTGTTGTTTTTTATTTAAAAACTTCTTTTGGGTTTATTTCTTTATTTTCTCATTTCCTTTGGAAACAATAAAGCGCGGTGGGGACTTTCACTAAATATGAGTCAAGTCAATCAATGGCTTCGATCTCAATTTTTTCCGCTACTCAACACCCTACAGAGAATAACTGAGACGTTTGGACTTCATAAAGTTTCCCCAGTTAAAAATCTACCCATCTGAATCAGAATGATCTTCTTTCACGGGGGACTTCCTCTTCTTTGACTTCTTTTTCTTTGATGCCTATAGACTTTCCTTACGCATCAAAGCTTTAGAAGCTATGCTTTCTTTGGAGTGCTTGATCTCTCCTTGCCTCTAATAAATGCATTGCTTCACTACCTTTGTCTCCTTGACCATGGTAGTCTCTAAAGTGATTGAGGTCTTGGAGTTTTCAGTTGAAGTACTCATTTTTGGTTTAGAGGAAGTTGAAAGATAATTTATATGGTTTGCAATTGAGGAGGTCCGCTTTTAAAATGGCTCGTTGGTATATTAATCATGTTGCGTGTTGTTATCTTTGATTCTTGGAAGTTTAAACACCAATAGTCATTAACGCATGTCACCTACTCATATTACATCTTTTCACTTCTCAAATTCCATTTTGTGGAAGTTTACAAGATATTGATTTGCTACCTTGGGAAGTAATTATTTACGTTTTTCTTCCTTTGGTCTCTTTTGTTTCTAGGAAGCTTAAATGATTATGGATTATTGTTTAGTAGTTTTAAACTGTTTATATATACTTCCTGCTCAATATATTTTTCTCTCTCCACTCTTTATTTTTTTGTTGATGACAAAAGGGGGATAAATATGAGAGTATTTAAAGAGTATATGATAAAAAAATATTTTCTATGTTTTTATTAGCACTTTAACCCATTAAGTAACTTATGTCATGTGATGAATTATGTTGATTAATTACTTTTAATCAAATTAAATTTAGATAACTTGGATAGAATTTAGGGGGAGCTTACAAAAATCAACCTAAGGACTATTACATTTGGGGGGAGCTTAAAAACCTCAGACTCTGAAGGTGTCAAGTTATTAAAACTGATCAACCATTATTATCAAATACTTATGTTTGTCATCATCAAAAAGGGTGAGATTGTTGGAATAAAATCTATTCATATGTCTTGGGTTTTGATGATGACAAATTATTTAAAGAACAATAAGGTATAATAACATTTTTTTAAGTGTGCGGGATCATTAAGTAAGTAATTAACTTTGTTCTGACTCAGTCAAAATAGCTTATGAAGAAGAAGCATTTGACTCAGATTCTAATGGATCAGAATATGATTTTCACATAGAACTTCAACGTCTGATGACTCAACCTCTGTTGAGATGGAAACATAGTACAACACCTCTGGTCTATACTCTGTGTAAAGTAGCTCCATCTTGTCAACTGTCAGAATTATGGAAAAATTCAACAAGAGGTTCTAGCACAAGGCTCGAGGCTGTTTGACACGATTTCTTCAATATAATCCAGCATGCATATGGTCGCGTTACTTGAGAAAGACACAATGCATAAAGAGACTATTCAGATGTTGAAAATCCTAACTGTACCAACTCTCAAAGTCTCTCTCTTGAAAATTGCTTCTTCATCAAAGACACATGTGCAAGTTATCCTCCAACGCCTCTTTTGTTACCTCTATATAAGAAATTGAAGATTCAAAGGAAGATACATCATCAGACACCAAGAAACTGCAACAACGAACTAGAATCAATTTGATCACTAAGATTTTGTACATAGTTGTTGTATTGCCCATAGACTTGAGATTTCTTACACTTTTATATCTTAGAAATCTCAAGTAGCAAGTTATTTGTTTGTATCGTATTCTTTGTACCTATCATTGTATATCAAGTACATCTTGTTGTATATCCTAAACATTTTGTTTAGAATTTGTAAAGTCTCAGACTGGGTGTTTGAGCAAGGAAGTCCTGAACGGCTGTGTTTAGGCAAGGAATTCTCTTTCATGGTTGATTGAACAAGGAAGTCTTGGACTGGTGTGCCTAAACAGGTTGTAATCAGGTTCTGATTATACTGAAAAAGCTTTTGTGGGACAAGGGGGTAAGACTAATTTCGGTAGGAGAGGAACCATGATAATTTATGTATGTGCTTTTAATTATTGCTTCTGCATTTAATCTTTCTGCTGCAACTTACTCTTGCTTAGAATATGAACTTGGTCAGATTCAGAAGTTGTTATTCTTAGAAGCAAAAGTTTACCAGATACACAATTAACCCCCCCCCCCCCCCCCCCCTCTCATTCCTGTGTATTTTTCTTTCCTTCATATTTCTCCCTCAAAATCCCTCATGATTTGGAGATATACGCACAACAAACTTCCTACTGATGAAAACATGTCCATAAGAGGCTTTGATTTTCCATCTGTTTGATCCCTTTGCAAGAAACAATTTGAAACATCAAACCATATTGTCTTTGAATGTTGTTTTGCAAATAAAATCTAGAATTGGTTCACAGAATCCTTCAATATCCATTCAGATATATGTAGTTTATTGGATTTTAAGAAAGTGGATATCATAGATTGGGCTTCACATGTTAAATTTTTATTAAGTCCTGCATCATCAATGTTTTCCATCCGGTCAATGTGAAAAACATGTCGAGGTTTGAGGGTAGGTCTACACATTGAAAGTCTTGCATCATTATCATTTCCTCTCAGGCAAAGATTGTTGGAATCACACCTCTAACCTATCCAATTCCTCCATATCAAACTTTAATTAAATAAAGTTTGTTAATCATGAAATTGTCAAATATATAAATATATAAATATCTAAAATAAAAGTATTTGTTGACATATTTTTGATATATTTGTTGTTTGTATATCTAAATTTTATTGTTGTCTGTGTTTCTAAACATTATTGTGCATGTTGTTTTAAGTATGGTTTTGTTATCTATTAAAAATAGGTTTAGTTAGTATTTTTAGAGTTTATTAAAATGTATTTAGATATTATCTAAACATGAAGTTAAATACATTACTAAAATTGATTAGTTTTAATTCATAAAATTTATTCAAAATACTAATGTATTACCTATCATATTTTAAATATTTGCAATTGTTAGTAATATCTTTTGTATGGACAATGCAATTTAAATTGTGCAGCTGTAAGTAACATCCCCACTAGAGTGGGAATAATGGAGCCATTTCAAAATAAAGCATTTTAATTCAGAAATAATACCTACAACAAGCTTGCCTTTTTGTAAAGAGCTTTCCCCCTGCATTCAAGAAAAGTTAGGATGAGGTTTGCTATTCAGAAATAATAAATTGGAATTGGAATCAAGAGACTCTCTTTGAAGAGACCATGAAGCTTTAATCAACTCAAAGAGATTCTCATAAGAATTAAAGTAACAATTCAGCACCAACTTTTTTTAAAAATGCATCTAAGCATACTTTCATTAAAAGATGTAGTGGCTATTAGTTCATTGAAGGATTTTTTTTCAGTGTGGTTGAAATTCATCATTTAAAAATAAAAAAATAGGATGTTGCAGATTTGAATTTGTGTCCGTGTATCTGAATTTATGCCCCTATATCTGATGTCCATGTATAGCTAATAACTGAACTAGTTTAACTGAACATCTTGGGTAATAAAACAATTAAAAACTTAGCAATAATTCTTGACAAAGTCACGATAATGACCAACTAATCAAAGAAATCCTCTTAGTTGCTTGATGTGGATTATTGGTCAAGATTCCATTGCTTGAATCTTACAAGGGTTAGTAGACACTCCATCTTTGGCAAAATGACACTTTACTTTGCTAAGAAATAGCTGATTATCTTGAAGGGTTGAAAACCACTTCAGGATGGAATGTATGCTCGAGTTGAAGGATTGTAAACAAGTAAATCATCAAAAAAAAATGATGACAAACTTCATAAAGAAAAAGCAAAAGGTGTTCGCACATAACGTGTTCGCGTGAAAGATTCATTCATCAGCAATTGAAAAGGTGTTCGCACATAACGTCTGTTCCTCAAAGATGAAAGCATAAAGAGCAAGAAGTTGATCAATTTGTGGACGTACCTAAATGATGTAGGAGGGTTGACTATGTGTATTGAAGGAAAAGCCGCCCATCAGAACGGTTCGGCAAAATTTGTGCAAGTTTGACATTCGATGTCAAAATGACTCGTATTATATCTTTTCGGAAGGAATCCGCCGAGAAGTCCAACACGCTACTATGCCATCCTCTAAATTATATTCAGCACCCCCAATTTTTCTTAATTCCCAAATTGTCCATGAATAAATTTTAGGGTGGCAAGAACAAAATTTCCAATAGATTTTTCAAAATTTTCGTTAACATACCAAATTTCCGGTAGTTCATTTATAAATTTCCGGTATGAGTTTTTTCAAAAAATATAAAATAAGGGGATGGCAGAGTGAACAAGAAAAATTTTCATTTTTTCAAATTTTTATAAATAAATTTTGGGGGTGGCAGAGTGAACAAGAAAAGTACCAAACTTTTTACTTTTCCTATGATCAAAGGATCCAAAGAATGAATCAACATAGGGATACAAATTACAATTATACAAAGGAGATCAAATGTCCTCTATTATGCATAGAAGAACAATAAATTTGGAAATAGGAAGTCAGCAATCACATCTCTTTATATATTATGCTAATATGTTTCATATGTTACATGTACATCTAAATTGGCCATAATTCTCTTAACTCTTTCGAGAGATCAATGTACATCTAAATTGGCTACAAATTCTTTCAGTAGAACAAAGAGCACGTAAAGGATATTTACTTGGATGTGTTTGGTGTAGCCCTTACTAAACCTCTTCTAGGCACTAGGCACTATCAATATGTGAGCCCAAAAAACATGTAATCTAAGCAAAACCCCAGAATAAACTGGTTCAGCTACTTTGATTGTCCTGTTATAAAGAAAAAACCAAAAGTTAGAACCATTCTCCAGGCCTCAATCAAAGGAGATGCTGAAAATTGTTGTGCTTTACCTGTAATAGGAAGCAAATATACAAATCATTTTTGTGAGCATCTATATGTATCTTCTCCGTCACTTTGATAAACCAGGAAAAATGATAAACATTACTGAGAGATGAAGTAACCTTGAGTCTTAAAACCATTCTACAGGCCCCCTTTGTGATATCTAGACCATGCAAACCAACTAAGTGAAACATCAATAACATTATACAAAAAATTTACCGCTTCATATAAATCCTTGGGGGCGAAATAGACTGATCTAAGTTGAAAACTCGTGGGTGAATTATGTAACTTTAATGCACAAAGCATTCAAATGTTTATTAAAAAAATAATTCTTGGGATTCTAATGGAGATGTCCAATGGCGTAAGAGTGCTTCTACAGTCAATCTTCGAGTTGCACTGAGCATTGAGATGAAAAACCGACAACCATCAATTTTGTATTCTTCCAGAGGATTCCTGTGGCCAAAGCTCCTAACGTTCACCTGCCACAACTCAGATAAGCCTTTAGTGGTTAACAAAGCCAAAAAGATTCATCAGAGCAAAAGGAAATATTACCGCAGAGCTGAGCTTATTCATGTTAACAAGATGATCTCTCCAGAAACAGTCAAGAGTTTTCAAAAGAACAGCTCTCTGTTGTTAACAAATATTTAAAATAATAAATACTCAATTTTATTTAAAAAAAGGTGAAGCTGAATGCTATGAAAAAATGAGTAAATAAGATGCAATTAGAATACAGTAAGCCAAAAAATCATAAAATATCAATACACACACATGGTATCAATGCATGATTTACCATTTGGACAACGAACATCAAAGGTTCTCCACAGTGAAAGGAGTGTCATGTTCATATCCTAATCCCCTTAAATCAATAGAGAGGGAGAGGGGAATTTCCCACAACAAGCTGTATCTATCAGTAACTATTGGGCTAATTATATTCACTACTGCACAGGACAGTAGAAATACATCATAGAATCATTTTGCCATGATTAAAAATTTGGATCATAATTGTATAGATTACTATTACCCAGTGACTGTCAACTAACAAGATTTCATTGTGTGATCGAGTGTGGATGTTCTGTGGAACTGGAAAATCTGTATATCATATTGAAGTAGGTATTGTAACGGGGCTGAGCAGGGGCAGTTTTCAGCATTACCAGCCCCGCCCCCAATGGGAGACCAGTTTTCCCGCCCCCAAAAACCTTAATTTTTTCATCAAAATAAAACGTGTTTACGTGTTTTCAAATCTTTGCATTTCATTTTTCATAGCATTAAAAACCAATATTTAAATTAAATAGCAGCATTTAACATAAATTAATCATACAGCTTATAGTTTTAACAACCAAAATTCTAAATATTTAATCATTAAAATAGCTTATTCTCTTAAAATGAGTAAATGTGAAATAAGATTAATAAATAAAAGGGTAACTTAGCAATTTTGAGTAGACTGGGTGGGGGCGGGGCGGGAAAACCCAAAATTTCATAAACAGGGGTTGGGGCGGAGCCGGGGGTGTTGATGCCCAGCCAGCACCCACGCCCGCCGTCAGTTTAACCGGTTTTTCACCACTAAACTCGGGGTAGATTCAGTCGGGTTCAGCCAGGTTCGATTTTGTTGCCGTGCCAATATTGAAGCCACAAATAGTGCAAAACCTGAAGCACTCATATTTTCTCTTATCTTCATATAAAATATGGTCCTCTTAGCTCTAGACATGGCAATATGTTTTTTTCGTTTGTATTTGATTTGAAATTCTTGGGTGCAATTATAATGTCAAATTAAATTATTAACATCTAATACTAGCATTAGATTTTTAGGTCTGAAGCTGTCCTTGACATCTGCAAATCTAGAAGGGCAACTATTAAGAAAATAGCAGTTGAAGAGAATGTCTGACCTCAATCTCTTTTACATGTCCCTCATCATAACCAGACTCTTCAACAACATCTAAATACGAAGCAATAAGAAAATCTCCAAGATACTTGCGAAGGAGATTCGAAATTGTCCGATACTTCCCATTCCTACATGTTCAGTCAATGAGTTTTAGAATGCTATCAAATTTCTAATATATTCAGTAAAACAATGAACTCAGTCAACTAACTCGATTAAATCATCGGAGCAAATAGAAAGCCATCGTTTTAATGAAGAGTTCTTCCGGCGAATTCCCCTGAAAGTGTTTGGAGGTGCAGGCATATTTGGAAGGCAAACGTTGACAACATCAACTGAATTCACTTCATTCAATAGACCAAGTGAATTTAGTAAAGTCTCATCATTAATTCCTCCAAATGACTCTGCTAGAATCCACTTAAGCATATTAATAATGATAACATAAGCTGAGTAGCCAAAACGAGAAAATGAAGACAATAATAAAACATTTGTGCAGATAGAATCGAAGGACCACAGTTGATGCAAATGAGCCTACCATGCAACAGCTTTCCACCAATTGTCTTGAACTCTTTCAAGAGATTACTCAAATCCCAACTACGAGGATGCTACAAAACCCATTCAAAGCAATAAATAGGAGGAATTGGTGGATAGAAATTTTAAATTAAACAAAAAAAAAACATTGCAGGAGGGAATGAACCACCTTCAATGGATAAATGTTATTGAAGACAATCTCATCCACCACAGCTTGCATGTACCTATGAGCAGTACAAGTAAATATTTAAGAGATAAATAAATAAACAATAAAACAAAAGTAGAAGAGGATATACAACTAAGTAATACACCTAGATTATGAAAAATGGACAAAAACCAATTACTCTCACCAAAATTGCATATAGGTAAGGGCAAATATTATGTTAGAAATCTGTATTACTATGTAAACATCTAGGTATAGTGTAACGTGTAGATGTAAATATAGTACAAATAACAACCCAGTGCCATAAAGCTTCTGCCGTGGTATGGTCCAAAAAAGGGTTGGACCATTGGAGATATGTTGTAGGCCACCTTGTCTTGCACGCATTTGTAACAGGCTGCTGTGCATTCTTTTATGCAAAACCATTAAAGACTAACCCAAGTAAAAAAAAATGACAGAGTGAAATGAAGCATTTACGTTTCTACATGTTAAGCACGTCAAATTTTATTCTTAAGCCTCCGCATGAATAGAATATATGGCAACAAAGACATCATTTAGCTGCATATTTTTAAAAATAAGTTTCATCCATATGAACTTCATTGTATAACCGTGTTCCTTTTGGTCTAGTTCTTTTTTTTTAATGGCAAAATAATATATTAATAAAATCTAGAAATAAAGATCTCAGTATAGTACAATAATAGCAATATCAAAAAGCACGAGATGTACTTAACTGAGCTCACTAAAACAAAGATAACACAAGATACAACAAAAACACCCAAATAGCTGAAAAGACAAAACGAAACAAAACCAAAAGCAAGCCCAAACATTTAAAACTCCAACTCAACAGGGAAACAAGCTAGATATCACACCACCAGTGTCATCATTAAAAGAGCAGAGACTTCCAAGTGAGGTACCACGATCACTAACCACTTTTGGTCTAGTTCTTGACAGTAAAAAATCTGTGACTTGAAAAACCTAGTATATTCAGCACACATTTCTAGATAAATCAACCTAAGGTAGGGCATATTATAGTGTCTAATCAATCCACACATGTTAAAATTTATACAACATACATTAACGTACGGTATTAATTACGAGAGGAAATGCATGTGGCGGAATTTTCAAAAATAGTAATGCGGATGCTTTAGGTTGCTTTCCATCTTATATTGGCATTAATCATCACTTCATGCAAAGTTGGTTGGTGCTATGCTAGCTATTGAATTGGCTCATAAGAAAGGCTGGAAATTCCTTTGGGCCTAGGGATGGCAATTTGGCCCATCCCCAGTGGGTACCCACAAAAAACCCCATATCGGGTAGGGTAAATACCCATAAAAATGGGTATGAGCATGGGCACGGGTAATTACCCATTAAAATATACGGGTATGGGTGCGGGCACGGGTACCTTACTACCCAACCCGCCCCATACCCACACTACATATTTCTATAATGTCATTTAGATTATTATATAAAAATGCATGATTCTAAATTTTTTTAAAAATATATCGCTATTAAATCTTTACACATTTTAATAAAAGTGTTTATTTGTTTCTTAACTCAACAATAACATACATAATTTTTTTAATACTGTTAAAAAGACTTAAATTATATGATATTTTGTAATTAAACGATTTAATTTTACTATAAATGCGGGTAAACGGGTACGGGTATGGGCATTGAGATACTCACAGGATACGGGTACGGGCATGAATATTGATACCCACGCGGGTTTGGGCTCGGGTACGGGGATTTTTTTAAACTGCGGGTATGGGGACGGGTACTATAGTACCCTGCCCAAACCCTGCCCATTGCCATCCCTAGGATAGAATCTGATTCTCAAATTATAAACTTGGCATCTAAGAACAAGGCAATTGTTCCATAGAATCTCCTTACTAGATGGCTGATACATGTATACATAAATTATTAAATATGTATTTTGTATGAAATATATAATATAAATTATTATTATGTATTTAAATATATAGGTAGTTATTAGTAGTTTTAGGGAGTTAAGAATGGGTTAAGAAACTACTCCATCTCTTAATTATTAGGAAGTAGTTGTGTTTGTATCTTTATCTATATATATTAGTATTCTACATGTAAACAAGAATGAAGAAAATTATTCATAAAAGAATTCTAGTTTTTCCCCCTTTCTATGGAGACATATTCCTTCTCAAATTGGAATAATTAGAACTATTAATTTATCACTTTCTATCAATGGCTTAACTGTTTAGAGCTCTCAAGCGTATGCATTTTGTATCAATGGCTTAACATGTATACATAAATTATTAAATATGTATTTTGTATGAAATATATAATATAAATTATTATTATGTATTTAAATATATAGGTAGTTATTAGTAGTTTTAGGGAGTTAAGAATGGGTTAAGAAACTACTCCATCTCTTAATTATTAGGAAGTAGTTGTGTTTGTATCTTTATCTATATATATTAGTATTCTACATGTAAACAAGAATGAAGAAAATTATTCATAAAAGAATTCTAGTTTTTCCCCCTTTCTATGGAGACATATTCCTTCTCAAATTGGAATAATTAGAACTATTAATTTATCACTTTCTATCAATGGCTTAACTGTTTAGAGCTCTGAAGCGTATGCATTTTGCGGTTTCTCATATTTATAGGGAAGGCAACCAGTGTGCAGACAAATTGTCTCCCTTGGTCTGAATGACTCTAGTTTCACATGGTGGGAGCATGTTCCTAAATCTAATAATGTTTTTGAAGATTACAATTATAATAGGTTTGGTTCCGAAGTTTAGATTTAAGAATTGATTATTTCATGTATTCAAACTGCACCCTTTTTCCCATTGGATTCTCCTTGAATTTTTAACAAGGCAGTTGGCTAATCATTTTGGTCTGCATTGTTGTTACCTTCGGTTTTGGTCTAGTCCCCCAAACTTTTTATTTTTTATTTTAATAATATTTGGTTAGAATTGAGAAGTTTGGATGTGAGTGTCGAGGTGCCAGCATAGTTAAGATGTTTGTGCATTCATCCTTTGCTTCACTTTTAACTTTTGGTTTAAAAAAAATCATGCAAGGAAACATCTCCTAAATTAGACTTAATAGGTACTAATCACCTGTGAAGCAGTAAATGACAGCTAATATTACTCACTATACACATGCAAAAAATTAACAATCAACTCTAACAGCAATAGAATTCAAAGGCACTCACAGTAATATGTGTTGGGAACAACTTTCATCGTCTCCGGTTAAGATTAACTGCCTTAGATCATAGACATGTTTTCGTTGCACCTGATTAAACAAAAAACACAAGCAATTAGTTGATAGAGACTATTTGCATAATTGAAGACAAAGTCCAAAAGTTCAATTATTAAAAGACAATATGCTTATATTTTCTTTCAACTATACTATTTTTTCTAGATATACAAAGGCAATTAGATGAGAGAATAATGCCATCTTAAGTCATGGAAGAATTCAAACAATCAAAAAGTTATTTAGCATGGTCACTATACAAAATGTGGTGAATCACTGAATTGTTCTCTGAATTGATATTTTATTTCTGAACAGAAATTCTAGAAGATATTGAACAGCTTCAACTGAATTTTCAGTAAATAACATCCAAGTACATTTTGAGAAATCCTCAAAAAGGTATTATAATACTTATACACTAAGACAGAAAGAAAGTGATTAGGGCTCCAAACATCAAATTGAACAAGGACAATAAGAAAATAGCTTGATTGTTAATACAACTACAAAAAAGACTAACATGCTTTCCAAGCCAACATGACTCAAATCCTAAAGATTCCGAGTGTGAGAGATAATGCACTGTTTTCTTCAACTTATGGGAACTCAGATTATCCAGAAAGCAATGAAGGATAGAAAATTCAATATCAATACATATAGAGGAAGTAGATGGCTGAAGGTAGAAGAGGGTAGAGACAATGTGTGATAGGACACCTAGGCACATTTTAGAAGTTTGTAGAAACAGATGGAATAAAGAGTTAGTTAGCATCCTCCCTGACTTTAGGGAATTTTCTGTTATAAAAGACAGTATAGGGGAGTGATGAAGGCATTCAGAAATATTGTTGAGAGAATATTGCTCTGGTTAAGAGTTTTTGAACTCTGGATTATCTTTTCATTTTCCATTTCCACCATTGTAGAGAACTTGAGCTCATCTTATCCATTCAATAATATACAGTTTTGTTACTTTGATTTTACAGGTTCTATCACAATGTGATAAGGATCTGGCTCCAAGTCAAGGTATTGACGTATCTGTGTTTGTGTCGTGTCCGTGTCAATGCTTCATAGCTTAATCAATCCATATAATATCATTGCAAAAAGGTGTGATGTTGGTAGAAAACATCTAACCAATTACATAATCATGCCAGAGTTTACTTAGGAAATAGCAATCTTATCAATATTTTGGAAACATACCTCCAATACTTCATCAAACTCAACGAGGCTCTTTCTTATGCCAAAGAAGAATTTTTCTGCATTGATTTGCAATGCCAATAGCTATAAATGTGATAATTCCGGTTAGTAGTGGGAAGGTGACATTCATCGAGCAATCATCCAAAATATTTATAAATGAATAAAATTATGAAAACACAAATCACATGGAAAAGATAAATATAGATAGAATAAAAGATACAAACCAGAATAGTTTACTGTATTAGTTATAAAATAAGAAATTCTGTTACGGAAGAGAAAGAGAAGAAAAGAAAAGCAGATGCCAAGACCATGCCAATCATATGTAAATAAGTAGAATATAACCTGTTTCACAATGGCACCACCTTCAATGGGAAGATCCTCATCGTTTGTAATCTTTGATATAAGTCTAACAGCCCATTCAGTATCAAAATTGAACTTTTGAAACATCTCATCCTGCAAGCTATAACAACGTGGAATAGTGTGAGAACCGATTGACAGCACTTATAAGTATTTGACACACCCATTCATATTACTAACCTCAGAAAACACAGAAGAAAACAAAATATCAAAAGAATCAAATGGTGTTAGAAACATTCAGCTGTTAAACTCATTATTTAGTTTTTAGAAAAAATACATGACAAAGCAATCCAAATTTATACTTCAATGAAAAATTAGATTCATCACAAAAGTAACAACAACAACCGAAGACGAATCCCTTTTTCCATTGGGTAGGTCGGCTACATGGATCCGTCAACACTATAACGTTCCTTCATGCATTAAATCCCAAGATAAACCACTAAATGGTCATCATTTACCTCTATATCTCTTAGTGGCCTAGATTATACTCCCTCCGTTCCTTTTTAACTGTCATTTTTAAACTTTTTACAGATACCAAGAAAGCTAATGATTATTGTTACTTTTTATACAATAATTCTCTTTTTACCTATAATACCCTTAATTATTTGTCACATGCATTTGACTTTCTCTCTCAACAATAAATGACTAGGGGTAATTTTAACAGAAGTGCAATTAATGTTATCTTGAACTTTACGAGTGACAATTAAAAAGGAACAAAAAAATATTCTAAAAGTGACCCTCTAATTATGGGGATATGGTCCGTATGGTTTACTCTCCTTACCAGTGTTTTGACAAATCTCCTTTACACATGCCCAAACTATTTAAGACAAGATTCTATCATTTTGTCTACTACAGGCCTATATCAATCATCTAAATTGTAATTCAAATCATATTCTGTCTTATGTAACCACCAATCCATTGTAACATTTTCATCTCCGCAAAATTAAGTTTACCTTCTTCTTGGCTTTTCACTGCACAACATTTAGCTCAAAAGATTACAAATCTTATAGGTGTGCGATAAAATTTTCCTTTAAAAATAAGAGGTGCTTCTCTTTCAAATATCACACTCAAAGAAATTTTCCATTTAGTACATTCTACTTGGATGGCCCTTGATAAAAACATGGTCCTGGATAGAACTTTATGGCGGAAGTTGATCATTGTGATTGTAGCCAATTCCACTTAGTGTGGGATAAGGCTTGGTTGTTGTTGTTGTTGTACATTCTACTTGGTAGCTATGGTTGACATCTTCATCTATATTCCCGTCATTCTGTAAGATGGACCCCAAAGACTTAAAACAAGACTTTTGGCATTGTATATCCCCCAATTTTCAATTCTATGATAAAAATTGTGTGTCATTTGCTAAACTTGCATTTTATATAATTTATTTTACTTCTCCTTAGACAGAAACCATGTGCTCTCCCAACACAATACAAGGATGAAAGTTAGCACCTAATAATGAAAACAATACTTTGTTTATGAGTAAAACTGAGCATAATCCTTTTTGGTTTATGTATATAAAAAACATGTAATATTAACAGCCGCAGCAATATACTATTTCTACCTGATCATAAATCTTGTTGACCCCGGATCCCCCTGCCTCCCTGCTCTGCCACGAAGCTAGACAGAAAGAATATGAAAAACGAAATATGAGCAAAACAATGGTCTCAGATATTGATAATAATTGTTAGATATAGAACCACTCATATGCTTTTGCCTCACAATTTAAGCTTTTAGGGTAGTTGGTTCATAACACGGTAGAGTCTTTATGACTAAGTGATCAAGAGTACGATCCCCTATTTTTCTAAATACAAATTAAATTTCAGCACATGTTTGGGCAGACTGGTGCATGTTAGATTAGATAGATGGAGAGAGTGTAAGCTTTATATGACTGTAGCAAAGTTATAATGGCAAAGTAGAACTGCAATTATTATGAATTTATGCCCCAAAGTCCAAATACGCCAAAAGAATACCTTATTAGAAGCAAGAAAAATATTTATTAAATGTTGGAATTGAGACGTGACTGCCCTCTTGACATGTATGAATTTAAATATCTTTGACTTAATGACATGAAGGACTGGAACCATACCCTCTTTCTCCCCCACGTGTGAGGGAGATCAAGGGGAAACAGCTTTTCCCTTATCTTTTAACAAATTAAAATTAAAGCTTTGTTCCCTAAACAATTGGAATGTTTGTTGACTTCTTTCCCTCCTTATTTTCAATAACAATTTAACATTTTTCACCCTAACTGAATGAGTGTTAATTAACATCTCTCCCTAGTTATTAATCATCCATAGGGAATGGTACAGCGAGATAATTGCAAGATTTAACATACTATCAGTTTAATTGTTGCAATGCTTAACTACCCACCTGGTTGTCAATTCTTCGGGACTCGTGTAACGATGTACCAATCACGTGAAGACCCCCAAGCCTTTTTACCTCAGACCCTTCTTGCAAACAGTGTTCTTCACAATCCTTTAAAACTGACAGATAGGCAAGTGCTACTGTTGGACCAAGTGGATATATCTCAGATTCTTCGTTGGCAAGCATCTCCAGCTCTTTCAGACCATATGAAAGACTCATTTCAACAGACTCAGAGATAAAAGATGTAGCCTTCTGATATGTCCAACTTTTACCCTCACTTTTGGATACATATTTTGCTGAAAATTTTCATGTTGCAAAGAATATAACACCTTCAGGTTAAAAGCACGTATTTTAATTTGCAACTAAGTAAAACAAGCAAATTTGATCTGAAATTAAAAATTATAAAAAAAAAACTTAGTTATAATAGCATACCCATTAAGGCTGTTTTAGCCAGCAAGGCTAATGATGATGATCCCACCTTTATCTTCGGAAGCATCTATATCAAAAGATTCATCGAGAAACTGTATTTTTTTTTAAAATAAAATAAAAATAAAAAAGTTTCAAAGTATCTATCAGTTCCAAAAAAATTACCTTTTCTGAAATGGCCTCACCAGCAAGTTTACTGTTTGGATCCTCCCGTGACAAAAAAGGAATTACACTGTCCTCTATAATTTCTCTGGCAAGCATCTATACCCAGAAAAAAAATGTAAAAATTTGTATCTAAGATCCAACTCATTCTGAAGGGACATGCCTAATAAAAAGACGCCGTATAATTATAGAAGAGGTTCAAAATTCAAATGATTATTTTTCCAGACATTAAATATGTCACTAAAAGAATATGTCACTAAAAGAATACACTCGGATCCATATTGGAACACATACTTTTGGATTTCCTCCAAGGATTATATCTGTGCCCCTGCCTGCCATATTTGTAGATATTGTAATGGCATGTTTCCGTCCTGCCTGTGCAACAATTTCAGCTTCTCTTCCAGCATACTGAGTTAAATGAGGGGTAGTAAGGAGAATTGGTGAGGAAGGCAAAACATGGAGGAGAAAATGAAGGCCTATCTAAGGTATATGTAAGAAAGACAGAGTACAGTGCATTAAATTTTCACGAACCATGGGTCGAGCATTCAGAACATTATGGGGAATACTCCATTCCCTAAGCAGACCAGCCAAAAGCTCAGAATTTTCTACACTGCACAAGAGTGAAACTAATTATTCTCCAAAGTCTAAACAACAGACAATTGAATATAAGTAAACCAAGATTATGACAATGATGACAGAAAGGTGGCTTGACGTAAACAAAGGTGGTTAACAGAGGCATATTTTATCCTATACTCAATGATTTCAACACTAGAGCATTAATGCCAAGAAACATAAATGACAAACGCTACAACAACAACAACAGCCACCACAACCAAGCCTTATCCCATTGAGTAGAGTCGGCTTCATGGATCAACTTCCGCCATGATGTTCTAGAAAATTAAATTTTATTCTTTCAATAATAATGTTACAAAAATAAAATAATTGTCATATACCAACTATCCCAAAAGCACACCTATAGGGACGCTAAAGATGCGATGAAGACCTTTTGGACTTGCTTCCTCAGAATTAAACAAAGGTGGTTAACAGAGGCATATTTTATCCTATACTCAATGATTTCAACACTAGAGCATTAATGCCAAGAAACATAAATGACAAACGCTACAACAACAACAACAGCCACCACAATCAAGCCTTATCCCATTGAGTAGAGTCGGCTTCATGGATCAACTTCCGCCATGATGTTCTAGAAAATTAAATTTTATTCTTTCAATAATAATGTTAAAAAAATAAAATAATTGTCATATACCAACTATCCCAAAAGCACACCTATAGGGACGCTAAAGATGCGATGAAGACCTTTTGGACTTGCTTCCTCAGAATTAAAGTCCTTTTGTGTTGAAACATGGACAAAGTTCAACTTTGTACTGAAAGTGTGTCCTGTTTCTACAACTAAAATCCCTAAAAAGTTTAAGGTGTCTGCAGTAGACTGTAGATTTAGTAATGGCTTATAGTCCTTGGAAATAATAATTTCTCTCAAGACTGTCCCTCATTAATAATTTCAATATTCAACTTTCTTTCAATTGATTATTGGTAACTTGAAATTCATAGACCACAAGAATATAAATGTTAACCTACTAAATATTGGTTAACAGATGACAAGACACAGACACACGACGACGGCAAGAACAACAGCAACAACAACTAAGCTTTAAGTAAGGGACTTAGAGCAGGGTTTTTTCTTCACGGTTACTCCTATAAAATATAGAAACTAAAAGGTGAAGATAATGTAACCTGGCCAACACTAATCGATTGTAGTATTTATTTACTTGCTTATAATAAACAATTCTATTCAAAAAATATATATTAATTTAAAAGTACAAACTACAATGCATCCCTTTTAAAAGGCATAAAATAAAATACATAAGAAGCAAATCCAAAACACAAGAAAACCTTTCAATCCCTATGAACTCTGACCACAATATTTCCATGAAGAACTGGTGAGCAATATTTATAGGTCATTCAGGCAGGGAAAGAAGTATTTGTAGCCATAACTTGTTATAAAAAAAGAATGCCAAACATAATGAAGTAATATAATAAAAAAATTCATTAAAATAGCCAGAATCTACCTAGTTGTCCCAACCAAGACAGGACGCCCTTGTCTAAACATATCTTCAACTTCTCGGCGAACTTGCTCCCATTTCCCACGGGCAGTCTTGAATAATGTATAAATGGAAAATCATATACATGGAAAAAATAACAATGAACTACCAAGGTCGTAACAACTAATGATACTTGAGAAGAATCAATAATAAATATTAGATGTCCTACAGCAAATGCTTGAATAGGCAAGTCTTTACGAATGTTAGGAAGATTTGTGGGTACTTCAATGACTGGCGTCTGAAACATTTTTAAGAACTCCTTCTCCTACAATGATATAAATGATTATCAAGAACTCATAAATGCACAATTTGTACTAGTAATGACAACTCAAATTTGTCAGATCTATTAAATATTTACTTCTGTTTTTGCAGTTCCAGTCATTCCTGACAATTTTGGATAAAGCTTGAATAATGACTGGTATGTGATTTGTGCCACAACAACAGAATCTGCCTGTGTAGATTCAAAACATTGAAACTTAGAATCAAATAATTAAGATCAAATTAGTGTCATAAACAGAATAACAACATCAAAGAACCTCCATATATACCTGAATCTTCAAACATTCCTTTGCCTCCACAGCCTGGTGAATCCCCTCAGACCATCTCCTTTTCTCTTCAACTCTTCCTGTCAACTGAGAAATGTTTATCATATAATCATATTCTTACAAAAGTATCAGCAAAAGGTATTTGTATAATTATTAAATGAAAATGAAAATCATAGATTGCTGCAGGGAATTAATGGGAAACAGTAATTTTAGAGATATAAAAACCACTTAAGCAATTCAACCCAATAGCTTCTTGGATAGTTAGTCCTTGACAATCTACCAAAGCCTCTTTAATTAACTTGTCAATAATCCAATCCTTGCCATCCCCATTTTTCATAGTTAAACTAAATATAGTACAATGTAGTAGAGTGGATTATTCAGATTTCAAGCCTAATGTGCTCTTGCATGAGAGTGTTAGTAATAGAAAAGCAACTCAGTGCATCACCTACCAAAGATGGCTGGTTATTCTATCACTTACTAGTTACTAGTTATTAAGCTTGAACCTTAATTTCTAAACAATTAGTTCCCATGCTCTGATTATGCCAATGTAAGTTCTGTATCTAGCTATCAAAGAATTAATGACTTATAAGCTCAACCACACCGACAACAATAAGTAAGAAAGATTGCTTCTTTCCTTCATAATATGATGCAATCAAACTCTCGGAGTGATGTCCAGGTTAGTAGCTTACGCATCTAAAATGTTTTAATCACTTCTTTCCTCTAATTGTTAATCTGCATAGATCCAAAAAAAGGCAGATAGGATGAGAAGAAAAAAAAGCAAACAGCTAAATAAACCAGAGTACTTTCATCTCATATCAATTTCATCTACCCCAACTTTGTCATTTCATTTTCCCCTCACCTATACCAGATTAAAAGTGCCCTCTTCACCAATGAAGGCAATACAAAAATGGTGGAGAGAAAATTATCAATAATAAATAGATACTTTATCCGGTTATATTCTTTGGTTGTACATGCACTTGTAAATGGTTAGTTCTCGCTGGTTTTGGGAGGAACGTGGAAAGCCGATGGTTTATCAAAAGTCTGACTCCTTGTAACGAAAGTCTTCCAGACAGAGTAGTGGTCGGGCGGCGTGTCCCGTTGATGTTGAGCCAACGGCAATGCAGGTGATTGTGGATGAAAAAGCTTCCACTTGGGGGGAGTATACCAAGACGAATGGATGGACTCACACTTGAGGGGAGGTTGTTTGTGTGTCAAAAGTGTGAGTTAGAAGTATCGCATTGGATAGAAAAGTGAATGTTGAGCAACATATAAGAGAGAAGACCCATATACCTAATGCCTTGAGATTTTTGGCGAAGATGTGGTGTCTACTTCACGAATGTGGTTGGTCAAAGTCCAACGTGATGATCCCACAACTCACAGGCTTCCCATCATGACCCAATAGAGTAATCTTTGAAACTTATATAATATGATGCTATCAATTATAAACTATTTCCCTTAAATTCTCTTGTGATATATCTTGGTACAGCAGCCTACAATAGATTCACAATGGACCCAACCCTTCTGTATACCCTTTTTTAATTTTATATATGTGTGGCATGTTCATGTCAATGGTAAGCTCAGATAAGTAAAAACGGTGTAATATTAAAAACATAAAGAAACCTTGATAATATTACCTCATTTATAATTAAAGCCTTTCCATCTCTAACGAAGTATTGCACATCTCGGCGATAGAATTCTTTAGCTTTTAAAGCATTCATCACAAATCTGCAGTAACTCAAGTCTTACTACTCATGTTTATCTGACTGAACATATATTCCAATCCCAACATGTTAGCCCAAATTCCCCATAAAGTAGCTGGTATTCGGTAAGTATAAGAATAATAATGATTACAATAATTAATGTAAGTCTCCATCAAAGTAAGCACCAAAAAATAATCATGATAACAAATGAGATGTCAAATATAGAAAAATGAGGGAAACATAAGGTGGTGTTGTGGAGTAAAGTGGGGATTGGAGTGATAAGGAAGTTGTAGGTTCAAATCCACTACTCTAACAAAAATAACAACTAACTACTAACATTGGCCATTTCAAAAAAAAAAAAAAGTAGAGAAAAATGAATCGCCTTTAAAAGGATTGCCCTTTACAAATGTCGAATTTTATTATGTTTCATCTTTTCGCTTATTTTACTGAATAGAAAAATGAAAAATGTAATCCTGCATTGTGGTATTACTGTTGTTTCATTTGTACAAAAATAACATAATGAAAAAAATATAAAAAAGATATGCCTGTGTTAATTCCCACCTACTTTTTCTCGAGCAGACATTGAATTTCAAAATAAATAAACAGAAACAAAAGTGAAAGGTAAACTTTTTTGTTAATAAATATTTAAAGCAGAAGAAAATTCACCTAGCCCAGGGATCATTTTCATCCCAAAGGTCATTTGTTTCAAGAGCCATTTCAGCAAGAGTAATCCCTTCCTCGGTCAACTCCACCGAATTATTTTTGAGTTCCACTTTGTAATGCTGTTAACAAAATAAAATGTATACATAAAACTATTTTCTTAAATTATCCACTAAAAGGAAGTTCACAGAATGGATGAAGAGAGAGAGAAAAGGAGCAAATGAATTGATGAAGTGAAAGAAAATGTACTTACACTGCCCTGTATCAGCAAATCGGCCACTTTTGCAGCAACAGGGTATCGTGCAGCATCTTGATTGGCCTGTTATTCATAAGGAGAGGCAAGAAACAGTATGTGATTGAGTTCAGTGAAAAAAGCACAGGCTAGGTAGACTTCAGACTTCAAACTGATGACAGACAGGACCGTTAAAATAAGAAAAAATGAATAAGATGATGCCAGACTGGACCACTAGAAAATAAAACAATAAAATGACTCTTGTGCTGACCTCACCACTGATTAACAGCGGATTTCTTCCCTCATCTATCAGTACTGAATCCACCTCATCAACAATAGCAAAATGAAATGGTTTTGGCCTGTACTCATGCAGAAAATCACCAGTAACCCAATTGTATTCCATACCACAAAAAACACAACAACTAAGTTTTAGTTAAGTAATACAAACTACCATCTCATCACAAGCTGTTCCCTATTTCCAGCAAGATTATCTCTCAAGTAATCAAAGCCGAGCTCCTAATTTAAGAAGGGAAAGAAAAGGAACACAAGAAAACATGCACTGTCAAGAAATAAATGCACAAGCACAACTAAGAAGATAACAATAGTAGCCGAAAATTGTAATTACCGAATTATTCGTATATGTTATATCACATCCATAGTTGAATCTTCGCTCTGCAGAATTCATCCCCCTCTGTGCATGCAAACATTAAATAATGAGTTTAACAGAAAGTGCTGCTGTGAGCTATTGCTAATTAATATACATAAAAATCTTAAATCGTATTATGCAGTTATTAATATTGTTACAAAAATTGTTGAAAACCAGACCCAGTCCATTTGAACATTATGTCATCAAAACATGTGCTCGTATATCCCACCATCAAACACGTCATAGATAAAAAGAATTACCATTGGCAGAGAGAATTTACCTGAATAAGACCAACAGAAAGACCTAAGAAACGATGAACACGCCCCATCCATTCAGCATCACGTTGAGCTAAATAATCATTGACAGTTACAACTGCAAAGACATTAAGATCAGAGCAAGTCATTTTCGTAAAACTAAGTGCCTGCAGCATCTAAAGAAATTGACCAACAATCTATCAAAGCTTTAAAGTGTTGACATTAACACAAACCATGGACGCCCTCAGCGGTCAGGGCATTAAGATATGCAGCTAGCGTGGAGACTAAGGTTTTCCCCTCTCCCGTTTTCATCTCAGCAATTGACCCATCATGCAGCACAGCTCCACCGATAATCTAACAACATGAATTTTCATGAAGAACAACTCAGCTACCTACTTCTAGTCTTCTATAAACTAAATATGCAAAGAATATAATGGATTTGACTCTTCTGTAACAAGAAGTGCACTCTAACAATTACAATTATAATAAAAATATAAGCAAAACTATAACAAAACAAACTATAAGATTGTCAAATTTCGGATAGTCAATTTTCACATTTTTAACTCCATATTTTATTATTTAATACAACAGACAAACGGATGCAAGAGAGTGAGACCTGAACATCAAAATGGCGCATTCCAAGTTTCCTTATGGCAGCCTCACGAACAACCGCAAACGCCTCTGAAACATTCATTCATTCATCAAAATTACATTCAAAAGCCGTGACTCAAAGGTTAGTCAAATTAATCAATGAAAAAACAGAGTAAAAAATTGTGAAGTGAACCAGCTTGGATATCCGCAAGTGTCTCCCCTCGCGCAAGCCGGAGGCGAAACTCCTCGGTTTTAGCAGCCAACTGCTCATCGGAGAGAGCCTGAATCCGCGGCTCGAAAGCATTGACGGAGTCCACCAGACGGAAATAGTCGTTCACCACCCAGTGGTTTAAGCTGGTGAAGTCAGTGAAAGTCTTATGAATGCGACCAAGATTTTCCTGAAACGAAGAGGATATAATATAAGTCAAACGCAGTCAGTTATGGTTATGGCATTTCGTCGAACAGTTTATATGCACTGGGAGTGAACGGACCTTAATAGATGTGGCGGCAACGAATACGGGAGCGAAACGACGTCGTGGGAGGCGTGTGGAGGAATGAGATGGTCGAATGAAGAAGGTGTTGGGGTGAGTTGAAGTGGTTCTCGGAACGGTGAAGAAGTGTGTGAATGGGTGTGAGAGTGTTGCCATTAGAAAATGTGCGGTTGTATTGTGCTTAGAAGTTAGAACTTGAAAAGTGAGCAGAAGTTGGGTAAAAGATGATGTTGCGTGAGGAAGGAGTAGAGTTGATCCTGGTTCAGGAGTCGTTTGACGGAATTAAAAACAAAACGGTTTATTGTCTCAACAATAAAATTTCATAATCTGGTTTATGAGTCCTTTTTTTGCATCAAATAGTTTCAATTCTTTTCCTATCGTAATTGCAAAAATTAAATTATGATCTTTCCTATCAAGTTTGACGTCAATCACCACTTTATCAATTAATAATTAATTTCAATAATGAAATTTCGACAGACAAATTGTACTCATCATCTACTCATACAATTAATGGTGATAAGAGATTAATCACAAGTCTCTGGTTAGGCGGTAGACAAAATTGATTGTGATAGAATTGAGTTTCATAGAATTGATTTTAATAAAATTATATTTAGGAGAATTAACTTATATTTGGAGAGCAATTATTGCATGGACACGAACATAAATCCATATATTTAGGAACAACCAATAAGAAGAGAGAGAATTTAAATTTATTTAAAATTTAATTTCGTTTTTAATTGCCAACAGGGAGGGTGGTTGTGATAATGGAAGAGAGATAATTTTAGTTTTATTATTTAATTAATAAAGAAAATGTGATTGGTTGTGTGTAAATCCAGGTGTTATAGCTGTGTTCATCTAAGTATTTTCCATATTTGGATACATTTATATAAAGTGAGTTAACAAGAAATTTCAGTGTAATAATTAAATTTAAATTCAAAAACTACAAATTCTAACTTCGAGCAAGACCTGAGAAGCTAAAGTGTTTAAATAGCTATGACATGTGATTGTCCAAAAGATTATAATAGTCCACAAGCCTCGAGTACGATCTTAAAAGGTTAATAGTCCACAAGCCTCGAGTACGATCTTAAAAGGTTGGAAGAGGTTGAACAGTCATGACATTTGATGCTCTAAAAGGCTATGGTGGTTTATACCTCGAGCATGAGGTTTAGATGGTTGGAGTGTTTGAATCGTGTTAAAAATGACATTTGTGAACTCGAGACCTAGAGACCCTTTAATTGAAATAGTTTGTTTATGCCTTGGATTTTTCTATGTTTAACACTTGTTTTATGGCTTTTATGAATGAATCTCTTATAACTTATTTCATGTTTATCGTTGGTCTTTTCAAGTCTAAGTAGTGTCATATGTCATGTTATATTGATGACAATTTTGTATGCGGTTAAATAGTCAGGAGTTACTTTCATGCTTTCACAAGACTCTAGTTACTCAGACAGACACGATCATGCGAGCTTTCACAACACTCGAAATTTTATGCTCCTCTTTTTCCAGATTTGCCAATATGATAAGCACTCTACTAGAGCTTTGAATCTTTTATTAATGAGGCTTGAGATTTCTTCAAGTTAATCACCATCATCAAGTTGGGAAGATATCACCAGGATTATAGTGCATCGCTGTCTTGATCAAAAAATCATAACGGTTGTCAATATCAGGATCGTCAACTCCATACCTGCAAGCACACAGCTTCACAAGTTTTCTAAGAATTCTACTTATTTCTCAAGAGATTATAGTGATTCTTCAAGTGACTGCTATAATGGCATTGTCATTTTCTCTTTCACATATCTTAAGTGGGGTTATGTGTGTTTGGGGCTATGGCAATAGACAAAAAAATACTTTTATAAAATTCTAGCTGATTTACCAAAAATAGAATATCATAGGTTTTTAAAAAATGTTCACGGGAGATTTAGACTGAAAATATGAGAATTATACTTTATTGAAACTTGATCACGTTAACACTTAATCACTCCACAAATGTCAATGATGGTTTAATGATGATATACAATGTTAATTAATTGATTCAGTTGTATACTTCACGAGGTGTGTTTATATAATGATTCAATTTCAACAAATTCTAACCTCAACAGTTTCTCAGAATTTAATCACCATTAAAGCTCGATTAGGCACCAATTCTAACAAAACTTAATCTTACGTAATAAATCGCTATCAATTGAATAAACGATAAACTACACTAAGGATTGAAAACATATGTATACAATAGCCTACAAAAATTAAATGCAAGAGTAAGAAATAGTGAGAGCACTAGGATTTATATTGCTTCAATGTTTGTCTTTGTTTTGCCCACTGCATTCATAAATGGTTTTCCATTGGAACCTGTTTTGCTCCTTTTTATTATGACAAATATTGCAAGAGTTCACACAATCACTAATCCACAATAATGTTGAGATAAATATATTTCCTATCTGGATCTTGACTTGTATACAATATAATGTCAAACTTTTCTGCATAATCTTTACTTGATTCACGCTTCTTGAATCCTTAGCTTCATTAATCTACTCTAAGCCTTGGTGTGTAGCAATCACCCTTGGATCCTACCGATTTCTTGAGCGATGAACCGTTTAAAGATTTGAGAAGAACTTCATCATGTCTGTAGTCTTCCACACAACCACTACCAAGGTAATATGGAGAGAAGAACCTCATTCTTTTCACTGGAATATGTCAGCACCAATGACAACAACCTCAATCTTATAAGATACATGAAAATCTCAGCCAAATCTTCAAGAACCATTAATTTCCAGACGACATCTCCCGCAATCAATTACAAATTTCTCATTATCAAAATTTGAAATCAAATTAGAGGTTGAAGATGAAAGAAATTAGTTGCAAAGGTTTTAAACTTTGCAAGAGTGAGAGGTTGTTGGTTTCATAGAAAATCACAATATTGATTATAAAATTCACACCTGAAAAATGATGACAAAGTAATTTTATATGTTCTTGAGACTAAGCACAAAAATGGATAGAAAAAGTTGATTAGATTTGAATCAAGAACATTTCATAATTTTAGTTAAACGAGCAAGTGAAGTGGAATAAGAAGAAAAAGGATATTGTTATTCATTTCTTATCTGATTCGAATTAAGTGGAAAATCTAATTCAAATCATAAGCCTCGTGATTCGAATCAAGTGTAAATCATGATTCGAATCAATTCAAATAGAGACAAAATAAAAATGTGGAAAAATTGTCTGATTCGAATCAAGTGTAAAGTCTAATTCAAATCAAATCAAGTAGATCTGACCTAGAAATGCTTGATTTCAATCACGTGTAAATTCTTATTCAAATTAAAGTGTTTGAAAAAAAATTAATTTTCCTATGTTCAATTTGATTTAAGTCAGGATATGTGCTTGATTCAAATCAAATACACATAATTTTAGTTTTTTGTGATTTTTAAAATACTTTGAGATTTTTCTTTCCTCCTAAATTGAATCAATAACACACATGGTTCTTATTCCATTGACTAATGCAATTGAATAAAAGCATCATGATCAAGCTCAAATACAATCATTGATTTATGGATGCTAAAACAAATTGATTCAAGCTTGATTCAGAGATATGCAATCATGAATGAGGCTAAATAAACGATAATAAATGAAAGTGATAAGACAAGCAACAAAAAAACTGTACTAGGGGTGCTCCCCCTGAATTTAATAGGGACATGAAACTACAATGTGAATATGTTGATGGATTCGAGTGGTTTAAAGTTGGGTTGGGTGCACCCCAAGGTCATAGAGCGTTATTTCAAGTGTTCTTTTGATGAAAAAATTTCGATCTTCCGAGCCATGATTTTTTTTTCTTCTACCAAGAATGGGAGATATATGGTTCTAGAGTCTTATTAGGAGTAGGAGTGTGTGGCCATATGTCTCCTTTTTGGTGTTTCAGGTGATGTTTTATATTTGTGCTTGTATCTTTGATGACCTCCATAAGTAAGTTCCTTTTATTAATTTCAAATGTGACATACTTAGATTAGTAAACATTGCACCTTTGCAACTTCATACTATTAATCGGGCCTTCATGAAGGCATTTTAAATAAAGTGTAAGGTTATGTTTGAGAGTTGGGAGGGGAGGGGAGGGGAGGGGAGGGGAAGGTTTCCAAAAATGAAATTTTAAAAAAATATAGAAAAATATTTGACATTTTTTGAAAAAATGATTTTGCTTAGAATGATAAAAGAGTCATTATCATTACTAAATATTTAATTTTCAGAATACTATAACAATCTAAAAGATATTTGGAAAATTTATGTAAGCCCTTCAAAACCCTCCAAAACCCTCATTCAATACAATTTTTGAGTTCCCCCATTTTATGGGGTTTTTGGTGTTATGAATAAACTCAAACCCTCCAAAACCCTCCTACCCAAAATCTTTTTATCCTTTTCACTCAATTCTTCCTATTTTCCAAAGTCCTCCCCTCCCTTCCACTCCAAACTCCCAAACATAGCCAAAGGGTTTGGGCATAAATCTCTTAGTTAAGTATATTTTTTCTAAAGATGAGTGGTTAGGGTTTAGGTTTCCTTTCGGGCTCCTTTGAAGGGTAGTTCTCATTTTGTTCTAGTGCTCTTTTTTTGGTGTTACATACTTCTCTTTTCATTGCTTCCCTCTTCTCCTTTGATGTAACATTATGTCTACCTCATGATTCCTTACATATTTATGGCTGACTTTAAATCCAATGACTCATTGAAATGCCCTACTTTCAAATTGCTCGAAGTGCTCCTACAAACACCTTCTGATTTGGCTTTTTGACCCATATGGTGACTTCATTAAAGCAATCTAGGAATTCCTTTAAACTTAATGAATTCTCTTATATAATGTTGAAGAGGTTAGCGACACATACCCTTTAATTCTTGCTTGTTAAAAATTAGTTTATCAACTTTCTATCAAAGTCGACATATTCGATGATTTAAAGGCAAGGTATGTTCATATATCACTAAAGTATTGCTTCCTTTAGGTTTCTTAAGAGAATATTTCACTTCATAGCATATATGGATTTTACGGTGGCCATCTGCAAGTTCACGAATGTTAGGTGTTTTTGTGGGTCTCAATTTTCGTCAAATATTTACATGTGTGGCGGTTTAAAGTGTTCTTGGACTAAGGCATCCCAAACTTCTTGACACAACGATTAAGAATCCTCTTATTCTCCTTTTGATTCGTTGAGCTCAACCTTTTCTTGTTGGGTATCTAGGACATTTGTTTGTAAATGTTTGTTTGGATATTATAACTCATTCAAGAAGGATTGAATTTCTAGGATTAACTTGTTTTAAGGAGGTTGGGCTTACACCGTCTCTTAGTGCTTTGATGTGTGTTTGTTTTCAATCAGATATTAGAGAATATCACTTAAATGATGTTAATATAATATTTAAATAATTTAAAGGAACTATTAACCTTGGTATGCTTTATACGAAATCAATTAATTACAAATTAGTTGAATTTTGTGATGTTGATTGAAATTATAGCTAACATCAATATTGAATTTATTATGAATGAATTTATTTTATATAGGGTTAATACCACTTTATCCCCTGTCATATATCCGTGAATTTGACCCTGGATCAAAATTCCAAGAGAATCTGCATACGTGGCATGCGCATGTGACATTTTTTTATTTTTAATTTCCACGTGGAAATTTGTTTTTTTTTTTCAAAAACTTTTTTATTATTTTTTTCAAAAATTTGTTTTTTTTGGTCCCTTAACTTCAAAAAGTGTCATATTGATCCCTTAACTCTTCAAAAGGTGTCATTTTAGACCTTTTTGTCATATTAGCGACGAAAATAACGACCGATTTTTGAGTTTTTCCGTCGCTAATGTGACAAAAAGGACTAAAATGACACCTTTTGATGAATTAAGGGACCAATGTGACATTTTTTGAAGTTAAGGGACCAAAATGAACCCCGAGGTTAACATAAGGGACCAAAAAGGGTATTTTGCCTTTTATTTTTATTTTTTAAAATGTGAAGAGAGTGAAAATTTGAAAATAAATGAGAAGTATTTTGAGATTATCATATTTTGGGGGAATATGAACCAAGAGGAGAGTATGGAAACCAACTTGATACAATGGCACCACAAGCGGGATATAGTTTGATTATATTAAATATATACATTACAATAAAATCATTTCTTATCAATGTTATATACAAACAAACCCCAAGAACGAATGCTCAAAAAGAAAATAACATTAGTTAAATACTATGTACAGTACATTTTAGTACTCTGTAAGCATAATTTGTCAATTACCATTTACCAAGTACTCAAGGAAGCCGAGCATCATATATACAAAGCAAGATCTGAGAAATATTTTAAACATTGGACCGTATATTGAGCAAACAAACTATTGAAGACAGTTGTAGCTTGTAGCTGGCGAAATTCATACTATTATTTAGCACCATAAACCTGCAGGATTCAAATTAGCAATAGCTGTCGAGTCTTGAGGATTTCATAGGCATAAACAAAAGAAACAAGAAAAGGAGCTATGATGTTGTAAACAGGTGTAATGGGAAAGTTTTTGTAACCAAAGCATGCGATTTCAATTACTCTGTCAATATTTCATGTGTGTGCCACGATGCTTGTTAAGGGAACAGTTTAACAACAAATATGATTAAAGAAGTAGGATACCTTGATAGACTTGTTGCCACATCCAACGAAAAGTTTTCCCTGACTGCATAATATAGCTGTCACAACAGAACCCGAAGAGATGGATCCAAATGCGTTGACATTCAGTTCTAACTCGTCTCCTGATAATTCCTACAATTCAATACTCTTTTTGAGGAATTTCTATGATAATTGAACGAATAATAAATATTTAAATAAAACACCACAGTTTGTAGATACAACGTTAGTGTTTACTAATATCTATTATCGCAGGGTATTTGATTATCTCATTAGATTAGTTTCTTATCTGAGTATCATATACTACCTCTTAAGATTAGTTTCCACATTTCTTGGGTATTATCATGGTTTGTTTTCCCTATGTATTAAGATTACTGTAAATTAGAGTTAGTGTTTGGTCTTTTGTATCAAATCATCAATCATATCAAACCATATTCTTGATTTAAATCTTTATTCTTTTTCTTTCCTATTTTTGTAAAACTTGATAACTCCAACATGGGGAGGTACCATCCGTCCTGATAGATTGTGTCACTATTCTGCTACCAACTTCCCTGAAATCTGAAACTACTAAAATTTGAAACTCAATTCTTGTTGCCAGTTGTACACATATTCATGTCTTTTTTCTTCTATCTCAAGTTTTCTCTATGCTTGTAACATATGCTTGTGTTACAAGGTTCTCATTTGTTGTGTTGTCATCTTTCTAATTGTCCAGAATCTCATCTACATCGTCTCTTTTTTGCAATATGGACCCATTTTTTGTCTTGCCTGCAATTTAGTATTGATTCATGTTCCAGATGTGGTTTGGCCTTGCCGATCTTAAGATGAAAAATATATTATTTGGTTATTTTCGATTTCAAGGTGTACATTTGTCAGTTTACTTAAGCTTTAGGCGTAGTCTTAGACAACATGAAAGTATCTCATAAGTATCCTAGATTATCTCATAGGACAAGTTTTTTTATCATCAAGCATCTCAGACTATCTCTTAAGAACATGGTTGTAAACACGGTAAATGTAAAACCCTAAAACTTACCCTATAATGTATCATGTAATTATCTCTTCCCAATTAATGTAAAAACCCTATAAATTCAACAATCATAATTGAGTTTTCACAAATTCAAATGATTAACATAGCAAGCTGACTTCACTAAATTCATTACCATGTAATTCCCAAACCCATAGCATAAGATTTTGCATTTCTACCTGTATATTAACATTTGTGTCCCAACCTCCTGTATAGAGACATTTTTCCTGCATACTCATCGCAAAAATTGCACCACTATGCAATGTTTTGGAAGTCATGAACATGTCGTTACTCCAGACCTAAACAAGCAAAAAAAAAAAGAGATGTTACCTAACAGTGCCTGCCAGGAGATGATTACACGGAGATCAAGTGTATATTTAATTTCAAGTGGCCTATAATATATTAATCTTTTAATGGGAAGGAACACAGTTCTAGAAGAGAAAGAAACCTTTATGCATCCATTCTCATATGCTGCAACCAGCAAATTCCTATTGACAGTAATAGCCAGGATAGACTTCATCTCTCCTGGCAAATTTTCCCCTAGTACCGCCAACGGGCTGTGATCATTAAGACTCCACAATCGGATAGTTCCATCCCAACTACCACTGTAAAGAACATCATCACATACTGAAAGTGTGGAAACTACAGATTTGTGGCCATCCATTGTGCACATCAAAGTCCCATCCTGGAAAAATGTAGCAATTATAACAACTCAAAGAATGCACTTTGTATTGAAGCTTTTGTCTAAGGCTGCAGCATGTGTATACAATGAAAATGACACTCACCTTTATTGACCAAGCTTTTATTGTCCTATCTCCACTTCCAGTATAGAGAAGACTTCCGAAAGCAGTCAAGGAATGGATACCACTAAAGCGCCAATCCTTCTGCTCATACCATTTCCTTAAGGGTTCTTGCCTAAGAGATGCAGAAATCTCCCACAAAAATATGCCCCCACCACCGTCACCACTTATACACAATGATTCTTTGTCATCAACATAAACTAGAGCCATAACTTTATTCTCATGACCTCTAAATGTATGTAAATGAGAAAAGTCCTACATAAAATTTGCATAGAAGAAACTCGTCAACAGAATAACCCATGCTACTCGGTAGCAAAAGACTAGCTCTAAAAAAAATATTATTATCAATCATACTTTGAGGTTGCATAACAATTTAACTAGCACTCAAGACTATTTTTCCAGTTTTTCATGTAAAAAAAAGAGTGTAATAATCCTACAAGGCTGAATGTGAGAAGAGTAAATATGCATTTGAAGGAAATCTACTGATTGCAATTTGTCATAGAATTATAATTGTGGGAAATCATCTATAATCCAACAAACTCTAGAGAAAATACACTTGTTTACATTTAATTTTTAAAAGCAAAGTGGATCCCACTATTTTGGAAATGTGTCCCACCAAATGACACGGAACTCAATAAAACTTTGTAGAACCCACTTGAATTTCAAAAAATAGGAAGGTGCATCTTAAAACGAGTGTGTTATTAGCATTTATCGAAAGGTATCTGCTAACTGATGTCACATAGGGAAACAACACCTGAACTATTTACTAGTAAGTACCAAAAGAAAATCTCTAATTTCATTACATTTACTGAAAAATTAATGATGAAATCCGCATGCAAAGATTATTAATGAATAATGAGATTATGCTATGTGGAAAGCCAAATAGAATGTTATTAGGTAACAGTGATTTAAAAGTGTTACCTGCAAGGACCATACACGGACAGTTTTATCAAAAGAGGAGCTAAACAAATATCCCCCTGTGAAACTAAACAAATGATTGTTAAAATCAAATATAATTCTTCATTGCATGATCGCCACACATACTAACAAATCATAACTCCACAAGTGAAACACTTTCCATAAAATAGGCGAAGCAACATCAACACATAAGCTAATTAAGAGCCTAGCATCTAGGCTGCATTAAAACGTGCCACACCAAATTGCACATTAGTAACAATATTTTAAGGAAAGGCGTGGATGGTATTAGAAACCGTTACTGAATCAAATCAAAAGCCTTATGTTCATCTGCCACCCAAATCCATGGCAAATGTCAATTATCAGATAACCTATTATTTTATACCTCAAAAATAGAGTTAAAGTATCTTATCATCCCGACATGCAACAACTTATATCATGGAATATGACTGATAGAGATTGCAGTGTTTGAATATAAACTCGGAATTCATACCTCCTACAGCTAAACCAGTGATAGAACCAAGATGTCCTTGCAGATCTTTAAGCTCAGTCATTCCTTGGGATAAGCTAGTAGCAAAATCTTCGTCAGATATATTTTCCGCACCTTGAAGAAACTCAGATTGGCCGCCATTTACTTTCACCTGCAACTCATGATCTCTCGGCTCCTTAGAACTTTCCTGAAGCAACTGACACAACTTAGCAAGAATCACAGGGTGACCTGTGTTGTTCCTATTTACTGTGACCTCTGTTTCTCCCAGAAAACCAAATTGACGTTTGACTAGCACATCTTGAATGCATTTCCTTACATCCACAACATCTGGACGGTTTCCAGGATTGATGTCCAAACATTTGCAAAGAGTCTGTTTAAGTGATAGGTTTTCAGAGCCAATTTTTTCTTCCAAAACAGAACAAACTCTCTCCACCCAAGAAATGTAACTAGCCGAGACATCAAAGCCATTCTCTTCACTCTTTTGCAAGGTAAACTGAGGGAGTGCATTTCTAAAAAGAATCTGCAGCAACACACAAGCCAATGACCACACATCTGAGCCATACCCAATCGGATACCTCGAATCCCCACTCTCTGGGTTGATAATCCCCTCATGCAATAACATAGACAAAACCTCTGGGCTAATAAAAAGCTCATTGTTCAAACAATCCATCCACATCGCTTCATGATCATCACCCGCGCCACCAGAAACCTGATCCACAATCTTCCTTCCCATCACCAACACCTCATTCAAATCAACACAAACACCACCAAGCTCATCAAAAGAGAAGCAGGAAAGTCCCAAACATCCCGCAACCAAACCTTCCAAATTCAAAGCAATCACACCTTCAACTATACCCTTTGCAATCGTCGCAAACCTACAAACCCCACCTTCATCCAATTCCAAACCATCCCCACTCACACTCCTCAATCCACCAAACTCATCCAAAACCCTACCATTCTGCCTCTCACAAACCAGATACAAACTACCACCAACAACCTCACTCCACAATCCATAAACCCTACAAAACCTACCCTGCCTCACAGAACCTTCTAGAATCAAACCTAACCCCTCTCTCACAACCTCATTCATCCCCTCCAAACACTTAATAACCCAAGCAACATAACTAAACTTAAACTTCGAATCACTAACCAGGACCAAACTAACAATAGGAACAAGACTCACAGTTCGGTTAACTCCAAAGCAAACCCTACCCTTAGAACCCGAACTAAACCTACCAAAACCATTCTCCTCAACCGAAACGACATCGTTCGGAAGAATCCAATCCTTCCAAGCATCGTAAAACTCATCAGACCAAAACCGAGAGGAATATCCATAATCGATCAAAGACCGTTGATGACTCGATTTCTGATGTTTAGATGAAGAGTCTTGTTGGAGGCAAATTCTAAGAAGATCAATATTTTTGGGAAGAGAAGAAGGACCTTGTTTGGGAGAATATTTAACGAGTTGAGTACACGCAGGGCAACGAATAGTGTTCGGAAACCGCTCCGGAAGCTCTACGAGACAAGCTTCACAAACGGTGTGGCCGCATGATAGTACTCGCGGAATCGCGCTATCGCCGTCGTAGTTTTGAAGACACACCGGGCACTCCGGCAAGTCCTCCATCCAAACGAAGCCGATAGAGAACACAACGGTTTACACGGCGTCGTTTCACTGGCATAAGAAATTTCACTGATTAGACGATTTTGTCCTTTGATTATATTAAATACCGAGATTACCCTCGGGTATTCACCGTAGAATAATGTAGCTAAGGGCGCGTTTTTATTAAAACACTACGATCGGGAGTGACAGAGAGATCTGAAAACTGAAAGTTGCAACTGCATCTTCTTGATCTGAGTGAGGTATGGATTCTACTTTTTCTGAGAAAATGCGATATTCCAAGTGAATCATGAAATGGCTAGATCTTGATTTTTGTTGCTGCTTTTGTTTTTACTTGAACAATGAATTGCTCTTTCGATTTGATGGAATTTTGATCTCGTAGCTTGTAATTAGGGTTTTTTAAGTTATTTTACGTTTTGAGAACTTTAGATCGAAGTGTATTACTTACATTATTAGATCCTTTAGCTTGAGTTGTTGAGTTTTTTTTTTTTTGGTTTGCGTCGGAATGCTTGTGAGCGAAATCTGGTGTTTGTATTTTGATTTATCAATGTCTCTTCTGATAATGCGCTTCTTTGTTCCCTTTTGTGGAAGAGAGTGTCTGGCTTTGCTATGATGCATGTTTGAAATTTATTGACCTTGACTTTTTCCATTTCTTCTCGATGAAGACCTTACATTATAGCCCTGTGAAGATTTTAGACTTTGTTTGGATTGACGAAATTGGATGGAGTGGTGTGATATGGGATGGAATGGAGTGGTATTCTATTGTTTGGATTATTTAAAATCGGATAGAGTAGAGCGGAATGGAGTAGTATGGATTCCATTTCATTCCCCCACTTACCACCATATTTCTTCCCCTCCGATTTGAGGAGAATGAAGAATTTCCCTTGTTCTGTCCTAAAATTTACAAACGATAGAATGTAATCCTCTTTCCGCTCCGCTATATGACACTCTGGTTCGTTTCGTTCCGCTCCATTCTGCTCTGCTCCATTCCGCTACATTCTGCTTCACTCCTCTACATTTTGCTCCGTTCATTTTATGATATCCAAACACAGTCTTAGTATCAAAGGAAATTTTAGCCAGTTTTCAACTTGACTATAGAATTTTAGTAGGTTATTTTAATTAAAAATTGTTCTTGACTTCTTGTAGATTATAGTATATAGCATATATGTTTGACACTGGAAATTTGAGCCTGCTTGGTTTTATGGAAATTTACTTTGTAATTTTGGTATAAGGGACTTTATATACTTATGCTCAATTTCTGCTGGGAACTCATTCTTGAGTGATATATTTGGTTTTTGGCTATTCTAACAGTTGTTTCTTTGTTTGCCATTGATATACTTGCTATAAGAAGGCCATGGCAGGGTCTGGGAGTTCCATGACATATTCCTTTCTCTTATTCATTGTTATCCTCTCACTTCAAGAAATGTACCGTGGGAAACTTGCATCGTCGGAACTATACACAATACTTGGAGGGTTCACTAGCTCTCTCCTATTTCTCGTGCTCCTAACTGTGAGTTTTGAAGCCATATTTTTTGCATGAGTCACAATCAAATCTTGCATGAGCATTTTCTTGTCTTTTAAATTTTCTTTATAGTTTTCTTGTGATTCTTTGTTTTTCTCAAGTAATTATATCATTTACTAGACACCGTGAAAAATGTTTTTATGATATCTGAAATGAAAAGTATCTATCGCTCCATTTCTATAAGGAACAATATCAAAATATGTACTGCATAATTCTTTCCAGTTCCTACGAGAAGTTCCATTTACCTTTTGGTTGATTGAAGTTAGAAGATTGTTAGAAGACCAAGGAAATGACTACTTTTATCACTTCTAGTCGATAGGTTGATCTTTGTGTACATTGGTTCGTTGGTCACTCATTGATTGGACCCCGAAATTAAGTTATCCAAAATTAAGTAAAGAAAGAGATTTAACAGTAGAGTATAGTATGTGTATTCAGTAGTTGATGAAAGAAAATATGTATAAGGGAATGTGTCACAATCTACCCCAGTTTTCCCAACCATAATGGTTCACTCAATAGTCTTGCATAACCCACATAGTTCCCTCACCTTACTATTTATCCGACTAAGACATAACAACTTGCAAACTAAGCAGCCTACTACCTCGCTCATTATTTATCATATATTCTTACCACAATCGTATTACATAATACCCTTTTTTACTTATGGCCTCTACCCGGGTTTCTATCAATCATCGATATAGTCCTACTTAGTACAATGGATCTTTTACTCACATATTAGTGCTAACTAGACTGTTGTAATCCATGCTAACAAGATATTTGTGAATGCTATTTTTTATCCATATAATCTGCCTTAGATTATCTTCTCTCACATATATTACTTCTAGGATATCTGTTCAAGCAAAATATTTCAAGTTGATTTAAGTTAATAACACTTATGTCACATTTTGGTTGCAGTTCATTGGAAATTTTCAGGAATCAGCCGGTGCAAGAACTGGCTGGGGTGCTGGTAAGTACACGATAATGAATGTTGATGACAAATAGTTAAATTTTACATTAATCAAATTCAAAATTCAAGAAACAGAATGAATATTAAGCAATACTTTGCAAAACACCTACATTTTTATACTTGAGAGTTGCATGAAATATGGGATGGCCACGGGGCAGTCAATTCTTTTGCTCTTTCTGGTGTCACTATGCATAAGTCATGCATGCCTGAGCTTCCAGTTTTGTATTATATATATTCAAAAATTTAAAACATTGTCTTTATTTTGCAGTCATAGTAGCAGAAGTAGTTGCTTTGATTGCTGCAAGCACTGTTCACCGAGTATGCACCACTACATGGTATGCTCCCTGCAATACCCCTCTCTCCCACTTACTAATGAACAATAAGAAGAAACTCACTAGGAAGTGTTAAAGAAATTGTGTGAGGGAGAAGTAAGAAACACATTAAATGCCAATCTCCCCTCTGGTATAATATGGTGCCAAGTGACAATTAATTAAGTAGGATATTCTAGTCAAGCCTTCTCAATGACTGTTTATAAATCACCATTAACTTATAATGAAATGATGCATTTTTTTTTTTATATTAAAAAACACATCATACCTTCTTTTATTGTAACAGAGCATGTGATACCAACTTCTTTTATTGAAAAAGAAAATGTGTCACCTTCTTTGCAAAATCATGATGGCTCATCAAGATTCTGGCAAACTTACTGATACCAAATATATGACAATCAGCTTATAATAGAAATAGTGAAGTTTGATATTTGACATCTCCAGTAATACATGTATTGGGTTGGTTATCCTCAGGAACATGTTCTTATTGATTCTAGCATTCATGTATCACCACACCTCGTCATATAATAAAATAAACGATTGTAGATCTTTATCCCTTTACCTTCATAAGCTCTTGTATATTACTCCCTCCGTTCCTTTTTAAGTGTCATTTTAGCATAAAGCTCTTCAACCAAGATAGTGGATTGTTAGAGTTACTTTTCCTATTATACCCTTATTTATTTTTCTCTTTCCAAATAAATTCAATTATACACTCTTTTTCTAATAACTAATTGAAAAATGTGAGGGTATAATTGACAAATTATAACATTAAATTATAAAACGACACTTAAATAGGAACAAAAAAATTCTTCTAAAACGACACTTAAATAGGAACAAAAAAATTCTTCTAAAACGACACTTAAAAAGGAACGGAGGGAGTAACATTGAATTCTAGACTTGCTTTGTGATGTAACCAATAGTGCATTACATTGTAAAAGAAGAAGTGGCAACATCATGATATCATGTGATTTTAGGTAAATAAAGTAATAGACGACCTAAAGCTTTTGCAAATTGCAGATTGCAGCCTAATTCTGAACTTGTAAATTGCAGAAAACCAGAAGGATGTTTCTGTTTCCTATAACACATTTTAAATGCAATCAAAAGGGCGTTGTATAGCAACTAACTAGCAGAGTATTTTGGCATTGTTATAGTCTGGCATTTAAAGATAGGGTCTAATGAAAGCAGAGTAACAAGATGGATATCTGTGGATACTTTATTATTTAAAAACCATAAAATTGTATCAATTGGTATTTTTTTATGAAATCATTGTTGATGTTCTTCTATTGTTTGTTGCATGAATGCAGTTTCCTGTTCTCGGCTGTATTGCTCTATGAGGTTAACAAGCTCTCTGGATCAGCGGTTTCAACGACTGACTCCAGAACTAAAAAGCAAAGTGGGAGAGCTTAATCATTATGTATGCTTACTGTCAGGGCAGATATAGAGAATTTTCCCTAGTTACAACCCTAGTATCACAACTTATAAGATGAGCGTTTTTTGATTTATCTGACACTTCATTTTACAATTAGAATGGTATAATGGTATGATTTGAAAGATGTACATTTAACTAAAGTTCAATCGGTCATTTTATCATAAGCGAGCTTGTTTACTTCGCCAGATAGTGAATGCTGAAATGGGTTGGTTATAAGTGATCTGAACTACTAATGATCAATGTTTCATATAAAATGAATTTTCAGGGTTAGTTCTCACTAAGTAAACCTTTGACACTTAGGACTTGAGCCCCTTTGCTTTCAGTGATCCGCAGTCTGTACCGGTCTTGCAACTGTGAAGTCTGGAATAGCATTGGTAACAGTTGAATCCATGTTGATATATCCTTTGAATTTGCAAAAATGTATGTAGTAGGTGGTGATAAGTATGAGCTTACACACATATCATGTACCTTTCCACACCAGACTTATTTTCTCTCCTCTCGCACCCCTTCTATTCTAAACTAAGGAGATAGAAGCTTATGGGTTTGCATGAGTGGTTACAGCATAGTAAAGGTCGCCATGGGTGAGTTATTCGAAGATGGAGCTTAGGTATCCAATTGCCACCATCGGTTATTGCAATTCTAATCCCTAAATTCTAAAATCGTTGCCATGGTGGAGTTATTCGATGATGGAGCTTAGGTATCCAATTGCCACCATCGTTTATTGCAATTCTAATCCCTAAATTCCAAAATCCTAGCTTTCTGAGGCATGTTCCTTTAGCTTTATGATCTTATTACTTAATCCAGAATCCTAGATTTCTTCTCAAAATTCATCTTCTCTTTCTCACCTATTTCTCAAACTCACATTTCTTTTTTACTAACAAATTCTTAACTCCTCAATCTCAAACGTAAACTGGATAGAAACCGTATCAACAATAATTATAAACAAATATTATTCTTTTATATTCATTGAATAATGAACATATCACTCAATAACTCTTCAATAACCTTTGTTTGTTTCTTTTTTTTTTTTATTTTATAGTTTTTTCCTTTTATTCTTTACATAAACACACAACTACCACTTAAAACATAATACCCGTCTAATATTATTTAGGCAAAATATTTTTTTGGTCTCTTATGTTAACCTCGGGGTTCATTTTGGTCTCTTAATTTCAAAAAGTGTCGTATTGGTCCCTTAACTCTTCAAAAGGTGTCATTTTAGTCCTTTTTGTCACATTAGCGACGGAAAAACTCAAAAATTGGTCGCTAAATCCGTCGCTAATATGATAAAAAAAAGACTAAAATGACACCTTTTGAAAAGTTAAGGGACCAATATGACACTTTTTGAAGTTAAGGGATCAAAATGAACCCCAAAGTTAACATAAAGGACTAAAAAAGGTATTTTGCCTATTATTTACTAATTAGAGGTCTAAAAGTACATTCCTAAAATAATCTTGTCCTTGGTGAAGGATCACGTGAGTGTGTCCATCAGAATTCTATAATTTGAAGTATAGTGATAGAACAAATGTTTGAAACATGAGAACTTATGCTTAGACTACATACTCTATTTTGAGTGGTATTTTTGGCCATGAACAATGGTCATCTGAGTTCGGGAGAGAAAAAATTCTACAATGATGATCGAGAAAGAAAATAAATGATTTCCTTGCACAATGATGATCAAGTGAACACGCGATATAAAAACCAAAGACAATCAAAATTAATGGTATCAAGCAATCAAAATAGTTGATAAATAATATAGAAATTTATTTATTCAGTTCGATTAAATCAATTTATTTTAGGGAGAGAGTAACTCTCTAATTCATTATACTTCAAAAAATTGTTACAAAATATTACAAAATAGTTACGAAAAAATAATCACTCAAATTCCCAAGAACAAATGTATTTTTCAATCTCTCAAACTCTATATATGAATCGCACAATTTTAAAGTGTACACAAATTCAAAGTGTTTATAAGTGTTTTTTCGATCTCCTAAGATATATGCAAAACTTCCTAAGGTTACACAAATTTATGACAAAGTCCAAAACACTACCCATCAACAAATGGAAGAGAAATAAAGAAGTCAAATACTTGCAAACCATATTGAAATCACTATTCAACAACCTTTATCAAATTCAACCCATGCTTGAACCATAATCTGGCCACTTACTTTTGACCACCTATAACTTTGTTGTGACCACTTACTTCAATGTAGTGTTGGTAATGAATCGTACCAACTCGAAAATAGTTCGAAATTCGATTTAAAAATTAAATCGTTGAACTATGTTCATGAACCAAATCAACTGAATATGAGCTAAAAACTAAGTTCGTTAACTAAATGAGTTGAGCTTAAATTATAGTACATAGTTCAACTCGTTAGGTTCATGAGTCAACTCGATTATATATGAGATAGATTAATTGTCTTTAAGAGTAGGTTTAAATATTTGCTCCAAATCTTAGTCCTATATTTGTTTACAGTGATTTCTGATAAAACAACCGCTAGTCTTCCAAATTGAATATTTTGGTAACTTAGAGGATCGACTATATTGATCCTAGGACACGTGTCTAAGTTTTATTACACTTTGGTTGAATTCATGTTCTAATTCTACTTCACTTGATAAAGATATTGAAAGTTTCTCTAAATGTTATGACTATTTGAGAATATGAATAAAAGTAACTTCGACTGCAAAACACTAAATGATTAAAATAAAGGTATCAATCGTAAAAACTAAAGCAAAATGCATAACAAATAAATGACCCTAAACTACAGATTTCGATTGGAAAAGTAAAGGAAATAAAAAAGTAATGTAAAGAACTTTGCATTGATAAAGTAAGTAATTTTGAAAAGACAATAATGGTGTTTCTTATACGCACATTCTCTACAAACTCGTTTCTTTACACTGGTACTTTGAGTATATTGAGTGATTCTGTACAAAGTGAACACCTGAATCCTAACATTAAGACTCTTATTTATACTAATTCGACCATAACAGTCTTCCTACAGAAACATGCCACGTTTGATGTCTGCATGATCCTTTTGAATAATAAAACTCTCACGCGTCTTCGACGGATGACTTGGTCAATTTCAAATTCAAATCTTCTCTGCTTGCAGGCGCCAAGTCTTCAATGTCTTTATAACCAAACCTCAAATTCGAATTCGCCAACGAACAGTTTTATTTGAAATCTTCTATTCCTAAAACAATTTGGGCCATTGTTCGACTTCATTCAAATGAAGCCCAAAACCACGTAACAATGTTTTCTTTCCTCTTCGACCCAACTACTACAGTCGAAATTGTCAGTTAACACATTTTCTTTTAGGCTTAATAGTAATTTTGGTCCCACTATTATCCTTTTTTTTTTTGGTTTTGGTCCCCCTATTTTAAAATCCGGAATTTTAGTTCCTATGTTTTTTTTTAAGGATTTTGGTCCCCTTGCAAATCCAAAGGCAATTTTAAATGAAATGTAGCTCACATTGATGATATGTCGGTGCCAGTTCAGCAGTGAATTGTTCAAAAAAACTAATTTTATTTAAGATTTATGTTGAACATGAGTTCTATTTCATTAAAAATTGCCTTCGAATTTGAAAGGGGACCAAAATCTTCAAAAAAACTAAAATAAAATGGACTAAAATTTCGGATTTTAAAATAAGGGGACCAAAACCCAGAAAAAAGGATAATAAGAGGACCAAAATTACAATTAAGCCTTTCTTTTATGCTGACGGTTTTAATTGATAATTTATATTCTTAAGTGAGCAAAATATTTCTATAAATATTTATACAAATAAAATCAACATCGTATAAATTTCAATCTAATAACTTTTATTTTATTTTTATTTAAAAAAATATTTATTTAAAATGTCAAGGTAAAAAATAGACTTTAAATATTACTTTTAAGTCCTTGAAACAAGGAAGTTGAACCTAACGAGATAAACCTAATGAGTTGAATCGAGTTGTTCGTGAATTTCTAACGAGTCGAGTTTGAGCTAAAAAAAGTTCGTGATGAATTCAAACTCGACCAATTCTTAACGAGTCGAGTTTGAGCTGAAAAAAGTTCGTGATGAACTCAAACTCGAACTCAACCAATTCTTAACGAGTCGAGTTTGAACTGAAAATAAAAGTTTGTGATGAACCCGAACTCGACCAATTCTTAATGAGTCAAACTGAGCAGAGGCGAGTTCGACTCGAACCATTTCCAACCCTACTTCAATGCATTGATGATGTAAAACTTTTTATATTCAAAGTGCATAGCAATTAAAGTCGTTTATTAATGTAATATATTTCACTAATAAAAATTAAACTATATGTATGCAACTTTTGTAAATCGACTTTACACATTTTTTTAATTAGATCGATTTGAATTTTAACATCCCTATCATATAGAACTCATCCCTATCATATAGAACTCATCCCTATCATACAGAACCCTTCATTTTCCCTCTCTCGTTTATCATATCTCCACCTCCTAATCCACCTTAACCATCTTGCTTTACGCCTTGGCTGTCTTTGCAAAAACTCAATTATGCATTTTCTTCTTGGTATCAATTGTTGCTGATACCGTATCATGTTGAAACTAATTTGACAAGAACTTGAAACTCAAAAAACAATGAACATAAAATTGTATTAAATTTATTTTAAAACAGAGGGTGATTCCCTTTCTCACAATATGTAATGTATACAAGTAAAAGAAGAAAAAGTATGACAATATTAGGGATGGAGTTTGGTTCCATGCAAGATGAACAATGAAAAAATGACAATCAACAATAAACCTTTAACCACGTGGAAATTCCCCACACCCTTCTAGTTGCTTTACTCCCCTTAGACTTTGTGTCCATTATGTGTGCTCCTCTCTCTTCTTTGCTCTTCTTCCTTTCCTACCCTTGTCCCACTTCTTCCTTTCCTGCTATAGATATCAACCCATTGGGGTGCGTCTGTATTTTTCTATCCAAGCGAAATATATAATTTTAGAAATTTATAGGATTTGTGAGATACACAAAGGTGTAATAAGCAATCCCAAAAAAACATATCAATGGCCATGCCACTCTCTACATGTGCATTTTTGCTTTCTATCTTATTACAACTCACTGAATCCACCCCATAGGAAATCAAACAGATGTTAGTTGATGTGATTATAACAAACAACAAAAAGAATCTGAGCAATGCATTTGATGGAGTTCTATCATGGGTTCCTTTTGTCTGTGGATCATAAAAATTCGACCAAAACTCAAGAACACAATCCTCTTACAATCCTTTTTTCAAAATTACACATTTACACATACATCTTGTAAGTTGTTATCCCCAACAGGCCAACAGCCACTATCACACCAGCTCTCTAGGTTCATAGCCTCTGTATGTCTTCAACAGCGCCTGCTTTAAAAATCCAATATCCCTCTAAAGATGCCGTTCTTAGTTAAGAGACACAGCTAGTGCTCTCGTAGATTTTTCTTTACTCCAATTGCAAACAGCCTTCCATGGTTTAATCATACAAAGGTTCCTTAACTAGAAGATTTATCTTCTCGTGCAGAAATTTGAGCACATCTTCTCTCCCTTCCTTTATAAGTAACTGTCTTAACTTTGCAAATGTAATCCGTGATGGTCGAATTCCTTTCTCTATCATCTCTTCCAGCAAAACACATGCTTTCACAACATTTCCCTCTTGACACAGTCCATTGATAAGGGCTGAAAAAGTGTGCAAGCTTGGGACAAACTGTTTTGACTTCATATATCTCCATATTTTCAAAGCCATATCCACTTCATTCTTCTCACAAAACATCTTTATCAGCATCGTATACGTGTCAGCATCAGGTTCACACAGTTTAATCATCCGGCGAAAAACACTAAAAGCTTTATCAGTCTCTCCTTGACTAATCAAACTGCTCATGATAACATTACAGGTCCTTGAATTCGGAGCAATACCCTTACTTTCCATCTCTCTTAACACCCTATACACGTTCTTTAATTTATTCGCCTTACAAAAAGCACCAATCAATGCATTATACACCACAACATCCGCCTCAATTCCCTTCCTTTCCATCTCCATGAAAGCATCAATAGCATCCTCAATCCGATTCTCCACTCCATAAGTATTAACAAGAACACTATAAATAAACGAAGTCGGCCTGCAATTATTATCATCCATATCCTTAACAACCTCGACAGCTTCATCAACCCGTCCAGCCTTACAAAGAATATCAACCATTATACCATAAGTAACAATATCAGGGCTACACCCCGCACAAACCATTTCACCGAAAACCTCTCTAGCTTTCGGAAGATTCGGTTCCTTTCCCCACCCTCCAAGCAATATACTAAAACTTTTCGAATCCGGCTCAAACCGGCCCTTCATACTATCAAAAATCTCCTGAGCCTTCCTCACATTCCTCGACTTACACAAAGCACTCAACAGCCCATTAAAAGCCGCAAGATTCTGCGGCGTATCATATTTATCCATCACATTAAAAGTATAAACAGCTTCATCAACCTTATGTGCCCTAGCATATTTTCTCATGATAATACAAAAAGTTTCAACATTTACCATACCCTTTTTCCTCATAGAATTAACAAGGTCCCACACAATCTGATACTGCCTAATCTTTAACAAAGACTCAATCATCAAGTGATACGCCCTTACCGAATGTGAGTAGTTTCGCTGATTCTCGGCCCATTCGAAGAACCGAAACGCCGACATTCCGGCATTTTCGAACCTCTTGAGGACAGTTTCAACTAATTCTGGAGAAACCCTAACCCCTGTTTGGTTAAGAGCGGTGTCGAGTGTGACTGTGGGAGAAGACATCATAACGTTGCATACAGTTTCTGTTACTTCTGCAAAATCTGGAATTTGGTCGCTTGTGCTTAACATTTTGGCGAACGCTGCGCATTTGAGGAGTGGAAAATTTATATGGTTGGAAACCTTAATCATTGTGCTATGGCTTGGGAATGGTTAAATTGGAATTGGAAATTGTGACATTTGGAGGTTGTGAGTATGAGGGAGTTGAAAATCTGCAAACCCTAATGCCACTGTTATGGACTGAAGAAGCCGAAACGAAAGTGCTTACACAGCGACACAAGTCTGCGAAGGTTGTTTGTAGGGATGTCAACGCGGCCGATATTGTTCGGAGGATGTTTCTCCGCTCCCCGCCCCGCTCTCAAATTTAGTCCCCATCCCCATCTCCAATCTCCGCCACGGGGAATATTTCCCCATCCCCATCCCCACAGATCCCCACGGATATCCACGGAGATCGAATCTTAAGAAAATTTCTACACTTTTTGATCAAAAATATGACACTAGTATTTTGTTATTTTTTTCCGTATTTTTTAAAACGCATATATTTGCATCTTTATTTTATAAAAAAAAAATAAAAATACATCTTGCATCAATAATAAATAAAAAAAAGCAAAAGAACTTGATGTTGCTAATATTTTTTATGTAAAAATAAATAAATAAATAGTAACAACTTGCTACCGTGCTTCCACTAATTTACTACAACAATACCGATGTCGTCCAATGCAAGTGGTTGATTATGTGTGACAAATTTATAACTTCTAATGACTCTTCATTTTCTAATACATTGATATTTTTCATGTAAAATTATATAATTATATAATTATATAATATATAAAATATATAAATTAAAATATATCGTCGGAGTCGGGGAATCCACGGGGACGGAGGATACTTTTCCAATCCCCGCCCCAAAGTGTTATCGGGGGAACTTTTCCCTCCATCCCCATCCCCACGGAGAAAAAAATCCCCAACTTCGAATCTCCGCACAGATATTCCCCACAGGATCCCCATTACCAGATGCAATTGACATCCCTAGTTGTTTGGAATGAAAAATGATTTTTGTAAAATGGGATATGGCTAAACAGTAGTTTATGATTGATTTTTAAATTAAAATCATTTATTGTTTGTATGGTTATTAGGAGAGAAAAAATTGATTTTAAATTAAAGTTACCATAGTATTTTTTTTTTAAAAAATTTGGAAGAGTTAAAAACTATTTTAAAGATGTAAAGTTTATTTTGAAATAATTTTGAGATGTAAAGATTAGAATTAGATTGATCTCTAAAATTGATTTTAATCAAAATTAGAATTTATAATATTTTTTTAATTTAATTGTGATTTTTATATTAAAATTTACAATTCAAGTCATCTCTACGAGAATTTAACTTCAACTCATACATAAATCATTTTAAATTTTTTTTTAGTTAAAACAAATTTATAGAAGAGAAAATCGCAATCCACCTCTTGAATTTCTTAGTCATTCGATAAAATTTCATTTATGCTCCCTGCTTTCGTAGATGTATCTTCGGAAATACTTTTTTCAAAAAATTTAGTTATTTCCGTAGGTGTATCTACGGAAGCGTTAAAATATAGTGAAATTTGAGAAGATCCCAAATTAATTATAAAAATTGAAGTTTATGAGTAAAATGTAGTTGATTTGAAAATATAACAGAATGTTTCGTATGTACATCTACGGAACGCTCTATTTTTAAGACCTTCCATAGATGTACCTCCGGCAACACATTTTTTTTCAAAAAATTTGGTTATTTTCGTAAGTGCATCTACAGAAGCATTAAAACATAGTGAAATTTGGGAAGATCCCAAATTATTTATAAAAATTGGAGTTTAGGAGTGAAATATAGTTGATTTGAAAATATAACAGAATGTTACGTATGTACATCTACGGAACACTCTATTTTCAAGAACTTCCGTAGATGTAGCTACCAAAGATTTCATGAAATTAATTTGGGATTATCCCAATTAATTTGGAATTATTACAAGTTTTAACGCTTCCGTAGATGCACCTACGAAAAAACTAATTTTTTTTTATAAAAAAAATGTGCTTCGGAGGTACATTTACGGAAGCAGAGGGACAATTTTGACAAATCAATGGTGGGTGGGAGATCGAAGAGGTGGGGTGAGAAATTCTCTTATAGAATCAATTCATTTCGTACTCAATTCTTTTAGATTTAATTCACTTTCATTTTTTGTAATACTCCAATTTCAAATTACTTATTCTTCTCTTCTTCCCTTTCTCCTTTCTTGCTTTTTTCTTCTTTTTTCCACCATTCTTCCTTGTTTTCTTAAACCACGTCCATTGAATGTTTCTCCTTTTTTAAGACATATATTTTTATGGACATCCTCTTATATATCTTCTCACAAAAAAAATTAATAGAGAAAGGACGAAACTCTTTAGCCAGATTTACACCGAAATATAGTCTTAGCTATGAGACATGTACTATTAGATGTACCCATGAAAAAGATGGAAGATCTTTCATATAAGCTACTTCCCCTACGCATTTGATGACTTTGAATGAAAAAAATGTTTTGTCAGCTTCTAAGAAACTCTTTTAGTAAGTGTTTGTTGCCGGCATGTTTGCAACCATAACATAACTAAGTGTCCATGCTTTAAGGTAAAATTAACTCTCTTTTTATTAGCTTGATTTTTCATTTGTTGTCTGCTATTTTTTAAGTTCTCCTTTAGATTGGTTAAAATATCATGACGTTGCTGCAGAAAAGCATCTAAGGAGTCTACATCAGTTGTTTTTTCCTGTATATTAGGGAGGGGTCGCTACCATATAGTGCTTTGAACGATGTCATTTGGATATCAGAGTGAAAAGTGGTGTTGTGCCAAAGTTCGGCCAAATGAAGGAACTTATACAACTGACGAGGATGATCGCTTATAAAACATCTAATGTATGTTTCTAGAGATCTATCAACAACTTTTGTTTGTTCGTCTATTTTTGAGTGATAAGAGGTGTTGTATATGAGTGTAGTTTCTTGGACCTTAAAGAAATATTTCCAAACAGTACTGAGAAACAAGAGGTTGCAATCATGGACTATTGATTTGGGAATCTCGTGCATGTGACAAATCTCTACAGATAAGCAAAATGCAAGGTCCTTAGTTGAGAACTTGGTCGGCAAGGCAATGAAATGCATGAACTTGGTAAAACGATCACATATGGCAGAGGTGTAACAACACTTTCTTTTTTGTGTTTGTTATTTGTTATGTTGACAAATGGAGTAGTGTTTGACAAAGTTCTTTACTTTTAGATAGAGGTCAGGCCAAGCAAAAGAAGCTAGCAAACATGCAAGGGTAGCCTTAACACCATAATGGCTTGTTGTATGAGTGTAGTGATACTCATGTAGTACAGTGTTACGAAACCCTTGAATGTTAGGTACAAAAATTATATCTTTGTAGTACAATAGTCCTTTTGAAAACTTGTACAACTTGTGTTCACTGTAATGTTATTCCATCTATTCTACCAACTTCTAACCTTCAGTGTCCTTTGTATAAAATAGTGGGAGCATGGTTAAGAGATCTATAACTGGTGAGGATAAGGTATCAATACGTGAGTTGAGCAATTAAGAGAAAGAAGAGCTTTTGTGAGAGAGTGCAAAACAAGGTTTGAGGGAGAAAAAGCCATTGATTAGTGAACTTGCTGGTGGAAAATTAAGGGAGGGGGGAACTATTTTCATATGGGTGTGATTTTTATGAAGGGTAGAGAGAGGTCATCGCCCTCCAATAGGTTTTCCATCTTTTTAACCATTGTTGATGTTTCAGTGTTCTTGAGAGGAATTGGTATGAATTCGATTGTTATTGATATGATTCACAGGAATTTGTGCTTTGTTTTATGTTGTAAATTATGCATGAAATAATTGTTTGGATTTGTTGTGTTGCTGCCATTAATGTGTGTTTTGTGTTTCACTTGAATTCATGTCAATTTGGTAGATTGAAGGTAAAATTAATGACAATGTGAAGTATTAATCATGGTGTAATATATGTTTAATGAATTATATACAAACTGGGTGAATCGAGTTTGAAGTCAGAGCTTTGTGGGAGCTCCAATGGTGGAAAATCCTATTTTTACTATTGCATATTCGTGCGTCTTTGCCTGGCGAGTTATGCAAAGAGAAGAGGGGTTTTGTTCTGTGAGCTCACCCGCGAGGAGGGGCTTTGCATGGCGAGAGCTCGTCCAACTAGCTGTTGTGTCGCCTCGAGAGGCTGACAGTGCAGAGTCGATTCGTTATGACTCGATTTCTTTGCAAGAGTTATGTTAATGTGATTGTTTGATTCTATTGAGTATCGATTTTCACCGTGGAGTCCTGTTTGGTGTTGATTGATACATTGTTGATTGTTTTTAACCGATTTTAGTAATTTTAGATGGGTTGTGTTTAATTTGGAGATAGAATCGAGCATTGTATGGTCTTGTGTTGTGACGCTATTATGTTGGTGTATTTGGTTCATATATGGAACCATTGTTGAATTATGCAGGTGAAGATTGAGGCGAACCTCGTATGATATTTAATTGCCATTAATGCATCATGTATGATTTAGGTGTTGATGATTCCAGGTTCATAGATGGAACTAGTGGCGTGTCGTTTAATCTAGAGATGTGATCAACGATGGGATGATTTCAGTAACATACCTCCGAACTTCCAAACTTTGGTACCACATTCATATAGAGCCGAGTAGTTGATTTGCATACATACTTGCATTGTGAATTTCTTGTCGTTGTGTTGTGTGAATAATTGATTGTTGATTATTATTGTTGATGATATTTATCCTTGCGTTCTTTTGCACCGCTAACAGATTTTAAGCGTATTTTCACCCCCTATTTTCTTATTGTGTTGGCTTTACGCCTATGATGCAAATACTCAGGTAGAGACTGAGAAACCTTAGATGTTGTTGTGTGGAAGATGGCTCGTGCCTTCTTTGTTTATTATTTTCTGCATTCTGTTTAGTACTTGGTGTCGCTCTGACAGTGTAACACAAGGGATGTGATTGTTATTTATTTATTCTGCTTATTATTAAATTGTTATGAAACCAATATTTTATTCAATTTGAAGTTAATTCTATTTGAGACAGTGAGATGTTATTTAAAAGGTTCTTTATAAATTCTGTTGTGATGTGTTTAAGTTGTGCAAATGTTTTATGCTGAGAATGTGTGACATCCTATTGGTAAAAGTAAACTCTGATTATTTTATAAAATGTGTGTCGGGGAATTAGGGTGTTACGTAGTTGGAATATGAGAAGGTCAGTCTACCCACCATGGTTTTGTGATGATATTTGTTCCCTAGTACGCGTCATATGTGTGAAACCATATCGATGCTCGTTTCTTTTAGTTTCTTAATTGCTTGTCAGCAGGAGCGGGATTGAAACAAATAAGGGAGAAGCTTCTGCTTCTATGAGATGTTTCAGGTGTGAAGGGTTGGTTCATCTTGTCGTTGATTGCAGAAGTGTAGGTTTTTGGATGAGGTTATGATGTTTCTCGAACTCGAAGATATGACGGATTTGAGACTCGTGTCTGTGCGTCAAATGAAGATGACTTTGGAGGATAATGATCAGATGCTCATGATGTTTGCTTCCTTGAGAGTGGATAGCGAGGTTGCGAGTGTTGAGATACATATTGTGTGTGAGTTCCCTGGTCTTTTTCTTAAGGATATTAGTGAAGTGCAACCTGGGCGAGGAATTAAGTTCGCCATAGATTTAGTACCTAGTACTAGACATGTGTCAATGGCACCATATAAAATGTCTGCTTTAAATTTTAATGAGTTGCCGAAACAGTTGGAAGATCTGTTAGAAAAGTAATTTATCAGACCTGTCGCTTCATCGTGGGGAGCGTCAGTATTATTTGTTAAGAAGAAAGATATATGGTAGCATGAAATTGTGTGTTGGTTATCCACAACTGAATAAGGTTACTATTAAGAATAAGTATCCTCTTCCTATGATCAATGACTTGATGGATCAATTGGTTGGTGTTTGTGTGTTTAGTAAGATTAACTTGAGATTTGGTTATCATCAGATTCGAGTAAAGTTAGAAGATATCCCTAAGACTGCATTTAGAACTCGATACGGTCACTATGAGTACTCAATGATACATTGTGGTGTGTCTAATGCCCCATGTGTGTTTATGGAATATATGACAAGATCTTCCATCATTACTTGGATAAGTTCGTGGTTATGTTCATCGATGATATTTAGGTATATTCTAAAATAGACGAAGAGCATACAGAACATATGTGAGTTGTGTTATAGGTTTTAAAGGAGAATCAAATATATACCGAAATGTCCAAATGTGAGTTCTGGTTGCAATAAGTGAGTTTCCTTGGTCATGTGATTTTCAGTGGTGGTATAGCAGTTGATCCATCTAAGGTGGACACAGTGTTAGAATGGGAGACTCCTATGTCAGTTCTGAGACAAAAATGTTATGGGTTTGGTTGGTTACTACAAGAGACTTATTGAGGGTTTTTCAAAGTTAGCATTGCCTTTAAATCAGTTGAATCGAAAGGGTAAAGCTTTTGTGTTAAGTTTTCAGTGCGAAGAAAGTTTCCAAGAGCTGAAGAAGATGTAAACATCGGCGGCAGTTTTGATTTTACCAGATACGAAGAAATATTTTGTTGTGTAATGTGATGCATCGAAGATGGGCTTAAGTGGTGTACTTATGTAGAATGGTCAGGTTGTGGCTTCTATGTTGAGACAACTGAAGATTCGTGAGAGGAATTATCCCAGCCATGACTTAGAGTTAGCAGTTGTAATGTTTGTGCTTAAGGTATGAAGGCATTATCTGTATGGTTTAAGGTTTTAGGTATTCAGCAATCATAAGAGTATCAAGTATCTGTTTGATCAAAAGGAAGTGAATATGAGGCAGAGGAAATGACTTTAGTTTTTGAAGGACTGTGATTTTAGACTGAGTTACCATCTGGGTAAAGCTAATGTAATAGCAGGTTCTTTAAGTAGGAAGTCCTTACATATGTCAACACTTATGGTTCGAGAATTTGATTTGATCGAGCAATTTCGATATCTTAGCTTGGTGTGTGAAGTGACTCCTAATAGTGTGAAGTTGGGTATGTTGAAGTTGACAAGTAGTTTTCTTGGAGAAATTAGAGAGATTCAGAAGATGGATGTGGGATTGGTTCACTGCTTGGTATTAGTTAACCAAGGAAAAGAAGTGGACTTTAAGGTCGATGAGAATGTAATCTTGAAATTTCCAGACAGAGTTTGTGTGCCAGAATTGCTAGAGCTTAAGAAGAGAATTCTTGAAGAAGGTCACATGAGTAGTTTGACTATTCATCTCAGAGTTACTAAAATGTATCAAGACCTTAACAAGATGTTTTAGTGGCGAGGTATGAAGAAGGAGATTGTAGAGTTTGTATATTCTTGTTTAACTTGTCAGAAGTCAAAGATTGAGCATTAGAAACCATTTAGATTGATGTAACTATTGAGTATTCTTGAGTGGAAGTGGGATATAATTTCAATGGATTTTGTGACCAATTTCTCCAAGACTTCTAAAGGAAGTGATTCAGTTTGGGTTTTTATGGACAAATTGACTAAGTCGGCTCATTTTCTTCTGATAAAGACCAATTATCCTTTACAAAAGCCAGCTGAAATTTATACTGAGAAGATTTTCAGTTTGCATGGTATTCCTTCGAGTATTGTTCCAGGAGGTTCGAGGTTCACATTGAAGTTCTGAGAGAGTTTACAAGAAGCTTTGGGAACTAAAGTAAAGTTGAGTTCTGCTTAGCCTCCACAGACAGACAGTCAGACTGAAAGGACTATCGGGTCTTTGGAATATTTATTGAGAGCTTGTGTTTTGGAGCAGAGAGGTAACTGGGACAATTACTTATCACGATCGAATTTACCTATAACAATAGTTTCCATTCTAGTATTGTAATGGCTCCGTATGAATCTTTGTATGACATAAGGTTTCAGACGCCTTTGTGTTGGTATGAGTCCGGTGAGCGTGTTGTACTTGGACCAACGATTATTCAACATACTACTAAAAAGGTCAAGATGATTCAAGAGAACATGAGAACTTTACAGAGCAGACATAAGAGTTGTCATAATAAGCAGAGGAAATATCTTGAGTTTCAAGAGGGTGACCATGTCTTTTTTAGAGTCACTTCAGTGAATGATGTTGGTCATGCGTTGAAATCGCACAAGCTTACACCTCGTTTCATTGGTCCTTATCAGATTCTCCAGAGAGTCAAAGGAGTTGCCCACCCAGTTGCCTTACCACTATTTCTTTTGATTCTTCATGATGTATTCCATGTGTCTTAGTTGCAGAAGTAAATTCCTAATTCGTCTCATGTGATTCAAGAGACGATGTGCAAGTTAGAGAGAACTTGAGCGTTAAGGCATCTCCCTTTAGAGTAGAGGATCGAGAAGTGAAACACCTGAAGGGTAAAGAGATTGCCTTGGTGAAGGTGGTGCGGGGAGGACATGCTGGTGGAAGCGTGACGTGGGAGCTAGAAAGTCAGGTGAAGGATTCATATCTATAGTTGTTTCCTTCAGGTAATTTTGGAAAGCGAAAATTCTTTAAGTAAGGGAGAGTTGTAACACCCCGTTTCTCGTGTTTTTATTTTAATTGGGTGAAAATTTATTTTTAATTGATTAGTTGTGTGCTTGGGTATTTTATTGAGATTTATTGAGGCGTGTAGAAATTATTAAAATTTAATTAGATTTTATGGTTAATTTTAATTAATTAAAATGAATAGAAAATAGAGATTTAAGTGAAATTTAGTGGAAAATAGAAACTACGAGGAAATAAGGAAAGTGATAATAATTAAAAGTAAGTTGGGGGCCAAGGTGTGATTAAGAAAATATTAAATAAGATTTTTTAATAAAAATGGATGAGTGAAACTTTTTGGTATCAGTACGTGAATCAAGCAATTATGAGAAATAAGAGTTTTTGTGAGAGAGTGCAAAACAATGTTTGAGAGAGAAGTAGCCATTGATTAGAGAACTTGCTGTTGGAAAATTAAGGTAAAACTGGGAACTACTCTTATATGAGTGTGATTTGCATGAAGGGTAAAGAAGGGTCCTCACCCTCAAATAGGTTTTCCATCTTTTTCACCATTGTTGATGTTTGTGTGTCTTTGAGAGGAATTGGTATGAATTTTGTTGTTATTGATATGATTATGTGAAGTATGCATGATATAATTCTATGAATTTTGTCATTGGGAGGAGATTCGTGCTCTTTTTTATGTTGTAAATTATGCATAATATAATTCTATGGATTTTTTATGTTGTTGCCATTAATGTGTGTTTGCTGTTTGACTTGAATTCATGTCAATTTGGTGGATTAAAGGTAAAATCAGTGACTATGTGAAGTATTAATCTTGCTGTAGTATATCTTTAATGAATTCTACGCAAACTGGGTGAATCGTGATCAAAATCAGAGCTTTGGGGAGCTCCAATAGTGGGAAATCATATTCTTTTGTTTACAGATTCATGCGTTTTTGCCTTGTGAGACTAGAGGCTCGCCTGACAAGTTGTGCAGAGAGAAGATGGGTTCTGGTTTTGTGAACTCGCCCAGCGAGGATGGACTTCGCCTTACAAGAACTCGCCCAACTAGCTGTGTGGCGCCTGGCGAGGCTGACAACACAGACTCGATTCGTTTCAACTCAATTTCTTATACAGAGTTTTATTGCTGTAATTGTTTGGTTCTATCGAGTATCAATTTTTAGTGTGGAGTCCTATTTGGCGTTGATTGATACATTGTTGATTGTTTTTAGTTGAGTTTAGTGATTATTGATGGTTTATGTTTGATTCAGAGATGGAATCGAGTATCGTGTGATTTTGTGTGGTGACACTGCTGTGTTGGTGTATTTGGTTTAGAGCTAGAACCATTTGTTGACTTATGTAGGTGAATGTTGAGTCAATCCTCTATTATTCTGAAGAATGTGATAAATCCCCATTAACCCACTCTTCACATCGTTGTGAACAGGGGCACATCACTTTCCACATTCTCACAAACCGAGTCATCTAAGGAGTGAATAAGATATTTAAAAAATAGATATCCATCTTGATAAATTGACGGTCAAGGAGTCTTACGTGGACGACATTATACCTCGTCTATCATGAAAGACTTTGTGTGATCAAGTGAAAGGACTTTTACACATATTACATATTACACAAGCTATTTTTTATAATAAATAAATAATTATATTAAATTAGTTTTAACATGAATAAAATATTTAATAAATTATTAAAATTTTTTATAAAGAATGATTGGTTTATAAATTCTTCTAAAATTTATGTCAACATAAAAATTCATATAAGTTAAAATCTTAAATATATTCAGTTTTTATCATAATTATTTTCAAAATCATTTGCACGAACAGTTGTGATATCAATTTATTTTAATCAATCGACGTTACAAGTGTGAATATTTTTCTTCCGACCACCATGTTTCAATCATGCAAAGCATAATGCAAAATAATATTTCTTTTTAATAAAGAAAAGCATAATGCGTTAATAAAGTCAAAAAAATCAAACAAGGCGACGAAATTATATGGAAGCAAAAACCGCGTTGGATTGTGCGTGCTTGGTCACTACTACCAGTGCCTGCGTGACAGAAAGAAAACCAGCACCGCAACCACCAAGCGGAGTAGTGAAGAAGAAAGAAAGCCTCTCTCTTCTCTCTCTCTGAGACACAAATAGATAAGGATCCTTATCAACCTTTCATCCCATATTTCCCTAACTAACTCTTTCTTTTCCACACGATTCCCGCCACAACACTAAACCCCACAATTTTCACCTCAATTCATTCTTTCATTTCCTTCACAATCTCACATATTTCATTTATTCATTTCCAATTTTCATTCTATCAATTTTTTCGTATCCTCAATCCAACCATGGACGAATTCGGCGTATTAACCGAACGCTTCGGCTTGAAGCCGCAAGGTAAATCAGCTCCAATGGCTTCCTCCAAACGATCCACACCGACACCCGCCGCCAATTCCTCCTCCCGCTCATTCGGATCCCGTTCGCCACAAAACGGATCCGGATCCGGATCTCCTCAATATCCATCTTTCGATTTTGATTACGGTGTTTTCAACGGTAACAAAACGCAGCGTTCGGGTGGTTTTGACAATGGCATTGACGAGATCTTTGGTGGAAATGGAAACGGAAACGCCAGATCGAATGTCGGCAAGGGTGTTACTCTTGATGATGATCTGCTGTTCGGTGGTTCGAGTCAGTCGGTTTCGACTTCTTCGTCGTCGCAGGTTTATGTGGATGATATATTCGGTGGAGGGAATGAAAAAAGTGTTGGTGTTGATGATTTGCTAGGTAAGATTGGTGGATTGCATGCGACAGGCAGTAGAAGTTCGATGAATAAATCGCATGATTTTGATGATTTGATGGCGGGGTTTGGTGGTGGTGGCAGCGTTTCCAATAATGGGTATGGAATTTTGTCTTGAGTTTCTGATTGCTTTTGTTCTTTTTTAAATTGAGAGTTGATTCCAGAGTTTATGATGATTTGAATGATGTTAGTTTTTCTGGAATGTATGGTTGATTAGTTTAAAGGACTAACATGATATCTGTTTTATGAATTTGACTAGCTCTTACACATTCATAAATTCCGGAATTAATGCGAAGTAAATTTACCTGTTTTAATCAACTAAACTACTTTTAAGTTTTAACTCGTTTTTATTTTTGCAATCACACAAGAATTCTATGCCTGTTAAAAAAGCAAGAAATTATGATACAGCAACAATAGCCAAGCAATTATGATGATATAAATTTTTAGTGATGAACTTATCGGCATACAGATACAGTACTCTGTACGGGTGGGAGGGTAGCTCATCTGGCTTGAAATTGTTGAGTTAAGGGTTAAAAGGAATTGGAGATACATGGTTCAATTTTGGCAAGGGTGTACATATATACTAACAGTTAACCATTGACAATCTTACATACTTATAGCAAGCTTTGGATGGTGTTAGAGAGAAACAAATCCATTGTGTAAGTTGGATATGGGCATTGAGTACTACTCTCTTAAGATGCATCGTAGATGCCGCAAATACTTTGACCTTGTTTATATTCTCATGATTTGAACAGGAATATTTGAGATGCACTCTGCTGTGCATGATGTCAACAGACAAATTTAGATCTAGGTTAATTATGAATTTGGTGCTGGTTTTTTCCTTCTTCATGTTTCCAGCCATGCTCAATTTGAATACCCAATCTCTGTGTCCTCTTTCTGAATGTGTTTAGAAATTCAGATGATTCTGAACTTGGATCCAGTAATCGTTCCTAGTAAGGTATATTTGAAGCTACCGATGCATGCTTCTTGATGTTAATATTATTCAGGAGTATCTTTGGTCATTCTTTCTACTTTATTTCTAAGTGCAATGGCATATTTTTCTATCTACAGTTGCTTTAAGTAGTTTATTGATTGATTGAATTTAAAACAACAGTATACATTTTTCTTACCTTTTTATTGATAGTTGCCATCCTTCTCCATAGTATGAATGTAACTTAATGTGTTTTTTCTTTTTCTAGGAAAGCAAGCATTGAGACGAAACTTCCTCCCAAACCAACCGCCACATCTCATGATGATCCATTTTTAGTATTTGAAACTTTAAGCACATCATCTTCAGGATCATTCCTGGACTCATTAGAACAAATGAGTAAGAATAGTTCTAAAGCTACAAGTGGCAGCTCCAGTCCCTCCCCATTATTGAGGCCTCCACCATCAGGGAATGCTTCAAACTCATGTAAAGATTCTTTCAAATACTCGAGCTAGAAGAAGTGAAAAGTCATATTTTTTATTACTGACTCTATGCGTTCTTCTGATATCATTTTTTGATGCAGTTAACAACTCAAATATATCATCATTAGATGAGCTTGAGAACTTTGCCATGGGCCGGGTGCAGAGTAATGCTAGTAGAAGGGCAAATACCAACACTGGTGAGATTAAGCAAAACTCAGCGGCTAAGATAAACAAAGATAAAGAATCTCCAGCTACAAAAGTGAATCAATCAAATGGTGCGGATGATCTTGAATCCTTTTTCAGCATGGGGTCTCGATCAAACAGTGTACCAAAGTCAAGGACAACAACTATGGTAAAAGTTAAAAATATAATAAGGTCTTGTTAACGAGTGCTCTAAAGACATTGGTTATGAAGTCCATAAAGGGAAAGTTTAACTTGAAAATACAAGTTGAACATTTCTCAATGTAATAAACTTATTTCTTTTGATTTCTTAAACAATGTCCTAAGGGAACTTGTTAGCATTCTCCATATAATAATATCAAAGATATTGCCACATTATATGACTATATTCAATTTTTTGGCCGATGCACTGTATAGGATCATATGTTCGATCGCCAAGTAAACAATAAAGAAAAACATGATGGATCACAAAGAGTGCCATCACGATCCCCAGCCAATGCAAAGAAATCTTCACCAACAACATCTTTTGATGACTTGTCATTGATATTTGGAGGTAAGTTGTTTATATTTACCGATTTCTATTACAGTGAAGTGATTTCATTGTCAACCTATCATTTTGTTTTCTTTTTGTTGCAAAAGCTTCCCCGTCATCGGAATTTGAGGAAATGGAAGGTGAAACTGAAGAAAGGAGAAAAGCGAGATTGGGACGTCATCAGAGAACACAAGAGCGAGCGGTGTGTATTATCTTGCTTGATTATCCAAATTTTATTATTAAGGGATGGGGACTCATTATTGCAATTTGAATGTCATATTTCTATCAACAATTTTTTTGTTGTTGTGATACTTAATTTTCTAAATGATTGGATTGATGAATTTTAAGCTTAATGATCTATACAAAGACTCGACATAAGATATTTTAGCTAATTCATCTTTAATCTTGAACTCGAAGCACTTGTTACCTTAATAGGTTATTCTGGACACTGGCATTACAAATTTATATTTACATTATTTCTCATGGGATAATTTTGCTCTTTTGACTGTCATGGTTCCAGCTGAAAGCAGTTGCTGATATGAACCAGCGTGACCTTCAATCTAAGAGGGAGCAAGAAGAGAGACGTGTAAGCTTTTGTAGTGTTCTTATTTGGATCACGATTTATTTCCAAGGATAATCTAATTATAATTTCTCGAGTTCTTTTTAAATTTTGTATATTTGTCAGATTTCTTAGTGCGGCATTTGATTTTAATTTGCAGCGAATAGCCGACACTGTGGATGTTCAGATAAAGAGGTGGGCTGCAGGGAAAGAAGGCAATATGCGGGCATTGCTGTCATCATTGCAAAATGTATGGTTTCTTATCATTATTGTTATAATTGTTAATACTTAATTTCACTTCAGGCTCTTGCATTGACCAATTTAACCCTATAGTCTGATTTGGATTCTTAATTTCTTATCATCATAATGTATTAGGGTTTTATTGAAAAGGAAATAGAAACATCAGGTTGTTTTGTTTTCTATGTGCCAGATTGACAATTGAAACCTAGGCTCTGAATAGCTTTCACTTTGAATGCTTGGCCAGAACAGAAGGATTTAAAATCCAGTATAAAATATTTAAGAAATGGAAAATGAAGATATAATATAACATATATAAATGGAATTATTTGGAAGAAACTTTATTTTCAATTGATGTGTTGTGAGTTGTTAATCGTATTTATGTTTAAATCGTATGCAATTTTGTAAACCTACATGGTAGAATAAATGGAATATGTTGATTGAGTTGTTGACTGAAAGCTACATTAAGTTTTATTCTTGCTCGCCAATTCCAGCCATACATTTCTTCTGTTAAGGGGGTGAGAATTATTAATAACTTCTCAAAAATAAATGTACCTTTGATTGTGCTATCGTGCAATTTATTTTTTGTTTACTGGGTGCTTTTTCCTTGATAAATCTCTCTCCTCAGTCATTACTAATATCTCATTTAACATGAAGATAGTGTACCTTCTCACGTGTCTTTTGTTGCCTCTGTGATAAATAGTAATATTTTTTTTCTTCCATATCCTGAAATATTTGTTTTATTTCACACTTCTTACCTTTGAATTTATATTCAGGTTCTATCGGCAGATTGTGGGTGGCAACCAGTGTCTTTGACAGACATGATCACTTCTACTTCAGTGAAAAAAGTGTATAGAAAAGCCACATTATGTATTCACCCTGATAAAGTCCAACAGAAAGGTGCTAATCTTGAACAAAAATATACCGCAGAGAAGGTTTTTGACATCCTTAAGGTACCTTGTCCTATAGTAATTCTGAAAAATTGCTATGCTTTTAGCTAGAAATTCGTACTTTTTATTTATCCCTTTTCGTAAATGTCACAATTCTGAGCCACTGTTATGCAATACTGCATATAGTTCTATTGAGCTACTGCTAGCTTGATTTACACTAGTCACCACCATTTATCTGAACATATAACTCTCCCCTTCTACTGCTCAATCAATTTTTTATGAGGAAAATATTCAACTTGTCTCACATTTTTAATTGATACACAATATACCTGGGCGCGCCTTTTATATAATTCTATTCTTTCTGATCTTGAAACAGGAAGCTTGGACTAAGTTTAACGCAGAAGAGCTTTCCTAAATCTGTCACTTGAGGTTATTGCCTCTTCCTAAATCTGTCACCTGAGGTCACCGTTAGTCAATGGATCCATCAATGACGTTCACCGCATTGGCTTGGGGCTATTCACATGCCTCGGTGATGCCCGATACATGTTTTTCTTGTGCAGTTAAAGATTATTACGCTGCACATATATATTACATGGTGTCATTTGGCTGCATATTCGTTGTCCTAATGATGTTGAATGCTCTAATGTAAGTTATCATAGTACATTATGTTATTTAACAGTTTAGACCGGCAACTTATATTTCAGTCAGCCTGATCAAATCGTGAAGGTTGGTGTATGTTTGGATTGGCGGTGAGATTGAAAGAATCATGATAAGCCGCAATTTTAGCATAAACTAGACTCTTGAATATCAACAAAACTATGCTGGTGCTGTGATTTTGATGAGCTCACTGCTTATCTAAACATACATTTATTTATTTTTTGACGGAAAATGCAAAGTTGCATACGGGAATGAGGATAATTCAATTATATACTTGTAATTAGGTTTATTTTTTACGAATAGGAGTCTTTTAGGTTGATGTTTTTATTTGAATTGGTGAGTTATGTCAAATGAATGCCATCGTTTTATTTTATTTTATTTTTGAAATTCAAATAGCTATAGCTATATACTAAGAAAGCCAAAGGGAAAAGAACAAAGACGAGAGACCATGACGCTTTGGGTATTCCACACTCTAGTATGCGAGTCTATACTTTTTCCAGCTTTAACAAGCTCTCTTTTGACCAAAAAAATGCTCTTTAGCAAGCTCTGTATATAACTTTTAACATAAGAGACTGAATTCAAGACAAATGTTTTCAACAATTTAAGATCACATTGGTAATACCTGCCACTGTCTGAATACTATTGAAACAATTCACAATTGCCACTGTATCACTTTCAGGGAAGCAGAAAACATTCTTTTGTGGCTATCTTCGGATGAAATCTGTCAAGTTCAGTAAAATTAATGGATATTTAAATATTTGTTAATACAGATTTAATGAATATTTAAATATTCATTAATTTATAGATATGAATATGGATTTGATAATATCTTATCCGTTGATATTTGTATTGGTTAATCGGTTAATGATTGTCAAAATTATTTAAATATTATTTTGTTGAATTTAAAATTATTATTATTATTTTTGTGAAAGATAAAATTATTATTATTATTATTATTATTATTATTATTATTATTATTATTATTATTATTATTTTATTGAATCTAGTATAATTATGTGGCAGAAGAATGAATAAAATGAAGGTGATTTATTTTATTATTATTATTATTTAAAACTATTTGATATAATTTTTTAGTAGTTCTGTTTTTTTAAAAAGAAACATATTTAAATAATACTCCCTCATTTTTTTTATAAGTTTGGAGAAAAAATTTGTACTAAAATATAAGTTGTTTATTTTTTTTTATCATCCTTAAGTATTTATTGTCATATTTTCTTTCAATTATTTAAATTTATCCTTTCTTGCCATTAACAAAGGATAGTATTATAAAATTCTTAATAATTTTTCTTATAAATGATTATTTTTTCTAATACTCTATTTGTTCCAAGATTAAAAGATGTTTTGAAAAAAAAATTGTCTTACTTTATAATCTTAATGTAACATAATTTTTTTTAAAAATATCCTCACATTTTTTTATTATTATTATTATTATTATTATTATTATTATTATTATTATTATTATTATTATTATTATTATTATTATTATTATTATTCATGTTTTTAACTTTTTAATTTTATTTCATGTATAATTATAATTATGAGGGAGATTATTGTAAAGTCATATGCTTTCTGTATCACAAATTACAATGAGTGATCTATTTGAAATAAAAAGTGTCTTAAAATGAATGATCAATTTCAACAAATTAATTTCTTTTTTTCTTTCCATTTGTACCGTTTAATTATTACTATTTTCGCCAAATTCTAATACATGATAATTGTCACTTTAGTAAAAATATCATTTCTTTATCCATATTTCTTAAGTGTGAAATAGTCAACTAAATCATTTATTATAGGACGAAGGGGGGTATATAATTTGTCTTTCTAATAGTACTAATGATTAAGTTATTCAATTTGTGTGAAATATTCAAAAAATAATTTAAGACGGAGGAAGTAGGTGTGAAAAGTTCAAAATGATTTATAAAAAAATAGAGTTAGTAGTGTCTATGAATATACATGGATATTTTAAAATTCATGAATACACGATGGATAATCACACGAGTATCACGTCAGATGGATACTCACAAGAGTCTGAGTATCATATTTATCCAACTAATTACTTTCAATAAAATATCATTGTGAAATGAGTTGTAGAATCTCTTCAATTGCCCCATTTAAAACCCAGCGTCAATGCTACAATTGGATCACCAGTCTGAAAATTCATATTTGTTACAACAAAACCACTTGTTTGTCACAATTTATTATAACCAAGTCACAACCAATGTGTCCCTCAGAATTTAGGTCTGCATCTACATTGGGCGACGCCCTTCGTAGAAGATAACATACTCACATTTGGATTGCATGATTGAACTCATCCACAAATTCATGAACATATTTAGCATCATTATTGATTATTAGATATAAAAGCTGATTCATAACCAATGACAGCCAAAATTTCCACTAAGAGCAAAATATTTGAACAACAAGAGTCGTTTTGTATGTAAGGCTATGTAACAATCGTTAATTCAAATCATCACGTGAAGGAGTTCAGATACTCATGCTCATTTACGTGATGATTTGCTTTTGAGACCCCCCTTGTTGATTTCTGACCCATTGTTCCCTTTTTGTTTATGATCGATTGTTAAAGGACAACTAGTAACAAATCCGTACATATGCACAGATTTTGTTCGGTTATGCGAATGTTGTTGTTTGGTTACGTGAATTCGGTTACGAGCATAGCATTAAATAAAATGTTAAAAAAGAAAAAAAAATTAGATAAATAATTGATTATTTCGTATATACAAATATTTATATCAATAATAGATTTTTTTTCGTATACCATTTTTGGATTGAAAAATATTTAATCATAAATACCATTTCTCGTATATAAAAATATTTAGATCAATAATAGATTTTTTTTCCTTATACAGACTTCATTTTTATGTAGGTATCATTTACAAAAATATTTGGATCAATAGTAAATTTCGTATATAAAAATATTTAGATCAATAATAAATTTTTTCCCGAATACCATTTTTGAATAAAAAATATTTGGGTCATAAATACCATTTTTCATAAATAATAGATTTTTTTCCGTATACAAATATTATTTTTGTTTAGGTATCATCTACAAAAATATTTGGATCAATATTAAATTTTCGTATATTAAAATATTTAGATCAATAATATATTTTTTCCGTATATCATTTTTCGATAAAAAATATTTGATCATAAATACCATTTCTCGTATATAAAAATATTTAGGTCAATAATAGATTTTTTTCCGTATACAAACTTCATTTTTGTTAAGGTATCATTTACAAAAATATTTGAATCAATAGTAAATTTTGTATATAAAAATATTTACATCAATAGTAGATACTTTCCCGTATACCATTTTTTAATAAAAAATATTTGGATAATAAATAACATTTTTCGTAATAATAATATAATATTATTTTTATTTAGTATCGTTTACAAAAATATTTGGATCAATATTAAATTTTTGTATAAAAAAATATTTAGATCAATAATAAATTTTTTTCCCGTATACCATTTTTGGATCAAAAATATTTGATCATAAATACATTTTTCATAAATTTTTTTCCCGTATACCATTTTTGGATCAAAAATATTTAGATCAATAATAAATTTTTTTCCTGTATACAGACCTCATTTTCGTTTAGGTATCGTTTACAAAAATATTTGCATCAATAGTAAATTTCGTATATAAAAATATTTAGATCAATAGTAGATTATTTTTCCGTATACCATTTTGGAATAAAAATATTTGGGTCATAAATAACATTTTTCGTAAATAATAGATTTTTTCCATATACAAATATTATTTTTGTTTAGGTGTCATTTACAAAAATATTTGGATCAATATCAAATTTTCGTATATAAAAATATTTAGATCATTAATAGATTTTTTGGCCGATTCCATTTTTGAATAGAAAATATTTGGATCATAAATAACATTTTTCGTATATAAAAATATTTAGATCAATAATAAATTTTTTTCCCGTATACAAACTTCATTTTTACAAAAATATTTCGATCAATAGTAAAATTCGTATATAAAAATGTTTAGATCAATAGTAGATTTTTTCCCGTATATCATTTTTGAATAAAAAATATTTGGATCATAAATAATATATTTTTTCCGTATACAAATATTATTTTTATTTAGGTATCATTTACAAAAATATTTGTATCAATATTAAATTTTCGTATATAAAATTATTTAGATCAATAATAGATTTTTTGAATAAATTTTTCCGGTATATCATTTTTGACTAAAAAATATTTCGATCATAAATACCATTTTTCGTATATAAAAAAAATATCAATAATAAATTTTTTTGTGGAAGAAAGAAGTGAGAAAGTGATGAAAGAGAAAAAAAATAGAGAATGAATAGAGATTTAATAAGTTTGATAAAATATAAGAGTTGTATTATTTTAATAATAAAATTAAGAACTTTATAGTGCAAAGACCAAAAAACCGCAATTTTAATGTGGTGGTAAAAAGTCAAATAAAAATATTTTTGACTTTTCCACGATCATTAATTTTCTTATATTATAGTATGCGCGATATTGGACAAATAGAGCAATTCAAATCCAATTGGACTCTTTTTAAGGGAGTGAAAAGGTTAACTCGAGTATCTATGATATTGATGTAGTTTGAGTTGAGCTATGCATACACTGCAATTTTTTATACACCATATCCACACCGTAGAAGACAGCAAAGGAAAAAGTTGATTTCACAGAAATCAAAATAAAATTAATTAATAAAAAAATAAGAGTGAAGACCCATTTTGGTCCCTCACAAATATTACACGAGTGAAATTAGTCCTTCACAATAAAATAGACCCAACTTAATCCCTTATAAAATTTAATCGGATCATATAAGTCCTTCTGTTAATATTTTTTTCAAACCAGTTTTTTCCTAGTTTTAAACCATGACTGGATTGCCACGTTGAATTTTATTTTATTTTCATTTTTTAAATTTTTATTTTTAATTTCATTTTTAAATAATTATAAATTAATAATATAAAAAAGCCAAAATTATTTCTTATAAGGAGTTGAATTCATGCCTATGTGGTTAATCTTAAACAATTCTAAATTTAAAATAAAAAATACAAAATTTGTATCAATATGATCTCGAATCTAAGTCTCTTCAGATTAAATGAAAGTCAATTTAATAAAATAGAAATTGATTTGTCTATTTGTGAATGATAGTCACTTTACTAACAATAGAAATTGATTTGTCTAGTTGTTATTGATAGTCACTTTACTAATCGTAGAAATTGATTCATCTAGTTGTAAATGATAATCACTTAATTAACAATAGAAATTGAGTTATCTAGTTGTAAATGATAGTCATTTTACTAACAATAGAAGTTGATTTGTTTTGTTGTAAATAATAGTACTTTAGTAACAATAGAAATTGATTTTTCTAGTTGTAAATGATAGTCACTTTATTAACGATAGAAATTGATTTGTCTAGTGGTGAAAATCATTTAACTTGAAGGGACTTGGATTTGAGACCTTATAGATAAAAATTTATGTATAAAATTTGTTAATATTAGTAGAAATAATGAAAATTACTTATTTAAAAATTACTTTATAAGAAACAATTTTGGCTTTTTTAATATTATTCATTGATAACTGTTTAGAAGTGAAATTAAAAATAAAAATTAATTTAGTATTCAAAAAATAAAAAATTAAAAAAAAATCAACGTGTCAGTCCAGTCACGGTTTAAAAGTATGAAAAGTACCGGTTTAAAAGTAGGAAAAAACAGATTTGAGAAAAATATTAGCAGAAGGACTAATATGATCCGGTTTAATTTTGTAAGGAATTAAGTTGGGTCACTTTTTTTATGAGGGACTAATTTGACTTGTGTAATATTTGTGAGGGACCAAAATGGGTCTTCACTCAAAAAATAAAGTTAGTATATGTTGTGTACATTAATTAATACGGTGTGTACGGTGTGAATGTCAATAATAGTGTAAGCATATCTTTACCTGATGTAGTTTTAATGAACTAGCAAAGTATTTTGTATCAAACCCACCTAGATTCATGAATATAATAACAATTTCACTTTTTTAAATATTCTAAGTGGTTTAAAATTATTTTAGTCATAAACACTTAGTAAATCAAACACGAATTAACAAGTTTAAACAATTGTTAATCGATAAGTGAAGTTTTAAAAAAAAGGGAACAATGGGTCAGAAATCAACAAGGGGAGGTCTTAAAAGCAATTTGGAATTTAAAGCTCTTTCCTAGCCCAAAAGAAGCAAAGAAATGAAAATTTGTGGCTATTTATCTTTTAAATTTGGCGCCATCTAGTCGATTAAGTACAAAATCTAATCGATTAGAATCTCAAATATGTAACAAATCTGTAAGGTGAATTAGAAATCAACCAACTTTAACTGCAAATCAATCAACACTGATGATCAAATCGATTAAGATAAGATTTTAATCAAATAAAAGGACGAAAATATTTACAAATTTAAATTGGTAAATCAATTTTCGATCATCTCTGGTGGAAGATCAATTAGCATTGATAATTTTTGAATTTAATCATTTCCTAATCGATTGCAAGATGGTTATAAAAAGGTATCCTCCTTCCTTTTCTCTTCATCTCAAAATATTTTTCCTCATGATTGCCTTATCGTGTTACTACTTCTTACTTGCTATCTTCAATGTCAAATGACACCAACGAGGGCTCTCGATTTTGACGCACGTCATCAAATATCTACGAGTCTAGAGATTTCTCTTTTCAAGCTCAATAGGAGTTCCTCGAAACATATTTTCTTAATCGTCGCGTTTAAATATTCACACAAATATTGGAAGACTTTTACATATGACCAACTTGCAGAATGAAGCTGCGACGGGGAAACCATTAGGTGTTTAAGGACTTCCATTTCAAAGTCATTGAAGGGAATTCGAAGACTCAGGATCGAGAATACACACTCATGGAAAGGGATGACATAATCACCACACTAACTGCAAATTCTTTACTTTTCACCAAGGGTCAAGACACCCCAATTCTAAGATGGACCAACATCCAGAAAGACTATGTCAAGACTACTACCGTGAGCAAAAATAGAAACAATTGAAGAATAGACAAGATTTTCCCAAGAAGCGCGGACATCATCTTTTGACTTTTGACTTATAACAGATACAATTTTCTCCAAGCACTCGAAAAGAAAATATCAGAGGGAAGGGAAATGATAACGAAATAGAAAAGACACCTCAAAGAATGAGAAACTAACACTTCAAAAACCATGTGATGACATAGTAGACCCTATCAATGCTTCAAGTCACTTACACACAACATTCAAGTGTTCCAGTTTCCAAGGGTTATAATGAAGGTATCTCCGAAAAGACATTTGAAGTGTGGGGGAATTAAAGACGCAAATTTCCAAGAAACAGTAACACCTCCTATTGACCTTCCAGAATAGTTGAAATGAATGGTCGGCGGACGAGGCAAACACGACAAACCCTTGCACTGCCATACAAAAACAAAGACTTGGGGGAAACTATTACGAACCGACCATACTAGTCATTGGCCAACCACTAAGAAGATGTTGCAATTAGTCTAGAACATTTGCAGCGTAGGAGAACTACCCTACATAAGAATACAAGTGATCCAAATTATCGATACATCTAACGACTCTCTGCATCAAACGCCTAGTAAATAACAGGTTGTTATAACCGCCTCACTGTATAAAGAATAGACACGAATAATATAGGTACACAATTTTAAATTCAATTTTCATTCACCTTTCTCTCTCACATACTGACTTGAGCGTTGAAGTGCTAACCTTGCATGTCATCCCCCTCTCCACTGCTTCAGAAGCTTAAATCAACTGTAATCCTCCACAATACTGATTCTTCATACAGTTTTAGTTCCATAACAGAACAATAATATTAATTAAATCAATAAATATTTAAGAAAAAACTATTACTTTCAGATTAAATAATAGTTCAAGATGTATTTACATTGTCGGTAGATATAAGTCAAATCCTTCTGATTTATTATTTTGTATATTCACTTATAAATTTATATAAATTTATGTGTTTATTAAAATAAATTACAGTAATATTTTTATTTGCTATAAAGTTGACTATATATAGAAATAAAATTAAAGTATAAATTGCGTAATAGTTACATATCTTAATATGATTGGAATAAATAACAATGCTAACATTTTCATGTGAATCCCACATACATTTTATGTGATAATTCATTTCTAAAGTAAGATCCACATGTAGTATTTTCACATAATAAAACACTAGTGTCAGATAGAATGTTAAAAATTAAGGGTTAAATATGTTTTTGGTCCTTCTAAATATAGCGGTTTTTAACTTTAGTCCTTCTAAATATTTTCTTCAAAGAATGGTCCTCTTAAAAATTTTAATTTTAACTTTTGGTCCCTCATGGCAAAATCGTAGCTAAAATGGTCGCTAATTCGGTCGCTAAATAAAAAACCGTCGCTAAAACCGTCACTAAAACCGTCACTAAATTGTAAAAACCGTCGCTAAATTGCAGGAGGTACCAAAAGTTAAAATTAAAATTTTTAGGAGGACCATTCTTTGAAGAAAATATTTCGAGGGACTAAAGTTAAAAACAACTATATTTAGAGGGACCAAAAACTTATTTAACCCAAAAATTAAATACTCTATACATCCACTCTTTTATTAAGTAAAGTACATTTGAATCTCAACCACATGTAACACCACTTGTTAGTATTAGTAGTGTATAGAATTTAACTCGAGATTCTTATAAATTCACTATTGCAAATACTATCTTCCTTATTTTTTTATAAGAAACAATTTTTTTTTTTATAAATTTATTAAATAATTAATATATTTGATCTCAATAAACCTAAAAAATATATGTCCCTTATAAATAGGATCGTTGATGTTAGTCTATTAGGAACCACATATTGGAATTCATGGTTGTACTTGCTTCCAATGTCAAAACCAGTAACCTACATAACCAGAAAGGATGATGATCTGACATACTGATACTTCAATTATAGCATTTAATTAACTATCATTTTATGATTCATTACGTGCACTCACGGCTGTTCATTGCCCATACCCTTACTCTAGGGTAAATCTCACTGATGATGAGGACTACTCTTGAATTAATGATTGAATTCCATCAAAATAACAAAAATATTTACAAGCATCACCTACTTGATCCCCCAAACAACACCAAAAGGTGAGCAATAATGACACTTCCAGCTAGGGGTGATCAAAACCAAACCAACCCAATAGAAAACCGCAAACCAAACCAAACCAAACCGAAACCGCAAAAAACCGCATTTGGTTCGGATTAGTTTGGGTCATCTTTTAACAAAACCGCATGGTTCGGTTTGGTTTGCGGTTTGTATTTTAAAAACCGAACCAAACCGAATCAAACCGCATTATGTTACAACCTAACTTTTACTTAACTCACATTCAACCCAAACTTAAATCTATAATACCTTAACCTTATGTTACGAACAATTTTCTCATCCTTACACATGATTTTAGTCCCGATCTTCTCAAATCTCTAATAGCATTATCGCGTCTTCTTTGCCACATACATCTTCCCTCTTTTTCTATAATCTATACTCTCTTGTATTCTTTCTTTTTCACCTTCTCATTTTTAGACAAATGTTCCCTATTTCAGTTTCGTTTTTATCGCACATCTTCTTCTCTAATCTCTCAACTCTTTTGTTTTTTCTTTTTCACCTTCACTAATCTCTCGTATCTTCTATTTTTTTGTTTCATTCTAATAATTTTTATATTGTTTTATACTATTATTTTATGTTTATTATTCCACTTTTGTCTAATTTAATTTTTACATATTAAATAGAAAGTTATTGTCAAAATATGACGGGTTTTGTTGTTATTTAATAGTGTATGAATGTCTCAATACAAAGTTATGTTATCATCTATATGTATATGAATGGTTTAATAAAATATTTTTAAAAAACCGAACCAACCGCACCGAACCAAACCGCATTAGGTTGGTTTGGTTTGGTTCGGATTTTTTTTAAAAGCCAACCGAACCAAACCAAACCGCACGATTTTTTCTCTTGCGGTTCGGATGATTTTTTTCGTCAAAACCGCCCAAACCGCACCGCGATCACCCCTACTTCCAGCAGTAGCAACAGCACCTACTATTTTCATTATCTGCCAGCGAAATTAAGCCACCAGGCTCTTATGCCAATGCTTCAATCTGTTGCTCTTATGTACAATGATTTTATTATTCAACACTTTTATTTTTTATTTTTTATACTACACATCATCTTCTCTTTCTTCCAACTAATAATTCAACACACATTCAGTTTATATTCACTATAATGATTTTGTTTAATAAAATTCAACATCCTATTCCACCACCATTCACAACACAATAAAAAAATTTAAACATTCAAAACAATCAATAAAATTTTACAAAATATTTTGTGGACCCCACTCTTTCCACATTCAACGTGTTAAAAACTTTCAACATCAATTAATACACCTCACTTTAAACACCCTATTCAACACCCCCATTGTAAGGATTCAACTATTGAATTTATTTTTCAACACCCCCATTGTACATAGCCTAAGTGGAATTATAAACCCGCAATTCCTTCGCGGGCAAAACAAATTAATTGTCCAATACATATTGGAAATTTAAAAAGAAAATGAGAAATTATGTGTTACATTTGAAGTAAAAAAGAAAAGAAAAAAATGGATATATTAGTTTAATATCTTTGAATCTCATATCAAAAATTAGTTTAAAAAATGAGAGTATCCAAATACATTTATACTAAACTATTATAGAAATTGGATTCTCTACACTTAAACCGTCCGTGCATTTACGTATTCAAAGAATGAGTGATTATTCTATCAAGATTGGATAATCTCTAGAAAAATATAGATTTTATTTTTTTAATCATAGTTTAAAATTCACAACTTAAATCAAAACTATTTGATTTTGATCAAACGGTTACTAATACCCCAAATGTATGAATGTGTGTACCAAGACTGCACTCCGACTCCTATATTAAAGGAAGTCATCCACCACGCTCCAAAATAGTTCAAGCCAGGCTTTACGTGACCATCAACAAACTGATATTCTGAAATTTTGTTCATAAGGAGGATAAATATTGGACCAGATACCTGAGACAATATGTACAACTGATTTAAGACAAATGACAGATTTAGGGGACAGATGTCAGACACGATGTCTGGAACATTATATAACAGAAAACAAAACCAGTTACATAGCCAAGTAATGACAATTTAACTTATACAAGATAATGAAGCAAATAAGTAATAAAGAACACAAAAGATTAGTAACTCAACAAAGAAAATTTACTACTTCGAATTAGTATAATTAGTCTTATAGGAAACCAACCCTATGATGTAAATTGTCACTTCCTTATCTTAGTGACTTTCTATTTAGGACTCCCCCTAAATATGAGAATCCCTCTCACTTTTACTCAATCACTAATCCCAAATGATCAACTTCAATAACAACAATAATGAATGTTGAATATACAACTCAACTAAGACAAATCTATAACTATGCCAAGTTACTGAAGCAATAGTTTGGTGTACACAAGCACTTTGTTCTCAAGCTTATAAATTTAGTGTCTTGGAACAAAGCTTTACAACTCAACTAACAACCCAAACTCTATGCCTTAACATATGAATGAAGGTGCTAGAGTGATGCACAAAAATAACACAAGAAAAAACTCAAGAGATAAACCCTAACACAAGGTATTTTCAAAAACATGCGCGCGTCAAACCTGAGGTTTAAGTCTTCTTAAATAACAATGCAATTTTGGGCTTTTCTCCTTTGGATTGCTTAATTAATTTTGTCCAAAATAATAACACATATTGTTGGATTTGATTTGCCTTAGAAAGATCTCCAACAAAAGATATGATTTGTTTTTAATTCAAATTTAAATTTAAATCTTCATTTAAATTGATTTGATATTTAACAATTGTCAAACAAATCACACAAACGCATCGCTTAAATATAACAATAAATATGGTTGAATCTGAACCATAATTCGCTCAAAAAAACGCAACAAAATTGGACTATTGAGTCAGGGCTAGATGTTGCACACATGTTGGAACATCATGTTCCACATGTGTCCCTTCTTCACCAAAAATGCAACAACATTGGTCTGTTGACAGAGACTTGATGTTGAACATGTGTCCCTTCTTCACCAAAAATGAAATAACATTGGCCAGTTGATAGAGACTTGATGTTGCAACCCACATGCTGGGATATCGAGTTACACATGTTGCACCAAAACATCGAAAATCACTATCTTCATATAAATCTTCAAAGTACATCCAATCAAATCTAAATCTTTTAATCAAATCGTATTCTCCATATTCATTATTTAATAAAATATTTTCCAAATGATTTGGCTTTTTAAACTTCTTGCTACCGCAAACTTCTGCATCTTCAGGAGAAATTAACACCACAACAAATTTGAAGGAACTATGAAGATATCAAACCCAAACATTCTGCCAATATATTACACAATCACATGTTGTACTTTGAAGGAACTCTGAAGATATCAAAACCCAAAAATTATGCCAAGATGTTACACAATCACATGTTGAACCTCTTGCTTAATAAGTTCTGTCAAGCACTTTAGCTACATGTTAAAACTCTTGCTTAAGTAGTTATGTCAAGGACATGTTGAACCTCTTTCTTAACAAGTTCTTTCAAACACTTTAGCTACATGTTGAACCTCTTGCTTAACTAGTTCTGTCAAACACTTTAGATGAACAACTCTTTTTAGCAACAAACACAATCACATTTAGATGTTAGAACACATGCTGGAACATCTTGTTCCACATGTTACCTCTATACACAATATATCTCGTACAATATCCTCTTTTGACAAATTTTGGCTAAAACAACCTACAAGATGTGATATTCAAGAAGTAGCACAAAAGCACAAGTAAGATGGTTTCTACACAACAAGAGATAGATCACTTCATTCTCCCCCCTTTTGCCACAATTTGACAAAGGTATTAAAAGAACCATAACAAAAACAACAAGTTTTAAGATCCAGAATACAAGCTTGATAGGAACATCAACCAATCCGGTATTGGACAAAGCAGCATAGTCAGAAGTCAAGTTGTTTGCTACACACTTTAATGCTCCATAATAGCCAGTCAAGTATGAACACATAATTGTTAGTAGTCTAGTCAAAATCAGTAGCAGATACTACTAACACAAAGATCAACACAGATGTCAGGCCAAATGCTTTAGCATGTGTGCACTAATACAAAATCAGAACAGTTAGTACCAAACACATCATTTAGTACCAATCACACTAGAGTCAACAACATCATATACCATCACCACACAGTCAGTAGAATCAATAGTGACAACAACAACAAGTTGAGGTGAAAAAGCTCAACCATTTCTTCATTAAAAGTCACATCAGATTCATCAACTGGTACATAAATGTTGGACATAATGTCTAGGATAACAACCTAACAACTTTTAGCTGAAACTCAATATCCCATGAGGAATACCATCATTCTTAACCTCAACCTCATTCAACAACCTAGGATAACAAGCTCCAACTTTTAGTACTGGCTTCAACAACTCAGCATCACTATGATTGTTTTAAAGATAACGACCTATTTTGCGATTCGATCCAATAACTTCTTCAATGACAAATTTTCAAAAATCGTGAAACAACATTATCAATTTTAAAGTATTACATGTCTTGAATAATGCATAGAGAAATATTTGTATCTTCCAAATTCAAATAAAAGTTATATAATTATTTATGCAAAATTATGTATCATTTAATTATTTCCATATTACATATTAATTTTACTTTTCTTTTTTCCTTTTCCAAGAGTCCATATAATTTTTTATTTGAGTCTATGACTAGTGTATAGATATAATTTTCCACACTCTGGCTTTGAAATCTGTACATTTTTTCGTCATAAAAGACCACAACTTCTCACAAGTTGTAGAAAAAAATATTCTAAGTTGACTTTAGGTCCTTTTATGTGTCTTGTAAAAGTCTTACTATGTCTGGATGGGCAAAAATATTCATATGATCATAATTTTAATAAAAATATTAGTAAGAATTTTCCACAATAGAGACTTTAAAATGTGTAAATTTTTTCTTATAACAAAATACAAGGCATCTTTGTCACAAGTTGTAGATAAATTATTTTAAGTTGACTCTAAAGGTTTTTTATTTTAATGTGGCCTGCATAAAAGGCTTATCATGTCATGGAGACGTATATATTATTTAATTAATTATTTAAAATTATACTTTAAAATACTTTATAATTGTAGTCGTAATCAATTTATTAGAGATATTTTTCCACACTGGAGACTTTAATATGTGTATGTTTTCCTGTAATAAATAATCAAACAGGTTTGTCAGAAGTTGTAGAAAATTATTTAAGTTGACTTTAAAGGTTTATCAATTGGAGAAAATACTTTGTCAGCCGACTATATTTTCTTCTTCTAGTTAGTATTAATCATAATTATTGGTATTTAGTATATTTATAATTTTTTAATATAAATTATTAAGTTAAGCATATTGGTTTTAATAATTTAATATAATTATGTCTCTTATTTGGCTACAATCAGAAAATGTTACTGTAATTGTAAGTTGAAGATAACGTGCCTACAGACATGGCCACAAGCTATGGAAGTTGATTTATCAAAGAAAAATCAAGCTATGCATGTAGTTAAGACCACATGCTTGTCAACTAGCTAGCTGTTGGTGGTGCAGTTTGGATAAAACTAAAAATTAAATTAACTATGATTAGGTTTGGATCAATTTTTTATATTCAAAAAATAACTATAAAAGAGTTAGGGTTATAAAAGTACAAGAAAGTAACGAAGTTTATACCAATTATAATATAACTAATTCAAATTAATCAATGTTTAAAACATATAAAATAATTTAAAAATAAGATCCATGTAAAAATTGGTTTTATATGTTTTTTCTCATTACTAATAATTAATATATCAGATATAAAATACATATTAAATATTCGCAATCGAAGTGAGAGGTTATTGTATGTTTAGACTCGTCCGAAAATCATCAACCAGAAATTCCTAGAATTTTAGGAATGTCTTTGGTGAAGATATCAATAATCTGGTGTTGGGAAACACTACAAGAAAATAGCTCCCTAGCGACCTGAATTTGTGACGTGTTATTCACGTGGGAAAAAAGGCCTGTTCCGACGTGAAAACCACGTCAGTATATTATTTTAATGATTAATAATAAGAATCACGTAATCACATGGGGAGTCAGAGAATAATAATTTAAAAAAAACTTGTGAAATGCTTTCCACGTCGCAACACATAAAATAAAATTTTCAAAAATTGAAATCTGTTAAGTCATATGGTGGGAAAATAAAAATTTTCAAATTTTAAATTTTGAAGTGGTTATCACATCGGAATTTAGAAATTCTGACTTTGAATGGACATGTGCAGGCTTTGGCAGGCGAGGACAGATAAGAAAGTTAAAGCATATGACCGTTAGGTAATTAGCGACGTGAATGTAACGTGGGTAAATAGCGACGTGGCTGACATGTCGGAACATCATTTAATTTTTGACCGTTAATTGCTTGCGACGTGTAAACCACTTCAGTAAATACCGACGTGCTGTACACGTCGCTAAATGCTCCTTATATTCGTTTCAGCAACGCCTCTTCCCTTCCTCACTTTAACACTTCTCATTTTCTCTTCTCTCTCAGCATCCATATTCTCTTCCTCTTCTCTTCCAGTGTCCCTCTCTTCCTCTTTTGGATCAATTTTTTCGCATTTCAGATTCACCACACCACTAAGTTTTAGTTTCTCTTTCATTTTTTAAGGTATATTTTTTTATAATTGTATTTTATATTTAGTTTATTTATTATTTGTATTGATTTATGATTCTAATTTATGTTAATTTTTTAATTCAAGATTTTGAAGTATATTTTGAAGATTGAGGAGATTTAAGAATTGAACTAGAAGATTGGAGGAGATTGAAGAAGAGGTATTTCTATAATTTTAAATCTGATATACTAATTAGATTATTGGTAGATTTAAATTAGATTGTTTTTTTTTTGTAATATTTGTGTTAATAGATAAATATTATATTTTTCTGTAATATTTGTGATATATTAATTAGATTATTGAATATTATTAGGTTAATGTAGTATGTAATATTTGTGATAATAGATAAATTTTATGTTTTTGCTGTAATTTTTGTGATATATTAATTAGATAATTGAATGTTATTAGGTTAATGTAGTAATTTATGGTAAATAATAGATATATATTTGTTTATGTTTTTTAATAAAACAGATTATGTTTTTTATTAAAACAAATTATGTTTAATAGATATATATTTGTTTAGTTTATGGTAAATATATATATTTTTAATAAAACAGATTATGTTTTTTATTTTTAAATCTATAATATTATTTCTAAAAAAAAAGAATATAATTTAGTAAAACGAAATATATTTTTAAATTTGTAATATTTAGATATGTTACATTTTTTTTGTAAATAGAATTAATATTACTAGACATAATTTATATATGTAAAATTTATATATTATTAAACATAATTTATATATGTAAGTTATTATATATAATTAAACATAACTTATATATGTAAATTGTATAGACAACATTTATATTATATAATTTTTTTTAAAAGCTTAATATTTATTATTTAATAAAAAATAGAGGTTTAATATGTATTGAAAAATAGAATATTTTTTAAAATGATAAAAAGAAAATTTATTATATACGTGTATATGTGTATATGTTAAAAAGGTAAAAAGAAAATTTAATATATATAAAGTATGTTATTATGTTTAAAAATGGTAAAAAAATTTAATATTATATATATAGACAAAAGTTATATTATATTAGGGTATAAAGACAAAGTTTATATGTAAGTTATTAAAAACATGATTTATGCATTCTATTTTTTTTAAAAGAATAAAGTTTATATATTATGCTTCAAGCAGTAGACCGACTATGGAATATGAGGAAAACTTTAATATGATCGGTGACATGGTTGAGGATGCTTTTGGTGTGAACGTGACCTATGATCAACCTGAAGATTTTGATGGGGAAGAGTTGCCGAATGAGGAAGCGCAGAGATTTTATCAGTTGTTGAATGAGATGAATATACCGTTGTTTGAGGGGTCGTCAGATTCAAAATTACCAATGTGTGTGAGATTATTGGCTGCCAAGGCAAATTGGAATGTTCCAGATCAGTGTTTGGAATTCTTCACAAAAATGATGTTGGACTCCTATGAAAGACAACTTACCTACAACATTTAAAGATGCAAAGAAGTTGGTGTCGAAGTTGGGTTTAAGTGTAAGAAAAATTGATTGTTGCATTAATGGTTGCATGATGTTTTATGACAATGAGTTTGGTACTAATGATGGATTGTTGGAGGAATGTAAGTTTTGTGAGAGTCCAAGATATCAAATTCAAAGTAAAGCTGTTAACCGTAAGCAAACACGTGTCGCAGTGAAGTCCATGTTTTATCTTCCAATTATACCAAGGTTAAAAAGAATGTTTGCTTCAATGCATAGTGCAAGTCAGATGACATGGCATCATACAAACAAAACAAGTCCGGGCACTATGCGACATCCATCTGGTGGCGAGGCTTGGAAGCACTTTGAACGAATACATCCTGATTTTGCCGCTGAACTTAGAAATGCCACCCTTGGATTATGCTCTGATGGATTTACTCCATATGTTCAAGGGTCGGGAACCGCGTATTCTTGTTGGCCAGTTATTGTAACCCCTTACAACCTCCCTCCTGAGATGTGCATGACAAAACCGTACATGTTTCTGACATGTATCATTACAGGATTGTTGAGTCCAAAAGTTGGAACTGATGTGTACTTACAACCTCTAATTGATGATTTGAAAAGGTTGTGGATTGGAGTATGCACCTATAACATATCCCGTAAACAAAACTTCACTTTGCGAGCAACCTTGATGTGGACGATTAACGACTTTCCAGCATATGGCATGTTGTCTGGTTGGGGTACACATGGAAAAATGGGTTTTCCGCATTGCATGGGAAGTTCTACGGCGTTTACGTTAGAGAAAGGGGGGAAGAGCTCGTGGTTTGAGTGTCATCGCAAATTCCTACCAATAAATCATACCTATAGAAGAAATAAGACAGATCTCAAAAAAGACGAAGTGGTAAAAGATCTTCCTCCGCCTCGATTGTCACCGGGTGCAGTATGGGACCAAGTTTGTCACCTACCAAAATTCACAGATACGGGTAAAGCATGTAGAATTCCAGGATACGGGGTCGAACACAATTGGACAAAAAGAAGTATATTTTGGGACTTCCCGTATTGGAAAGATAATTTGTTACGCCATAATCTGGATGTTATGCACATTGAGAAGAATTTTTTTGATATTATATTTAACACAGTGATGGATGTTAAAGACAAAACAAAGGATAATGAGAAGGCGAGACATGACATGAAAAAATGGTGTAATCGAAAAGAGTTGGAGTTGAAGCCTCAACCGAATGGAAAATTATTAAAATCCAAGGCTAGTTACACTCTGACTTCACAAGAAGCTAAATCAGTTTGTAGATGGTTAAAAGAATTGAGAATGCCCGACGGATATTCTTCAAACTTAGCAAGGTGTGCCGACGCTAACACTGGGAAGTTGCATGGCATGAAAAGTCATGATTGCCACATATTTATGGAACAATTGCTGCCAATTGCGTTTGGGTTCTCTACCAAAACATGTGCTTAATCCACTAACTGAAATTAGTCAATTTTTTAGAGATATTTGTGCCTCAACTTTAAGAGTGGATGATATCATTAAGTTGGACCAAAATATTCCAGTCATTCTCTGTAAGTTGGAACAAATATTTTCACCTGGATTTTTTGACTCCATGGAACATCTACCTGTGCATCTTGCATACGAAGCTTATCTTGGAGGACCTGTTCATTATAGGTGGATGTATCCATTTGAAAGGTTTATGGGTGATTCTAAGCAATCCGTGAAAAATAAAGCTAGAGTTGAAGGATCCATATGTTCACATTACTTGCATCGGGAGACATCACATTTTTGCAGTCACTATTTCAACAACTTGATGTTAACCCCAAGAATCATAAGGAATCCCGTAAATGTTAACGAAAGAAGCCAATTTACCTTATCAGTCTTTGGGCTTCCAGGTCGTCCATTTGGAAAGAAAGGTGTTCATTGGTTGACCCAACAAGAAATGCAATCCGCACATGTTCATGTGTCGATCAACTGCGTCGGAGTTAAACCATATCTTGAGTAAGTATATCCAACTATTATTTTATCTATAGTGTGTAAATATTATTACCTTGAAACTTATAGTGTGTTTTTTTATAGGGAATTTAACAAAGTCTATTTTCAAAGCAACGATGTACAATCAACATCCGGTGTCATTCATGCACAATTTCCAGCATGGTTCGAGGATAGATTGTCATGCATTGTTACACCGACTCCAAAAATACTCCATTTGAGAAATTTGTGTGAAAGCCCTATTCTAAGCGCAAACGAATGGCACACATACTTCGTGAACGGATATAAATTTCACGCTGAGACTTGTACTGAAGGGAAAAAAACAAAAAATAGTGGTGTATTCGTAAAAGGAGTTACAGATGGGGGTGAAGATGATTTCTATGGCTTTGTTAAACATATCTACAAGTTGGTATACAATTACTTGGACTCGGAGAATAAAGTTGTCTTGTTTTACTGCGAATGGTATGATCCAACTAGAGGCACAAAAATAGACACGACATATGGTATTGTTGAGATTAAAATGGAGCGAAGGTACAAAGAGTATGACCCTTTCATAATGTCACATCTTGTTAGGCAAGTTTATTATGTTCCTTATCCTACATTTGTGCCACGTAAGCGAGGGTTGTGTGTTGTTATAAAAACAAAACCAATAGGCCATATTGAAACTGGCGATCTAGTGGAAGATCTTGCTTACCAAGTTGATGAAGTTGGACCAACTAACGATGTCATTGCAGTTGAGCAAATTACCAGTTTGTCTGATATAACAAATGAGGGGTATGAAGTTGATGCTTCTATATTGTTGGTTGAAGATAATGTGAATGGAGAGCACGAAGGCGTTGGGTCTGAGGATAATATCACATCAAATGATGATAATGATATGTATGAAGAGCATGTAGATTTAGAATAATAAATGTATTTATAAGAGAATGTATTTTTTGTAATTTTACTTAATGAACCATCTATTGAATGTGTTAATGAATGTATATGAGAAACATGTTTGAATATATTTGTGTGAATGTATATATTTTATTAATTGTGTATTCTCAATAAATAGGTAAAATGTCATCCCGATCTGAGAAGGGTAAGGGTCGACGCCCAAGGATAGTAGTAGGACAGTCTCCTCAGACAGTAGTGCGCCCCCCCCACAGAGTCAGTTAGATCACATGTTCATGGCCAGTACCCAACCTCTTACGTCATTACTCTCCTCTCAGGGGAGGCCTATGTCTGGGTCACCATCTTTTATTCGCCCACTTGTGGACCTTAGTTATCCGTTTCAGCAGACTGCAGGACCTAGTTATTCATCATACAAGCAGACTGCAGGATCTAGCTTTCCACCTACCACACAGGTGCCCCCAGGATTCCAGCAGACTGGAGGATCCCGCACTCCATATCCCACACAGGTGCCCTTATCCTTCCAGCAGACACAAGTGCCCCCACGCTTCCAGCAGACTGGGGGATCCCACACCCCGCATCCCACTCATATACCTGCACGTGAGGATGATTATGTGGAGCCGGGTGGGGATGATACTGCGCAGGATGGAGATGATGTTCAGTCTGATGGTGACGATGTTCAGGGGGAGGATGATCCGAGGGAGATTCATATCATTGACGGTAGATATTTTATTTGGCCCGCTGGAAATTCGTAAGTATCTTATATATTAAATTTTTATTAAGTTTACATTTCCTTTTTTTAATATAAATTTATATTTAATGCATGCTAATTAAAATTGTTGTTGTTTAGGTTTGGGCCGAGTCGGACTGCTGCCAGGTGTGTGTACTATGTGATTCAGCAAATGTATAAAGAAGCTTGGACGAGTTTTGGAGATGTTTCAAATAAAGATGCTTGGTTTAATTGTTTTAAGGTATAATTAATATATCTTTTCGAGTCATTGTTTTTTTAAATTTTTTTACTATAGTTTTCTAACAGTTTATTTAAATGTCTTCAGGAAAAGTGTACTTCGGATCCAATGAGCGAGAAAGTTGTTAAATTTTTTTTCTTTAGCAGAACATCAAAAAGACTTTCTGACACGTTGCAAAATATTAGAAAGCGTTGGGAACGTGATGGTAGTCGTCCTGGGTGGTTGGGCCAAGAAGTTCTTGAGCAACTTCTTGCATATTGGAATACAGAGGAATTTAAAGCTAAATCTGAAAATGCAAAAAAAATGAGGGCATCTGAAAAAGGAGGTCACCTTAATGCAGTTGGGAGTATAAGCACTTACGAACATTCTCGACGCATGATAATTATTGCTACTTTTTAAAGTTATGTTTTGATTAATTATTTGTTTTTAGTTAAAGTTAATTTTATTATTTAGCCTAAGAGGTTGGGGAGACAACCACTCATGATCGAGTTGGTTAAAGAAACTAGGACAAAAAAATCGGGTGATTTTGTTGACGAGCGTACTCGAAAAGCTTTGGTAAGTTATTCAATTTTTTTTATATTTAATGGCAATTTTGTGATGTTATTTTCACGTGGCAACTAAAAAGTTCCGGCATGATTTTCATGTGGCAACTCTGATGTTGTGTCATGTAAATCATGTGGCAACTAATTTTCAATTTATTATTTAATATAATTTAATTTAAGTTATATATACATAATTTTTATTTTATTTTATGTGTAGGAGGATTATCAAACAATGCTTGTACAATTTTTGGTCAATAATCCCCAATATTCTCCTAGAGAAGGAGAGCCGCTTCATCCAGATGTTGATTTTTATATTTGGAATAAAGTCATTGGCGGAAAAGGGCCTAATGGATGTTTTTTTGGGGGTGGAAATTTGGCGGGAAGCTTGGGAAGTGGAGATAGAAATTTATTTCAAAGAGTTAGAGATGGGGAAGGATCGTCACGTCCAACACAATTGACACCGCAAATAATGGAAACAATTAGACAATTGGCCCTAACTGAGGCGGAGCTAAAGGCCCAAATGGATGAACGTGAGGCGGCGCTAAAAGCACAAGTGGAGGGGCAACAACGACAAATAGAGACAATGGCAAAGATGCAAGCAGAGATGCAACAGCAAATGCAGTTATTTGCAGTCTCAACAAAGAAGTGGTAGTCAACCGTCTGGAGGAAACGTGGGAGTGGCTGGCACTGAGCGAGAGAATGATGATGATTTCAACCTTGATAATTATCTCGATCCAGATGATTTTTTTAGGATGAATTTAATTTTTATTTTAATTTGAAATTGTTTGGGATGATAAAATTTTACTTATTATATTTTAGTATTTTGGTTATTATATTATAAATTTAATATATTTTAGTAGTTTAATATATTTTTGTATTTTGTTTATTATTATTAATTTAACTAAATAAATATTTTTATTAATATTTATTAATTTCCAACAAATAATATTAATAATAAAACTTTTTTTATAATAATAATAATCAGATTTTTTTTTAAATTTTTGTGGCGTGTTTTACATGTCACTGATTTGTGAAATGTAAAACACGTCGCAAGTTTCAAAATTAAATTTGAAAATTAGCGACGTGATATCCACATCGAAATAATGTGTCATGATAATCACGCCACAACTATTCTCCGTGTCCTGTGCCATGCAGCTTTTTGCAGTTCTTGTCTGTTCCAACAGCAAATGGAGACTTGGTTATTGTGCAACACTAGCGACGTGTTTTCCATGTCAAAAAGTTGTGACGTGATAAACACTACACAATAAAGTTCCCACGCACTCCCAGACGACGTATACGATCATGTCGCTAATTTTATGCTGTGACGTGATTTTCCATGTTGTGTCATGGAATTAACGTCGTTATAGACCTTATTTTTTGCAGTGAAAGAACATGAAGAACACGGGTCTAACTACGAGCGAGCTTCTCCCGAACAAAGAGAATGTTTATCTCAATATTTTTAGTATGTTGATGTTGGACCGAGTTGTAAGATAGGTAGATAGCATTAACATTGTCATGGTACACCCGAGTAGCTTGAGAAAGGGAAAAATAAAGCTCCAAGAGAAGGGAACAAGTTTCTCGATGAGAGAAGAATAGAGATGTAAACCATACTGTAAGAACATAACGCAATATGCCAAATATGACATTAGACAACACTTTTTTAATTTTAAACATCGTTTTAAAGTGTTGTCTATTCTGACGATGCTGTAGATATAGACAACATTTTTAATGTAAAAGCACCGACTTAAGTGTACTTTAGATAATACTTTTTATTAAAAGTGTTGGCTTAAGTGGACTTTAGTCAGTACTCTTATTAAAAACGCCTCTTTAAATGTAATTTAGATTGTATTTTCTATTAAAAGCGCTGATATAAGTCCTATCTAGACAACACTTTTATCAAAAACGTTAGTTTAAACGGCGTTTTTCTATTAAAATTGCTGGCTTAGTTTAGACGGCGTTTTTTCAAAAGCACTGCGGTAAATCTTCTTTAAACAATACGTTTTGATAAAAACGCTGACATATGACATCATTAAGTAGTGATATATACTAAAAGTAAGTAGTGATATATACTAAAAGTGCCAGCGTAAATCATCATTTGGTAACACTTTTCTTAATAAGCATTGGTTCATATATACCCTACATTAATTTTATTTTACTCAAAGTCAACTTTATGAAACGTTACATAGCTAAAATTCAACATAACATAATCAAAACATTCATAAACAACACCCAATAAGAAAATGTTTAATTTAAAAAAACAACAAAATTAGAGATGCAACATGCATGCTATTAGTCTTTTAATTCATACTTAATCATACGAGAAATGATACAAATAAAACACGAAACCTCATAATTTAGAAGGAATAAACTCAAGGTGCACATCATAATCATCCTTGTCAAAACACCACCCGCTTTAGAGCACCTTCAATGGTAGTATTTTCGTTTGAGTTCTTCAGCTGAACATCAATATAATAATTAAATATTGAAATAATTTACCATGTCATAGTACAGTTGCATTGCAATGTAACTAGTAAAAAATTGTGGTATCCAATCAGATTAATTTATGAGGTAAAATTATGGGACTCATTAAAATTACATCAATAAAATAAAAATTAAATAAATTATTTTGAAATGATATGGCTGATAAGATTTATAAAGAATTCAAAAATGGATTGCACCATTAGAGATGGTCTTATCCTTCATTATTATCTTCAGGCTAAGCTTATAGGTAAAACAAAAAAGTTTCAAAATAATGAACATCTTTAACACAGTTTGTCCAGTGAGTAGACATTTGGCAGATCTGGAGCAATCCAGTACGCCTTAATTGCTGTAATGTGTTCTCGTATATTTTGTAATTCTCTTTGGTGCATGTCCACTAGGGCTGCTTACAAAAAAATTCAAAAATTGAATTGAACTAAATTAAAATTAAAATAATATAACTGTTATATTTAAATAGTGAATCAAACTATTATGTATAAAACTGAATTGTAATTAAAATTGAACTTAACTGAAACTGAATCTGAACTGAACTAAAATTTAAAATAAAAAAATGCTTAAAATAAGTTTAAGAAAAATAATTGAAAAATGACTTATCGGTGCGGTTCTTTAATAAACGGTTTAGTTTAGAAAAAATTGTCTTCTAACAGTTCGGTACAGTTTAGAATTTTGAAACGGAATACCAAATCAATAATTTTGGTTCAATTCAGTTCTTAATAAATTGAAACGGTTCGATTCAGTTCGAATAAATTCTTACTATAGATTCGTTCGATTTAATTCAATTTTTCTCAGGAACCGTATTATGAAAAAGCCCTCATGTCCACCATTTTCCTTGTTATTATATTTAATCCCAAAATTCTGCATAATGAAAACACTCCAACAATCATTTAGAGTTGGTTTTCTATACAACAACGTCTGGGTATAAGAGTATAATATCGTACCAAAATGTCTGTATTTTCTTCTTCTAGTTATTAATCATAATTTTTGTTATTTAATTTATTTATTATTTTTAAATATAAATTATTAAGTTAAGTATAATGGTTATAAATATTTTAGGGTTAAATATATTTTTAGTCTTTAAAAAATTATCCAAAATAGCTTTTAGTTTCTATAAAAAAAATATTGACTTTTAATCTCTATAGAATTACTTTTGAGCTCAGTTTTAGTTCCTATAGAGGAACCAAAAGTGAGTGCAAAAGTAATTTTATAAGAACTAAAAGTTAATATATATATTTTTTATAGGAACTAAAAGTCAAAATTAAGATATTTATATGAACCAAAAATATATTTAAGTCAATATTTTAATATACTTATGGTTATGGCTCTTATTTGGCCACAATAAAAAAATGTTATTGGTAAGTTGAAGGTAAATTCCAACGTGCCCACAGACATGGGCCACAGGCTATGGGAGTTGATTTATCAAAGAAAAATCAAGCTATGCATGTAGTTAAGACCACATGCATGTCAACTAGCTAGCTGTTGGCGGTGCAGTTTGGATAAAACTAAAAATAAAATTAAATATGATTTAGTTTGGATCAATCTTTTTATACGTAAATAAAAAATTAAGTTAATATTAATGATATAAAGTATATGAAAGTAACGAAGTTTATACCAATTATAATGTATAGTATAATTAATTCAAATTAATGAATGTCTTTTTTAAATAAAGGCTAGCTAACTTCTTTCATTTATCAATAACATTTTAATATAAGAAGAAATAACATTAAACCATGAATTAGCCGCATTTACTACCGAATGAGCAATTATATTGATTTGATGCTTAATAAATTTTAATTTAAAACTTAGTTTAAATTAATTTTTCAACTCTAATTTACGATTATGTTTTAGATTGATTTTGGAATGAATACCCTAATGTGGACATTTCTTTGTGTGTACAAAACGTGTGAAGAAATTAAATAAGGATGTAAAGGACTTGAATTTTCTCAAATTATAATATTTCTCTAAAGTCAGATGCGAATGCCACTAGTACCCTAGCTGGAAGTTGAATTATTAGTCGAATTAATTACACGTGCTCCATTATGCAGATACTTAGAATATGATTTATTTGGTGAACAATTTTTATTTGGTCTTGAGTTCAACTCTTAACAACCACAAAATTTATATTTTAAAATACATTTTAAAGACCTCACTTTAAAATTGCTTTAGACCTTTAAACGGGTTGGACCGGTCCTGGTAGGGATCGTCTTTTAATTTCTCTTTTGTAATAGTGTTATGACTTTCTGTTCTTTAATACAACTTGATTAAAAAAAAATATTATGCGGATGGACAAAGGGAAAAATTCTTGTATAGAAACATATTTTTTGGAACAATCAATTTAAAAATAGGAATTTTTTAATTAATTTATTTTTTTTATTTTTAATTGAATTTATGTGGTGGATGAGATTACAAAGAATAGAGAAAATTTTTTATTTATTTTTTAATTAATTAAAATTTTGTGATTGGTTATGTGAAAAATAATTTCTTATGTTTGTGTCTATCTAAATTTGAGTTTAGTTGGATACAAGTACTCTTGTCTAATCAAACGTTATTATTATGTCTGACATGGTTTGTAATATATATATATATATATATATATATATATATATATATATATATATATATATATATATATATATATATATATATATATATATATATATATATATATATATATATATATATGCATGCTTTTAAAGTCACAAAGGTTCAAATGTTTTCACACTACTTAAAAAAAATCAAGTTTTTAAATTAATTTTAATCATAACTATAATGATATTTTGCTTATCAAGAGCGTAACCGTAAGTTTACCCTTGATATTTTGCTTATCAGGATCTTCTTTTGTGTTGGTCAATACTACGTGAATAGAGCTTGATATTAACTCTCACATGATTAGAGTCTTACCTATCTATCTACTTTCAAATCAACCCCATCAACGAATAAATAACACTATGTTAAATCGATGACTTTCATGTATTTAATTCAGAGAAAAAGTGGCTGAGCAAGAGCTATACTTCCAGGACAATGCATTATGGTCAACAATGGACAGTGCGATTCTCTTTACGTCGGTGGAAAATTGCCGTTATACTATTTTGCAGTTTCCATTCTAGCATGTATAATACTTACGGCCGGTGCCGTTATTCGTTATGAAGGAGAAAGTTATGAGCACTTTGAACTCTAATTTGATGCGTACTTACTAGAGCCTCTCACCCAACGGTGTCAGGTTCAAACACGACAGCACATTCGAAGATGACGATAACATAATGATGATAACATAATTACAACTCAACACGACTGGCAACCAACGTTATAGTATGCTCACAGATGAATATATATATATATATATATATATATATATATATATATATATATATATATATATATATATATATATATATATATATATATATATATATATATATATATATATATATATATATATATATATATATATATATATATATGGAGCATATCAAGTGAGAGCATTTTTTAATGAGAGATGAGAGGAATAAATATTAACCATTCATCAAGAGAGAGAAATTAATAGTCACATTAATGTATTAACATTCTCTCTTTTGATGGATCCAATGATTATTATTTATTCCTCTCATCTCTCATTTAAAAATGCTATCACTTGATATGCTCCCTATATATATATATATATATATATATATATATATATATATATATATATATATATATATATATATATATATATATATATATATATATATGTATGTATATAGAGGAAGATTAAATTTAATTCAGGAGTAAGTTATTATAACTTATTCCAAATCTAAACCATTATTATTCTCAATCTAATCATTAAAAGTAATAAGTAAGTAAATGTGGAGAGACAAAACTATTACTTATTATTTTTAACCATTAGATTGAGAATAATCAATGGTTTAGATTTGAAGTAAGTTATAATAACTTACTATCAACATAAAAAAAGAAACCAATCAAGTCCATTAAAATCAACAAATCGAAATTTAATGGTCGTGATTCATTGTTCTCATTTCTCATAATAACCAAGTGTTCTCACTTGAGTCGTCCCCTATATATATATATATATATATATATATATATATATATATATATATATATATATATATATATATATATATATATATGACACTAAGATGTCAAAGCTTAATTTGACACCAAAATCTCAACCGTTAAAAGAATTGATCTAACGGTGATACTAAATAGCCTATTTTTTAAGAGAAAAATATGCTATGTATTTTTTTATTATTATTTTATTTCATTTAGTATCACCGTTAGATCAATTCATTTAGCGGTTGAGATTTTGGTGTCAAATTAAACTTTGACACCTTGGTGTCATTTGATCCTATCCCATATATATATATATATATATATATATATATATATATATATATATATATATATATATATATATATATATATATATATATATATTCTTTCTCCTAAATAATAAAGTATTTATAAAACTGTTTGATCGAATAATATTAACGGTTGAGATTTAGTGTAAGTCTTTTAGATTTCTAGCGTCAACAATCCTCGGCAACATGCAGCCAAATAGTGATCCTTGGATTAATTAAATAGATAAAAAATTCTGTTTTTAAAAAGATAATCAATTCCAACAATTATTCTTAAATCCAAATTTTATATTTTCCATAATTTATTTTACATTGTCTGTTTATTTTTCTCCTAAATAATTAATTATGCCGTAACTTTTAATTTTATTTAGATATAATTTTTATACTTATAATTTATATTTTGGATTAAATATACTCTGGTGCTTTTAAATATTCTAATTTTTATTTTTAGTTCAACTAATTTATTTAAAATTCTGGCTTCTCTAATTTTTGTCTATTCATTTATATTTTGGATTAAATATGTTTTTTAATTAAATTATCTTTTTACAAAATTTTATTTTATATGTTTCAAATTTTCAAATTAAATATTAAATTGAAAATATAATAAAAAATTAATTTAATTATTTAACTTTAATTTCATAAATTATTTAGCTATTTAAACGATCTTTTTTCAAAATTTTATTTTATATATTTATTTTAATTTACATATATAAAAAAAAAATATTATTAAATTATAAATATTATTTTGACAAAATATATTTTATCATATTCTTTGTATGATATTTATTTAAGAATGCAACTTCATTTATATAATTCTTTAGATTTAAGATAAACGTGTAAGACGCGATTTATGCATCATATTTTAAACTTATTTTGACAATCTTAAACTTTTTTTTATGGAAATGTATAAATGATAAAATACAAAATTATATTTTCCTCTATATGTGTATGTATGACTTAATAATTTTTTTGTAAAAAACGTTTTATTTATGTATCAAATTTTAAACTTATTTTGACAATCTTAAACTTTTTTTATGGAAATGTATAAGTGATAAAATACAAAATTATATTTTCCTCTATATGTGTATGTATGACTCAATAATTTTTTTGTAAAAAACCGAATCAACCAAACCGCAACCCAAACCGCATTAGTTTGGTTTGGTTTTATTTTTAAAGCCAACCGCTCAAATCGCACAGCGAACACTCCTATCCATATGTATACAATATATATATTTAATGGCTTTACATGTATTTTCTTTTAGTATAATAAATGTTAGATAAGGAAAATAATTTATTATGTTATAAGACAAGAGATTTTGTAAGGAACATCAACCTTGAACTAATATTTTTTCTGCTCTAGCAATCTATCCCAAATTATTTTCACGCTTCTTTAAGTTTCACTTTTTTCAATCCTAATGTTTCCATTATCAATATTTTTTATTCACAATGTAGCATTCGAAATTTATAATTGTGGCGTTCGCGTTCTGATTGGATGGCCTGAGGGTTTCACGCGATGTTGTTTTTTGTGGATTGATGTGTTGCGTGGATACTTTAATAATGGACGGAAAAGATTTGTTAATCTATAAAGCTGAGTCATTTTTCTCCCTCGAATATTTATGAACACCGAGGTAATAGATAATTTTTTTTTAAAAATAAAATATAAAATAAAATAAGGACCTTTTCCCTCAGTTATCTGCCCATATAAGGAGATTGATTATTTGCAAATCGAAAAAATGGTAAACTATAAGGAATATCTCTTACAGCTTCTTACCATTTTCTTTTTTGGTTGCAATATCTTCTAAATATGATTAAGAATGAGTCCACTTATAAAAGAATAAAATCATTGATTTTTTTTACATTAGATGAGAACATTGGCAAATTATTTCCAAATATAACAATAGTTTGCAAGAGGTGAAATCAACAACAACAATTCCATTCCGTGACATAAATTACAAGAGGAGAAAAATATTTTGTGCAAGGTTGATAAAATTAATTTCTTCATGAATGAATGTAACAACAACAATAACAACAAACAAAAACAACACAATCTTTGAAAGATTTCTTACTAATTAAGAAATCTTAAAAGATTTTTCTGTCTTACAATCCATCTTTGAAATGATATTTACGAGTTTGGAACAACAACAAATGAGTTAGGTTAGGTAAAAATGTAATCAACGAATGCTTGTATAGACAAAACTGAGTAATCTTTCCCCCTAAGTTGGTAGGTTAACCGAATGAACATATGACTTAATGTTTAAATTAAAATAAAATAAAAAAGAATGACATCATTATAAATAAAATAAAACATAAATTATAGTTGCTGGGATTCAAAGTGTATTCCTTAGTTTTTTCCCTCGATTATTTGTATCAACCGAGAAAATTAACAATTTTTTATTATAAAAAAAGTGGTGTACACAAAATTTATACTTTAATTTTTTATTGAGTTAGGTGAAAACTTAATTTGTCACAAAATATATTATTTATAGCAGTAAAATAAACCTACATTCTTCACTAATGTTAATAATTAGTTTCACCTTCATGTGGCAGTGGTCTAGATGAGTTCCTTTTTGTTGGAAAATTTAAAAGGTTAAAAATGAAGAAATATTCCAGTTAAATAGAAAGCCTATAGTTACTTGCTTGATTAGAAATTGTATTTTTAACTTTCATGCTTTATTGTCTACACTCCCACCATGACGCGCACCATGCAAGAAGTTGGATGGTTGCACGCTATTACTCAAGGATTGAAGTTAAAGATCGATGAAAGTAGGGCGGTGATTGGTTTTGCTTCCTTGAACCCAAACTCAAATTTCAGTTAAAAATTCGTTGCCTTCCCTTAATTCAATCAGGGATAAATAATTAAACTCAAAATCTGTAAGTAACGAGTTCAGATATTCTCATCCCATCCCATACCATCATCAAAATCAATTTTATATATTAAAATAATCAAAATTTTCCAAATTCATAATTTGTCCCAAACTTTAAGATACATTAGAAATAATAAATTATAAAATTGTAAAAAAAGATCTTTCGAATAGTTAAAATGATAAAGCGCAAACTAAAATATCAATATATCAATAGACTAATCAAATTAATATTATAAATTATAAAAATAAAATATTTCAAATTATCAACGGACGGGTTCGGAGACGAATTCAAAATTAGTATTAATGTCTCTATTATCCATCCTGTATCTCTATTATAAAATCGGAGAAAATTCAAACCTAAATCTAAATCCAATAAAACTAGATTTTTTCGTCAAATTCAGAGTGAATTCGAGTTGATACGAATGAATATGAATTTTGTTATCATATCTACATAAGCGACTTGTGCGTGTGAGTTTCAACCTAGTACATTTCAACATTTTCATTTATTTGTTTGTGTCAGTCAATACGTGAATAGAAAAATAAGAAAAATGACGAGAAAAAAGCCTATAGAGAGCACAGCCCAAAAGCTAAATATTACTCTCTCTGTCTCATAATAAGTGTCCTATTTGAGTTTTGCGCGGTTCTTAAAAAAATGATTGGATGTGTTGGTTTTAATGATAAAATTAATATCATTTACTAAAGTACCCTTATTTCTTATAGGTAGTAGAGTAGTTGAAAAACGTGAAAGTTAATAAACAGGGGTATAGTAGTGGAAAAAATTAATAAATGTTGCATTGGTTTTCTAAAGAGATAATTTATTTTGAGACATGAAAAAAATACAAATAAGACACTTATTATGAGACGAAGGGAATAACTCACAAGATTAGAGTCTTACTTACCAACCTACTTTAAAACCCCATCATTGAATAAATAACTCTTACAACCAATCACTTTCATGTTATTAATTCAGAAAAAAAGTGGCTGAACAAGAACTATACTTCCATGGCCATGCATCATGGTCAACAATGAACAGTGCTACACTCTCTACGTCAGTGAAAAATTGTGGTTATTTTTTGCAGAGAAGAGAAGAGTACCTTTCGTGTTAAAAGAAATAAACCAGTTATCTAATCCGATGGCATAAGTCTTACCAACACTTGAGTTGTATTTGCATAACCCCAAACCACATAGATACGAATCTCATCTTGATTTCCACTATTGATCGGGACATGTAGGAGATAAGGACAATCAACACCTACTCCCGCGTTTGTTAGTACGAATATGAGCCAGCAACCAATGAAAGTTTGAATATGGTGCAATCCCTTCCACTTCTAAATCACGTTTTTCAGAGTTCAGACCACTTCTACGATAGGTTGATTATCAAGGAGTTATTACCACTTTGAATTTGAACTGTGATTTGATGCCTATTAGTGCCTCCCCACCTAATAGTGTCAGACCCAAAATCCTCAACTAAAAAATATATCAAATATGAACAAGTAAGATGTCGCGGATCTGAATCCACATTTATCCATCTGATAGTCCTGCACAGCTATTAATTGAGTTGGCTTAACAGAATTATTACTAATTTTTTTTAATATATATGAAGTAATTTATTTTTATCATTAAAATTTAAAAAAACGTCTCCTAAGTAGTTGAGACATGTTGACTCCGTTATCCATTGATGTGTTATTTTTGAAAATATTTTGTTTGATTTTGAATTCTACACAAAATATTTTTTAAAAAATTTACTTTTTTGATTATGTGAAATCTTATTTAGAATAGATGTATTATCTTTTGTTTTAGATTTTATATATAATTTTATTGGGATTGGATCGAATTTGCTGTATATTTATTTTGAAACTCTAGATTTTAAGTGACTTTGTTGGGATTGGATCGAATTTGCTGTATATTTATTTTGAAACTCTAGATTTTAAGTGACTTTGTTGGGATTGGATTGAATATGCTATGTGAAGGATAGAAAAACACTTAGAAAGGGGGGTTTGAATAAGTGTAGTTTCAAAAACTCGTAAGATAAAAATAATTTGCACAAATATTTTTATCCTGGTTCGTTGTTAACTAAACTACTCCAGTCCACCCTATACAAGGTGATTTACCTCAACTGAGGATTTAATCCACTAATCACACGAGATTACAATGGTTTTCCACTTAGACAACTTCTAAGTCTTCTAGAGTCTTCTGATCACAACTTGATCACTCTAGGAACAACTGCTTAGAGACCTTCTAAGACTTCTCTAGAGTATACTGATCACAACCCGATCACTCTAGTCCTTTACAATTTAATGTAAACAAATTCTAAGAGTATTACAATTGCTTCTTAAAAGCGATAATCACAAACTGTGATATTTCTCTTACAGATTTAAGCTTAGACTCACTAAAGTATTACAACAGTAATGTAGTGAGGTTGAAGATGAAGTTTGATAGCTTTTGAAGTGAACAGCAAGATAGTATCAGAGATAGTTCAGAATTCGTTCAAAGTGCGTCCAAAATTCGTAACCTTGCTTCTCATCAGAACTTCATTTATATAGGCGTTTGAGAAGATGACCGTTGGGAGCATTTAATGCTTTGCGTATTCCGTACAGCATTGCATTTAATGTTTCACTATTTTGTCAACTACCTCGAGCCTTGCTTTTGCTGTGACTACTGACATTGCCTTTAATAGCTTCTAACGTTCCTTTTGTCAGTCAGCGTAGCCTGCCATCTAGTACTTGATTCTGATTTGTTCTTTGTAAATACTACGTTGAATATCATCAGAGTACAAACAGCTTGGTGCAGAGCATCTTCTGATCTTCTGATCTTGATATGCTTCTGAGCGTGATTCCATGACTTCAGTGCTTCTGCTTCTGAACTCAAGTTCTTCTGATGCTTCTAATAGACCATGTTCTGATTCTGCTTGACCATCTTCTGATGTCTTGCCAGACCATGTGCTGAAGTTGCATACTGAACCTTCTGAGTCAAAGCTTCTTAGCGCTGATTTGTGCATACTCTTTATATATTTCCTGAAAAGGAAATTGCATAGGATTAGAGTACCACATTATCTTGAGCAAAATTCATATACATTGTTATCATCAAAACTAAGATTATTGATCAGAACAATTCTTGTTCTAACAATCTCCCCCTTTTTGATGATGACAAAAACATATATAAATGATATGAATTTGCGATCAGAATAACAGACGGCTAAAGACAATTACACAGCTAAATCATAAGCATGTGAATATGTCTCCCCCTGAGATTAACAATCTCCCCCTGAGATGAATAATCTCCCCCTGAAATTAATACTAGAAGACTTTTATAAATAAAAGACTTCCCTGAGTATTTCAGTAGAGACGTTCACATATGCTTGAACTTCAGAATATTCACTGCTTCTGATTTCTGCTTCCATAGGACAGCTTCAGAACATTGAATTTCTTTAGATCCTCAGAACATTCACAGCTTCTGATTTCTGCTTCCATCAGACAGCTTCAGAACTTGAATTTCTTTAGATCCTCAGAACATTCACAGCTTCTGATTTCTGCTTCCATCGGACAGCTTCAGAACTTGAATTTCTTTAGATCCTCAGAACATTCACAGCTTCTGATTCCTGCTTCCATCGGACAGCTTCAGAACTTGAATTTCTTTAGATCCTCAGAACATTCACAGCTTCTGATTTCTGCTTCCATCGGACAGCTTTAGAACTTGAATTTCTTTAGATCCTCAGAACATTCACAGCTTCTGATTCCTGCTTCCATCGGACAGCTTCAGAGCTTGAATTTCTTCTTACATCACTTCATGCTAGATTGTATCAGAACATTGTTGAATGTACCAGAGCATCATCAGAGCATCTCTACATCCTGAAATGTTACAGAACAAAACTAAACGACAAAAGTCAGCATGAATGAATCAGAACATAAAATATGTTTCAGAACACATAATATGTATCAGAGCCATATAAGCCATATAGAATGTATCAGAACATATTCTATCATCAGAATATCTGAACATTCTTCCTTCTTGCTTCTGATTCTAAAGCTTCATAGCACTCAGCTTTCTTCAAGAATCCAAGAACTTGATTTATCTTGTTGCTTATTGATCTTGAATCTTCAATTCCTGCAACAACACAACTTAGAAACATATGAAGCTTGCAGCTTCTGTTAGAAATGTGGGGGCTTTCTCCCCGGCAACTGCTAATATAAATCAAATCATTTATCACTATTTCTCCCCCTTTTTGTCATAACATCAAAAAGAATGTAAAAGATTCAAATGTAAGCATTCGACAAAGGAAAGAAAAACAAATAATCATTGATAAAACAAGCAGAAGTACAAGAGTTATGCAGAATAAGCTTTTCATTGATTAACCAAACAGAGTTACAGAAGATGTATGCTGATACACAAGTGCAACAAGCAAAGAAAACTACAAGGACACAAAGACTACAACCCTAGCCTAGTCCTAATCTAAGCCAGTATATCATAAATCCCAGCGTTGTTCTTGCTCTTGCTTGGTCATCAAATCTTGAAACTCTGCATGCCTGAGCAGCTCCCAGAGAAAGAAGTAAATGAATACAAAGGAGGAACTGAGAACAATTCACCAGGAGAGAGCGTATTCTCAGATGGGCTTTCCCTTAACATAGAAGTTAAGTCCTTATGGAACCTAACTTCATCCAATATATCAAGAAAGTCTTCTTCCTTTGGACAAATGTTGATAACAGCATCAAAGAAGAGATCTGACTTGAGAAAAACTTGGAATGCCATCCCGAGATATGTTTCTCATCCTGTAACCGATTAACCCTTCCATCCGTTCTATTCAAATAGATCAGCCACTTTTGAGACTTAGTTTCTTCAGCTGGTTTAAAGTTTTGATGAAGGGAACTAGGTGAAGGATTCATGATGAACGCTAGATCGATGAAGAATGAACTAGGGTTTTCGCAAAGATTGATTGAAGAATTCAAAGAAATGGAGAAATAAATAGAGGAAATGTGGGGAAGGAAACATTCTAGGGAAGGGGAACGTTTGACGGATATAAAAACGAAAAAGAAAATAAAAGAAATGATGAATGGCATTTAATGTTACGTGACAAGAGGAGAGAGATACTATGACAAATGAAGTGATAGAACAGTTACCTAGGAAAGGCGCCTCCTCAACTGCACGCATGCTTGTCCAAATAGGGTAGACACGTGTTACCATCTGGAAAGCTAGATACAGCTGTTTTACTTTAAAAGATATTCTGAATCAACTTAGACAATGAAACGTTAGTAATAAACGAGTCACTACTTCTAATTGATTTAAAAACAAAACCTCTTATAAAAGATTAATCCATTCTCATTTCAGAAGATAGCCATACATAAGATTTTCTCATCTTCTCATTCTGGGCAAAGATCCATACTGATATTCTTCAGAATGAATTTAAACCTATCTTCAGCCAGGGGTTTTGTAAAGATATCAGCCCATTGATGGTCTGTATCCACAAAGTTTAAAGATATAACACCCTTCTAAACATAGTCCCTTATGAAATGATGTTTAATCTCAATATATTTAGCTTTTGAATGTAAAATAGGATTCTTAGATAAACATATAGCTGAAGTATTATCACAGAAAATAGGAATGTTACTCTCATATATCTGATAATCTTCTAGCTGACTTCTCATCCAGAGCATTTGTGTGCTACAACCAGCAGCAGCAACATATTCTGCTTCTGTTGTTGAGAGGGCAATTGTAGCTTGCTTCTTGCTGTACCATGAGATCAGATGACTTCCAAGAAATTGACAACTTCCAGAAGTGCTCTTCCTTTCTATTCTATCTCCAGCATTGTCAGCATCACAGAATCCTACTAAGTTGTAATCTTAGGATCTTCTGTAAACTAAACCAACATTAGTAGTACCTTTCAGATACCTCAGAATTCTCTTAACCGCAGTTAAATGAGATTCTCTCGGATCTGATTGGAATCTAGCACACAAACAAACACTGAAGAGAATGTCAGGTCTAGAAGCAGTTAGGTATAGAAGAGATCCAATCATACCTCTGTACAACTTCTGATCTACCTTCTTACTTACCTCATCCTTACCTAGGACACATGTTGGATGCATAGGAGTTTTGGCTTCTTTGCTTTCAGAAAGATTAAACTTCTTCAGAAGTTCTTTCACATACTTCGTTTGATGAACATAGGTTCCTTCTGATGTTTGATTGATTTGAATCCCAAGGAAATACTTGAGTTCACCCATCATGCTCATCTCAAACTCAGCCTGCATAGACTCAGCAAACTCCTTTCCAAGTGTAGCATTAGATGTTCCAAAGATAATATCATCAACATATATTTGACAAATTAAAATATCCTTTTTAAATGTTTTACAGAAGAGAGTAGTGTCCACTTTTCCTCTAGTGAAACCATTTTCCAGAAGGAAAGAACTCAAACGTTCATACCAAGCTCTAGGAGCTTGTTTCAATCCGTATAATGATTTATTTAATTTAAAAACATGATTTGGAGACATGGAGTCTTCAAAACCAGGAGGTTGATGGACATAAACTTCTTCATCTATGTAACCATTTAAGAAGGCACTCTTAACATCCATCTGATAAAGAGTGATGTTGTGTTGAGTGGCAAAAGAAATTAATAGACGAATAGATTCTAACCTGGCCACTGGTGCAAAGGTTTCTGTGTAGTCAATCCCTTCTTGCTGACTATAACCTTGAGCAACCAGTCTGGCTTTGTTTCTTACCACTTCTCCCTTCTCGCTTAGCTTGTTTCTGAATACCCACTTAGTGCCAATGATGTTAAATCCTTTTGGTCTAGGAACCAAGTCCCATACATCATTCCTTGTAAACTGATTGAGTTCTTCTTGCATGGCAATTATCCAGTCTGGATCTTCTAGAGCTTGATCAACAGAAGTTGGCTCGATCAAAGAAACAAGACCTAATTGACATTCTGCATTGTTCTTAAGGAATGCCCTTGTTCTGATGGGATCATCTTTCTTCCCAAGGATCACATCTTCTGAATGAGCTGAAGCAAGTCTAGGTGATCTTCTGACTGTTGGCTCTTCAGAAGTTCTCAGATTTTCCAAGGATGTAGCAACTTGATCTTCTGATTCTTTGCTGCTTTGGTTTTCAGCTTCTGAAACTTTTCTTCTTGGTTCTTCAACTTCTGAGATATCAATATCAAAATCTGCAAAATTCTCAAACTGCTTTGGCTATTCAAGACCAAGCTTATCATCAAACCTGATATTGATTGATTCTTCTACAATCAATGTTTCAGTATTGTATACTCTGTAGCCTTTAGAGCGTTCAAAATATCCAAGAAGGAAACACTTTTGTGCCTTAGAATCAAACTTACCAAGATGATCTTTAGTGTTCAGAATAAAACAAACACATCCAAAAGGATGAAAATATGAAATGTTGGGCTTTCTGTTCTTCCACAATTCATAAGGAGTCTTATTTAGAATAGGTCTTATAGAGATTCTATTCTGAATATAACATGTAGTGTTTATTGCTTCTGCCCAGAAGTGCTTAGCCATATTGGTTTCGTTGATCATGGTTCTGGCCATTTCTTGTAGAGTCCTATTCTTTCGTTCTACAACTCAATTTTGTTGTGGAGTTCTAGGACAAGAGAAATCATGGGCAATACCATTTTCTTTGCAGAACTCCTCAAAGAATTTGTTCTCAAATTCACCACCATGATCACTTCTGACCTTTATGATTTTACACTCCTTCTCAGTTTGGGTCTGAGTGCAGAATTCACAGAACACTGAATGAGACTCATCCTTGTGTTTCAAGAACTTTACCCATGTCCAGCGGCTATAATCATCAACGATGACTAATCCATATTTCTTCCCTTTTACAGATGCTGTTTTGACTGGGCCAAACAGATCAATGTGCAAAAGTTCTAACGGCCTTGAGGAAGAGACAACATTCTTAGACTTGAATGCAGGTTTGGAGAACTTGCCCTTCTGACATGCTTCACAAAGAGCATCTGATTTTTATTTCAGATTAGGGAGTCCTCTGACAAGATTTAGTTTGTTAATCTGAGAAATCTTTCTCAAACTAGCATGTCCTAATCTCCTGTGCCAGACCCATTGCTCTTCAGAAACAGACATAAAACAAGTCACCTTCTGATTCTTAAGATCCTGAAGATCTGTCTTATAAATGTTGTTCTTTCTCTTGCTTGTAAATAGGATTGAGCCATCCTTCTGACTTACAGCCTTGCAAGACTTTTGATTAAAGATTATGTCATAACCATTGTCACTTAATTGACTTATGGATAATAAGTTATGAGCTAATCCATCTACTAGAAGAACATTAGAAATATAAGGAGAGTTACCAGACTTTATAGTTCCTGAGCCAATAATTTTTCCCTTCTGATCTCCTCCAAACTTCACTTCTCCAGCAGATTTAAGCACCAGGTCTTGGAACATAGACTTTCTTCCTGTCATGTGTCGCGAGCATCCAGAGTCCAGGTACCATGACATGTTGTGCTTTTCCTTCTTTGCAGCCAAGGATATCTGCAATAGGAATAATCTTTTCCTTAGGTACCCACATCTTCTTGGGTCCTTTCTTGTTAGTTTTCCTCAAGTTCTGATTGAACTTGGGTTTAGCATTATAGGAAATAGGAGGAACAAAATGATAGTTTATGTTCTGAGTTCCATGATATTTCTTAGGTTTTGTCATATGCTTCTTGGTGTGTATTATGTGAAAACTTTGAGCATGTGATGTGTGCCTAATATCATGGGAGTGGCCAAATTTAAATTGGTTATACAGAGGCTTGTATGATATTTTCATATCATCCACAGATTCAAGCTTGTATGGGATTTCACCCTCATAACCAATGCCAGCTCTTTTGTTTCCTGACACAGCATATATCATAGATGCAAGTTGACTTCTGCCAATACTTCTAGATAAAAACTTTCTGAAACTTAAGTCATATTCTTTCAGAATATTGTTCAGACTTGGACTAGATTTTTCAGAGACAGAAGGAGATCCAGTGTTTTTGGATAAATTTAAAACTTTTTCCTTCAGTTCAGAATTCTCCACTTCAAGCTTCTTAGTTTCAAACTCAAATAGCTTTTTCAGCTTCTTGTATTTGATACTAATCTGAGACTTGAGTTCCAGAAGTTCTGTTAGACTGGAAACTAACTCTTCTCTAGATAGTTCAGAAAATACCTCTTCAGAATCTGATTCTGATGTAGATTCTGATCCGTCATCCATTATGGTCATTAGTGCTAGATTTGCCTGCTCATCTTCAGAGTCTGATTCTGATTCTGAATCATCCCATGTTGCCATAAGACCTTTCTTCTTATGAAACTTCTTCTTGGGATTCTCCTTCTGAAGTTTTGGACACTCGTTCTTGTAATGTCCAGGCTCATTGCACTCATAGCAGACAGCCTTCTTCTTGTCAGATCTTCTGTCACCAGAAGATTCTCCTCGTTCAAATCTCTTTGAACTTCTGAAGCCTCTGAACTTCCTTTGCTTGCTCTTCCAGAGTTGGCTTACCCTTCTGGAGATCATGGACAATTCATCTTCTTCTTCAGATTCTGATTCTTCAGGATCTTCTTCTCTAGCCTGAAAAGCGTTAGTGCATTTTTTAACATTAGATTTTAATGCAATAGACTTACCTTTCTTCTGAGGTTCATTTGCGTCAAGTTCAATCTCATGACTCCTCAGGGCACTGATCAGCTCTTCCAAAGAAACTTCATTCAGATTCTTCGCAATCTTGAATGCAGTTACCATTGGGCCCCATCTTCTGGGCAAGCTTCTGATGATCTTCTTTACATGATCAGCTTTGGTGTAGCCTTTGTCCAGAACTCTTAATCCAGCAGTCAGAGTTTGAAATCTTGAAAACATCTTCTCAATGTCTTCATCATCCTCCATCTTGAAGGCTTCGTACTTCTGGATTAGTGCAAGAGCTTTGGTCTCCTTAACTTGAGCATTTCCTTCATGAGTCATTTTCAAGGACTCATATATGTCATGGGCCGTTTCCCTGTTATATATCTTCTCATACTCAGCATGAGAGATAGCATTAAGCAAAACAGTCCTGCATTTGTGATGATTTTTGAAATATTTCTTTTGATCATCAGTCATTTCGCTTCTCGTGAGCCTTACACCAGTAGTTTTAATAGGATGTTTGTAACCATCCAACAGAAGATCCCATAGATCAGCATCCAGACCAAGAAAGTAACTTTCTAATTTATCTTTCCAATATTCAAAGTTTTCACCATCGAATATTGGTGGTCTAGTGTAACCATTGTTACCATTACCATTGTATTGCTCAGCGGAGCCAGATGTAGATGAAGGTGGTGGAGTCTCAACCATCTTGACTTAATGTTTTTCTCTTCCTGAATCTTTTCTAAACACGGTTAAGTGCTTGCACCTTAGAACCGGCGCTCTGATACCAATTGAAGGATAGAAAAACACTTATAAAGGGGGGGTTTGAATAAGTGTAGTTTCAAAAACTCGTAAGATAAAAATAATTTGCACAAGTATTTTTATCCTGGTTTGTTGTTAACTAAACTACTCCAGTCCACCCTATACAAGGTGATTTACCTCAACTGAGGATTTAATCCACTAATCACACGAGATTACAATGGTTTTCCACTTAGACAACTTCTAATTCTTCTAGAGTCTTCTGATCACAACTTGATCACTCTAGGAACAACTGCTTAGAGACCTTCTAAGACTTCTCTAGAGTATACTGATCACAACCCGATCACTCTAGTCCTTTACAATTTAATGTAAACAAATTCTAAGAGTATTACAATTGCTTCTTAAAAGAGATAATCACAAACTGTGATATTTCTCTTACAGATTTAAGCTTAGACTCACTAAAGTATTACAACAGTAATGTAGTGAGGTTGAAGATGAAGTTTGATAGCTTTTGAAGTGAACAGCAAGATAGTATCAGAGATAGTTCAGAATTCGTTCAAAGTGCGTCCAAAATTCGTAACCTTGCTTCTCATCAGAACTTCATTTATATAGGCGTTTGAGAAGATGACCGTTGGGAGCATTTAATGCTTTGCGTATTCCGTACAGCATTGCATTTAATGTTTCACTGTTTTGTCAACTACCTCGAGCCTTGCTTTTGCTGTGACTACTGACATTGCCTTTAATAGCTTCTAACGTTCCTTTTGTCAGTCAGCGTAGCCTGCCATCTAGTACTTGATTCTGATTTGTTCTTTGTAAATACTGCGTTGAATATCATCAGAGTACAAACAGCTTGGTGCAGAGCATCTTCTGATCTTCTGATCTTGATATGCTTCTGAGCGTGATTCCATGACTTCAGTGCTTCTGCTTCTGAACTCAAGTTCTTCTGATGCTTCTAATAGACCATGTTCTGATTCTGCTTGACCATCTTCTGATGTCTTGCCAGACCATGTGCTGAAGTTGCATACTGAACCTTCTGAGTCAAAGCTTCTTAGCGCTGATTTGTGCATACTCTTTATATATTTCCTGAAAAGGAAATTGCATAGGATTAGAGTACCACATTATCTTGAGCAAAATTCATATACATTGTTATCATCAAAACTAAGATTATTGATCAGAACAATTCTTGTTCTAACACTATGAATTTGTTTTTAAAAACCTAGTGGACCTGTTATTCAAATTGGTTTTATATAAAGAGAGAAAACATAATCTCATCACATGGACTTGGAGTGGATGTTTTACTAATTAAAGACATAGTGAAAATGATTAAAAAGCTTAGAATGAACTTCAAAAGAGTGATCATACCTCCTAAGTTGAGATAACGATTTGTCCAGTAAAAGAGGATTCCATGTCGACTCCTTCCTTGGATTGAAACCTATAGGAATACCAAGAAAATAAAAATTATTCTCCTCCACCTTACAAGAGAGGAAATGAGAAGCGGCCTCCAATAAATTGTTGGAAGTATTATAAATTCATATCAATTTACTTTTGTGATGATTAATTCCAAGTCCCGAAACAAGTTCAAGCGCCCAAAGCACTGCCTTAATCGCCCAAACATGTTTCCAAGAGCCTTCTCCCACAATTAAAGTGTCATCCGCAAATTGAAGGATATCAACCCAACAAGACCCGTTGATAGAAAATCTCCCAAAATCCCCAACATCAATGGATTTTCTAGCTAACCCCGTTAGGCCTTCCACCACTAAAACATAAAGAAAAGGTGAAAGCGGATCACGTTGTCTCAAACCTCTAGAAACCTCAAACTCCCTACTGGGACTACCATTAACAAGAACCGGCATGTTGCTTTTAAAATTCAATAACTCCATCCACCACCTTCACTTACTACCAAAACCCATTCTCTTTAACATGTACCTAAAAAAGCTCCAACTTACTTTATCGTAGGCCTTTTCAAAATCAACTTTAAAAAGAATGCAATTAGTACCTTTTTTCCTCGCGTAATCCACCACCTCTTTAGCTACTAACACCCATCCAACAATTGTCTTTCGGGAATCAAAAGCGTTTTGACAAGGAGAAATGATGGAATTCAAAACACTTCTTTACTCCACCATCTAAGTTTGTCTTTTAAAAGTCTAAGCTTTTCTTTCAAGACAAAATCTCCCCTTCCTTCCACTTTCATACTATTCCACTCTTTCTCCACAAAAGGAAGAAAATAATTGAAAGAAAACCATTGATTTTGGCCCCCAATTTGAATTATCTCCCACTATCCAAATCAGACTATGATCCGAAATATCCCTTGAACCAATAGATTCACCAATGACTCCCCATCGATTGATAACGTTATTCGATAAGAGAAACCGGTCTATTCTACTCATCGATTTCCCATCTCTACTATACAAAGAATTTTTTTCTATTTAGATGGTACATCAACCAAAGTGCTCTTGTTAATGAATTCCGCAAAAAGATCCGCTTCGTTGTGATTTATCATCTCCGCCCCACCTTTCCTTTCTCTACTAATTTTAATAGCATTAAAGTCTCCTGTAACACCCCAATTCTACCCAGGCATATAGGTACAAATATCAGAGTATAAAAATTAAATTCATAAAAACAATTAGGGCGTTACACTTAAGTAACCACATAACCAAACATAACATACTCGCAAAAGATACGTAACACAAATAATCAAAGAGGACGGATACACATAAACACCTGAATGTATTCATACATATATAAATGCATCGGTAAACAAAATATCCACAACATTCTTCCAAAATACATCGCATGAGAAGGTATCCAAAATACATAATACGAATGCATCTAAAGGATCAAATATACATCAAAAGGATCCTATAAGCATTATCTACAAAATAAGTGTTCGATCCCCCCTAGGTGTTACGTATCACGAGCGGATGACACCAAAACGGACGACTACAAAGAGAGCACCTACACTTGCGGATCACCTGCACATTACCCACGAGTAGGTAACATTAAGGCAGAAGGGTGAGAATACAATTCATAATGAAAGCATGATCAATATAGTAATGCCCACAATATCCTTAAGAATCATATAACAAGATAATCCAATAAGTCAACCACAATCAATATATAAGTAATGCGGTACATGAATGATAACATAAATTATAAAGAATGACGATGATGAATGAGACTCGACTATGCGTATGCATGTGGTACCAAATCCGGAGTAAAACTCCTCCTTGTCATTATGACAAATACACCTGCCAAGCATTATGCTGGGACTTTATTCCACTCAGGAAGCCCGCAGGCTGTCGTCATCGAGCACGCAGCTCCCACTGATGACCTCTTGCCACTCAGGCTCATTCCATTACCGAGCATTAAGCCCCTACTGGTAACCATGCCCGCAGGCTATCTGTTAACAGCATTCCGCCATTAACGTATTGAAATGTTATGTTGTGCATACAAACGACTCGATTACATAACAACAACAACAATAATATAACTCGGTCACATATCCTCATCACACCGGTTATATTAATCCACACGGATACATCATCAAAATTGCCACTCAGGCGTTCATATTCACACAGCACACATATACCGTCAAAACATACTTGATTAGCAAATATCATTTCACAAAAATACATTTATGAAAAATTCATTCAACCACTAACACACTCCTCCTTATCATAAAGCATACTCAAGGGTTCTCATAATACTTCAAACGGCGCGTAGAAACGACCCACGGTTCAAAAGATACAACAAAACGAAGTTTGGAAAAACAAAATTTCACACAGTCCGCTTGAGCTCCGCTCAGCGGACCCAGACAGAAAAATCACCAAACGAAAATACAGAACCTCCGCTCAGCGGACCCGGACAGAGATTTCCTGCAAAAGAACCTCCGCTCAGCGGACCCCCTCCGCTCAGCGGACCTGCGTAAACCCAGAAAACCAGTTCTGCAACAGACCGTCTCAGCTCCCTCTAAACCATTCAAAACCCATTTAAACCTTCATCCCAACACCAATACAACACAAACATGCTATATATACACCTAATCCATGATTATCATATGGTTGGATCATCACATATTATCTTTGACCTATATTTCTTCATAAGCAAGAAAACATGGAGAAATGAAAAACAGACATGATCCATGGGAATATCTATCATCATAGTACACATACACACCACAAAATCAAGTTTATATCTTCAAAACTCACAAAATACACAATTTACCATTGTTGAACAAGCTTGGAAAAGAGGAAGAACAAGAACAAAGCATACAAAACTACAAGAACCATACAATCAAGATAAACTATATTCATCCCCCTTACCTTGGTTGGATTCTTGGCTCTAGCTTGGTTTGGATTCTACAACTCTCTTCTTCTCTTTGTTTTTCTCTTCTTTCTCTTCTCTTCCCAAGTTCTCTTTCTTTCTTTCTATCTCAAAATATCTCATTTTCTCTCTATATCAAAATATCTCTTTCTATTTCTCTACTTCTCATTTTCCCCCACTCAACTTTCATAAATTCTAATTTTGGCCCAAATGTCACTAAACATTAATTCTAACCAATTAACACCCAAAACATAATAATTACACACATGGAAAGTAATAAGTAAAATATTAGCATACTTAATATTTACCGACTGACTCGACTCGAAAACGGTAAAATTAGGAAAATGTAGCAAACATCACAATTAATCAGAAAAACACATTTACGGGCGTTACATCTCCTCCCAAAATCCAATCACCATCTTTGAAAGACTCCTTCAAAAGAAACAAGTCCCTCCATAATGTTTTCTTCTTACTCAATCGCACGAGGAATATATGTTCACCACATAGTAGATATTATTCTTCCAACAAATTTTAATCCTCAAGTATCCCACCCCTTTAAAACTATGTGATGAATTCTTCTCTTGGAAGTTTAAAAACCAAAGATGCTCGTTATTGTTTCTTTAATTCTACAAGCTTTCTATTCTCTTTGGAAGTTGAAAAGATTTCATACCTCGACCTGTTCAAATTTATTGTATACATATAATACAAGTTTTGATAACAATTCAAAATTGGTGTAGTGCTAATTCTGGTATGATACGATTGGCATTTTTTCACATATAATATCACAACGGTTATTAGGAACAACCGTTGTTAAAGAGCGCACACTTTTTTGTTTACTACGATGGTCACTTCCTTGCCTCGCAGAGTCTTAGTCTCACGATCTTCAATACGCACTGGCATCGTCTCAACCGTCAGGTTCTCACGCACTTGCACATCATCCATCTGAATCACATGGGACAGATCCGCAACGTATCTCCTCAACTGAGACACATGGAATACATCGTACAGATTAGAAAGACTTGGCGGTAACGCCACCCGATACGCAACTTTGCCAACTCGCTCCGATATCTGATAAGGACCAATAAAACGCGGAGTAAGCTTCCTCGATTTCAAAGCTCGTCCAACACCAGTCATAGGTGTAACTCTTAAGAATACATGATCACCGGCTTGGAATTCCAAATCTTTCCTTCGCTTGTCATGATAACTCTTTTGCCTACTCTGTGAACTTCTCATCTTCTCACGAATAAATTTCACCTTCTCTGTAGTCTCTCTTACTATTTCAGGTCCGAGTACCACACTCTCGCCCGATTCAAACCAACACAGTGGGGTTCTACACTTACGACCATATAGCGCTTCAAAAGGTGCCATTTCGATACTAGAATGAAAACTGTTGTTGTAAGTGAATTCTATCAACGGAAGATAAGTATCCCACGAACCTCCCTTCTCTAGAACACATGCCCTCAACAAGTCTTCTAACGATTGAATAGTCCTTTCGGTCTGACCGTCTGTCTGAGGATGATAAGCCGAACTCAACCTCAACTTAGAACCTAGAGCCTCTTGTAAACCTTTCCAAAAATCTGATGTGAACCTTGGATCTCTATCCGACACAATACCCAACGGTATACCATGCAGTTTCACAATCACCTTGATATAAATCTCAGCCAACTTCGCAACTGGAAAAGTGATGTTAATAGGAATAAAGTGAGCAGACTTTGTCAACCTATCAACAATCACCCAAACCGCATCGAAACCTCTCACAGTATTTGGTAAACTCGTCACAAAGTCCATAGAAATACTATCCCATTTCCACTCTGGAATATCCAACGGTTGCAACAACCCTGCAGGACGCTGATGCTCCACTTTTGACTTCTGACATACCAAACACGCATACACAAACTGAGCCACATCCCTTTTCAAACCAGACCACCAAAAGATCTTCTTCAAATCCTGATACGTCTTATTGGCTCCCGGATGAATACTCAAACTGCTTCTGTGACCTTCCTCTAAAATCATCTTTTTCAGCTCGGAATCATCAGGTACACAAATTCGACCACGAAATCTCAAAACACCCTGACCATCCACTCTGAAGTCGCCATCATCACTTTGATTTGCCACCATAAACAAATCAACAAGTTTCACATCCATTTTCTGTCTCTCGCTAACGGTCGACAGAAAGTCATTCGTCACTTTCAACATACCCATCTTCACACTACCTGGCGTCAATTCACATACTAAACTAAGATCACGAAACTGCTCCAAAAGTTCCCACTCCTCCGCCATCATAGCGGACATATGCAAAGATTTCCGACTCAGAACATCGGCAACCACATTAGCTTTACCAGGATGGTAATTCAAGCTAAAGTCATAGTCCTTCAAGAATTCCAACCACCTACGTTGTCTCATGTTCAACTCTTTCTGATCAAATAAGTATTTCAAACTCTTATGATCACTAAAGACCTCGAACCTTGCACCGTAGAGATAATGCCTCCAAATCTTTAATGCAAAAACCACTGCAGCTAACTCTAAATCATGGGTGGGATAATTCTTCTCATGAATCCTTAACTGCCTCGAAGCGTAAGCCACCACCTTACCTTCCTGCATCAAAACACCACCTAACCCCATATGCGATGCATCACAATACACCACAAACGGTTCCTCAGGATCAGGTAAAACCAAAACCGGAGCTGAAGTCAACCTTCTCTTCAACTCTTCAAAATTCCTTTCACAAACTATGTCCCAAATAAACGCCTTACCCTTGCAAGTAAGCTGAGTTAACGGAAGTGCCAACTTCGAAAAGCCTTCAATGAATCTTCGATAATAACCTGCCAAACCTAAAAAGCTTCTGATCTCAGTAACCGATCTCGGAACCTCCCATTGTAGCACTGCATCTACCTTGGATGGATCCACTGCAATCCCGTTACCTGAAATCACATGACCAAGAAAACTCACCTCTGATAACCAGAACTCGCACTTGGATAACTTAGCATACAACTGCTTCTCCCTCAAAACCTGTAGCACAACACGCAAATGATCCTCATGCTCTTCCGGAGACTTAGAATAAATCAAGATGTCATCTATGAAGACCACAACAAACTTATCCAACTGATCATGGAATATGCGATTCATATACTCCATAAACACACCAGGTGCATTAGAAACTCCGAACGGCATCACCAAAAACTCATAATGCCCGTACCGAGTTCTAAACGCAGTCTTCTGAATATCTTCTTCCTTCACCCGAATCTGATGGTAACCAGATCTTAAATCAATCTTGCTAAACACACTGGCTCCCACCAACTGATCCATCAAGTCGTCAATCCTAGGAAGCGGATACTTATTCTTAATCGTCACCTTGTTCAACTGGCGATTATCAATACACAACCTCATGCTTCCATCCTTCTTCTTTACCAACAACACTGGAGCTCCCCATGGTGAAACACTAGGCCTCACAAAATGTTTTGCTAGCAACTCTTCCAATTGTTTCTTTAATTCCACTAACTCTGATGCCGACATTCTATACGGCGCCATAGAAACAGGCCTCGTACCAGGAACTAGATCTATGGAAAACTCCACCTCTCTCTTTGGCGGCACATCAGAAAAGTCTTCAGGAAACACTTCGGGAAATTCTCGCACTATTGGAAAATCCCCAACTGCAGCTCGACTCTCCACAGTCAACGATGCAAACACACCAAACAATTGTGCCCCATCTTCTAACAGTCAATTCAACTCCTTGATAGATAAGACATCAAATTCCACATCCTTCTCAAGAAATGGAAACCTCACCAACTTATGATAACAATCGATATGGACACGATTATTCATCAACCAATCCATTCCCAGAACCACGTCTAACTCGTTCATCGACAAACAAATCAAATCAACAGTAAAGTCCTTACCGAAGATTGATACCGGACAATTCTTACAAACTAGAGAAGTAGTCACCGACCCCATTGCTGGTAAATCGATAACCATCTCACCACCCAAATCGGATAGAACAAGACCTAATCTTTTAACACAATCATCGGCTATAAAACAATGCGAAGCACCCGTATCAATAATAGCAATTAAAGAAATGCCATTAATAAAACAAGTACCTCTGATCAGTCGATCACCCTTGTCCGTCTGAGTTCCAGCCAAAGCAAACACCTTCCCACCAGCTTGAACTTTCTTCTTCTGACATTGGCCGCTCATGTGTCCCTCTTCACCATAATTAAAACACACTATTCCCTTGAATGTACAGTCGGATGACAAATGTCCTGCCCTCCCACACTTGAAACATTTCCTCGAGTCACCATTGCAGACATTACTTTTGTGGCCAGGTTTACCACACTTAAAACATACAATCTTAGCAGGAGCATCTCCCCCACTAAACCTTGGTCCATAATTCATCTTTTTCTTACCCTTCCCTCCATCATACGGCGTCCCACGATTCTACGGGCCTTTGTTCCTCTTTTCATTAATCACCTTATGATGAGCATTATTATCCTCATCATAAATCCTACAGCTGTCCACCAAATCTGGAAACACCCGAATCTTCTGATACCCTACCGCCTTCTTGATATCAGAACGTAACCCATTCTGGAACTTAATGCACTTAGAAAATTCTGCTCCCTCACCAACAAAGTGCGGGTAGAATTTCACAAGTTCATTAAACTTTGCCGCATATTTTGACACAGACATGCTGCCTTGAACCAAAGCCAGAAACTCAGTCTCTTTCTTTCCACGGACATCCTCCGGATAATACTTCCTCAAAAACTCCCTCTTGAACACCGTCCAGGAAATCTCTTCACCGGTTGCTTCTAACCTTGCCAAAGTCTCCAACCACCAATCATCAGCCTCCACAGCTAACTGATGAGTGCCATACCTGACTTTCTGCTCTTGCATGCAATCCATCACACGAAAGATCCTCTTCATCTCCTTCATCCAAGTCAAGGCTCCCTCGGGGTCATGCGTTCCCTTAAACACAGGAGGATTCTCCCTCTGGAAAGTCGCTAAACTCCGAGACCTTGCATTCTCATCCGTATGCATAGCTTCAGCCATAGCTTGCAATGCAGCAACAATAGCAGCGTCATTACGTCCAGCCATCTCTAAACTTCATAATAACACCAAGAGAAGTAAGCCCAAAAAAAATAACACAAGAATTGTTAGACCAAACGACACGACACTTGGTCGGACAAGACCGACCCGCTCTGATACCACTAATGTAACACCCCAATTCTACCCAGGCATATAGGTACAAATATCAGAGTATAAAAATTAAATTCATAAAAACACATAACTAAACATAACATACTCGCAAAAGATACGTAACACAAATAATCAAAGAGGACGAATACACATAAACACCTGAATGTATTCATACATATATAAATGCATCGGTAAACAAAATATCCACAACATTCTTCCAAAATACATCGCATGAGAAGGTATCCAAAATACATAATACGAATGCATCTAAAGGATCAAATATACATCAAAAGGATCCTATAAGCATTATCTACAAAATAAGTGTTCGATCCCCCCTAGGTGTTACGTATCACGAGCGGATGACACCAAAACGGACGACTACAAAGAGAGCACCTACACTTGCGGATCACCTGCACATTACCCACGAGTAGGTAACATTAAGGCAGAAGGGTAAGAATACAATTCATAATGAAAGCATGATCAATATAGTAATACCCACAATATCCTTAAGAATCATATAACAAGATAATCCAATAAGTCAACCACAATCAATATATAAGTAATGCGGTACATGAATGATAACATAAATTATAAAGACTGACGATGATGAATGAGACTCGACTATGCGTATGCATGTGGTAACAAATCCGGAGTAAAACTCCTCCTTGTCATTATGACAAATACACCTGCCAAGCATTATGCTGGGACTTTATTCCACTCAGGAAGCCCGCAGGCTGTCGTCATCGAGCACGCAGCTCCCACTGATGACCTCTTGCCACTCAGGCTCATTCCATTACCGAGCATTAAGCCCCTACTGGTAACCATGCCCGCAGGCTATCTGTTAACAGCATTCCGCCATTAACGTATTGAAATGTTATGTTGTGCATACAAACGACTCGATTACATAACAACAACAACAATAATATAACTCGGTCACATATCCTCATCACACCGGTTATATTAATCCACACGGATACATCATCAAAATTGCCACTCAGGCGTTCATATTCACACAGCACACATATACCGTCAAAACATACTTGATTAGCAAATATCATTTCACAAAAATACATTTATGAAAAATTCATTCAACCACTAACACACTCCTCCTTATCATAAAGCATACTCAAGGGTTCTCATAATACTTCAAACGGCACGTAGAAACGACCCACGGTTCAAAAGATACAACAAAACGAAGTTTGGAAAAACAAAATTTTACACAGTCCGCTTGAGCTCCGCTCAGCGGACCCAGACAGAAAAATCACCAAACGAAAATACAGAACCTCCGCTCAGCGGACCCGGACAGAGATTTCCTGCAAAAGAACCTCCGCTCAGCGGACCCCCTCCGCTCAGCGGACCTGCGTAAACCCAGAAAACCAGTTCTGCAACAGACCGTCTCAGCTCCCTCTAAACCATTCAAAACCCATTTAAACCTTCATCCCAACACCAATACAACACAAACATGCTATATATACACCTAATCCATGATTATCATATGGTTGGATCATCACATATTATCTTTGACCTATATTTCTTCATAAGCAAGAAAACATGGAGAAATGAAAAACAGACATGATCCATGGGAATATCTATCATCATAGTACACATACACACCACAAAATCAAGTTTATATCTTCAAAACTCACAAAATACACAATTTACCATTGTTGAACAAGCTTGGAAAAGAGGAAGAACAAGAACAAAGCATACAAAACTACAAGAACCATACAATCAAGATAAACTATATTCATCCCCCTTACCTTGGTTGGATTCTTGGCTCTAGCTTGGTTTGGATTCTACAACTCTCTTCTTCTCTTTGTTTTTCTCTTCTTTCTCTTCTCTTCCCAAGTTCTCTTTCTTTCTTTCTATCTCAAAATATCTCATTTTCTCTCTATATCAAAATATCTCTTTCTATTTCTCTACTTCTCATTTTCCCCCACTCAACTTTCATAAATTCTAATTTTGGCCCAAATGTCACTAAACATTAATTCTAACCAATTAACACCCAAAACATAATAATTACACACATGGAAAGTAATAAGTAAAATATTAGCATACTTAATATTTACCGACTGACTCGACTCGAAAACGGTAAAATTAGGAAAATGTAGCAAACATCACAATTAATCAGAAAAACACATTTACGGGCGTTACATCTCCTCCCAAAATCCAATCACCATCTTTGAAAGACTCCTTCAAAAGAAACAAGTCCCTCCATAATGTTTTCTTCTTACTCAATCGCACGAGGAATATATGTTCACCACATAGTAGATATTATTCTTCCAACAAATTTTAATCCTCAAGTATCCCACCCCTTTAAAACTATGTGATGAATTCTTCTCTTGGAAGTTTAAAAACCAAAGATGCTCGTTATTGTTTCTTTAATTCTACAAGCTTTCTATTCTCTTTGGAAGTTGAAAAGATTTCATACCTCGACCTGTTCAAATTTATTGTATACATATAATACAAGTTTTGATAACAATTCAAAATTGGTGTAGTGCTAATTCTGGTATGATACGATTGGCATTTTTTCACATATAATATCACAACGGTTATTAGGAACAACCGTTGTTAAAGAGCGCACACTTTTTTGTTTACTACGATGGTCACTGGACTGTGATTGAAAGTGCCACATATACTACCACACACTACATAACAAAGCTTGGTCCTACGTGATTAAATATCTTTCCCAACTGTTGTTAAATATCTTTTTTATAGTAGTGATGAATATGGAAGTAAAGCATAATTACACCTGGGTTATTAAAGCTATACTTGAGCATAGAGATAATATACAAAATATGGAGGAATGAGGGAAAATTATGGAATGGAGGAAATTCAACATGAGTAAAGTCTACAACATAATTCAGAACTACACTCAGAAACCTGAATGAAGGAATTTGGTGATGAACAATAACGCCCGTCCCCGAGTTGTTTTTATACTATGGCTTGTATGCCATGAAAGATTGGCCACGAAGGATAGTCTGCATAGATTCAGGATGATAGGAAATACTGGCGGCTGCTTATGTTCAGGCGAGGAAACGATCAACCATCTGTTATTCGACTGTCCTACTACAAAGAAGATTTGGATTGAGATTTTTGACTGGATCCAAGTTATGCATAGGCCCCAGGAGTGGAAAATGGAGATCAAATGACTTATTCAAATGGTGAAAGGAAAAGGTGCTAAAGCTGCTGCCCTCAAAATGGCAGTAGCAGAGACGGTTTATGAAGTTTGGAATCTTAGGAATAAAAAAGTTTTCGACAATAAGGCGGATATCACACGTATAGGGAAGACAATTATAGACAATATTATTTACAGAGGATGGAATAATAAGAAGTTGAGGAAATACATAGTCATCTTTATGATAGAAGGATGATAGTCATATAGTCTTTTTGATTATTTAGTAGCTGGATCCCAATTGGATCGCTTGTAATTACTGCTTTTTTGAAATTAATCAAAAGTTTTTTTTTAAAAAAAAAATTATATTATATCCATATTTTATTTTTAACTTTTTTTTATTCTATGTCTTATTCTTATTATTTATTTATTAAACTATGTAATAATCTGTTTTAACTTTACCTTTTTAAAAAAATGTGGTTACATATGAATTTAACATATATAAAAGAGGAAAAAAAGTACTTTCTTTAAAATATATTAACAATTTTGTCATGCCAAAAAAAAGTGCAACGTACAAATTCATATATACGCAAATATATTCTATTTTTTTTTTAAAAACAAGAATCTATTAATAGGGAGAACTAGGGGTTCTCCAACCTTGATACACAAAAAATAGCCAAAACCCTCAAAAACAATATTACAAACCAATTAAAATTACGACATAAAAGACAAATGATCTTTTTGCTAAAATCGTAAAAGATACAATTGAAATAAGCAATCTCGTTAAAGGAAGACCACCTCCAAACCAAAATCTTAATATTCTACACCATATTGTTAATATTCCAAGTCTCGTTATTAAAACAAAAGTCATTCCTTGTCAACCAAATAATCCAAGTAGTGGCTAACCATAACACCCCTAATTTGCCAATCTTAACTCTTTTGGCACGGCTCGAAGCATGTCATTCCATAAAAAATGGAATACACCCTTTCTGCTTCCAACCCAAAAAATCCACTCACGAAACAATTTCTTTCAAATGCATATCACAAGACACACAATTTAAATTAAAAGAAGTAAAGTTAATACCACTGTGCATCAAAAGATCTTTAGTCGGAAGTCTATTCATAAATACACGAATATTATCTATATTCATATAAAATAATTTAAATAAATAAATGGTAAAAAATATGAATCAATTAATATTTTTTTTTATAATTAAAAAGAGAAAGTTTTAATTTTGTTTATTTTTATTAATATAAACAATAAAAAATATTTTATTATATAATCTAGAACTGTTGTAAAATTATTAAAATTGTTTACTTTAAAATAAAAAATTTATAATTATAAATTAAAGGTTCAGTATTTCTTTCTCTGAAAAAACAAAAAAACAAAAAATATTGCCAGTAACACAACTTAAACAATTATTCTACCGTTAATTCAACAACACTCTTCAAATAGATTACTAAAAAAACAATTAAAGAAGGTTTGTTCAAACAAACCAACACTCTTTACTTATGTTTGTAATTGATTTCAACTTTCAACTTCCAACTTCATGCTAGTGGTTTAGATAGATCCCTTTTTGTCATCATTAGTTGGAAAATTTATAAAACTAGAAATGAAAAAATATTTAGTCAAATAGAAAACCCTACTACTTGGTTGATTACAAATTATAATTCAAACTTCCATGTTTTATCTTTGCATGTTTTGAACACTCCCACTATCTTGCAAAAGTAGAGTGGTTGCACCAAAATGAAAAAAATATTCCAGTCAAATAGAAAGCCTACTTGGTTGATTAAAAAAATTTATTTGTTTGTGTTAGTCAATACGTGAATAGAAAAATAGAAAAATGAATAACAGTTACAATCGATCACTTTCATGCATTTAATTCAGAGAAATAGTGGCTGAGCAAGAGCTATACTTTTAAGTTCCAAGGCAATGCATTACGGTCAAGTTCAACAATGAACAGTGAGATTCTCTTCAAGTAAGTGGAAAATTGCAGTACTATTTTCAGTTTCCATTCCATTACTAGTACGGGTAATACGTACGGCCGGTGCCACTTTTTTGTTTAGTCTAGGTTACGACAGCAAACTTGATTTCGTAAAACAAAATTTCTACAAGTCTAACCGACACTTGAGTTTCTATTTGAATAATCACAAAGAACATAGAGAAGAATCTCATCATGATTCCCACTATTGGGACATGTAGAGGATATGGACAAACCACACCCACTCCCGCGTTTGTTTGTTATTAAGAATACGTCTATCAGACAGCAACCACATGAAAGTTTGAATATGGCGCTACCCCTTCGATGATAGGTTGATTATGAAGGAACATGTTGTAAGCATTTTGAATTGTGATTTGATGCCTACTAGTGCCTCCCCACTTAATAGTGTCCGGCTCAAAATACTTCATCTAGTCCTTAAGGTTTTGAGTTGAGATGTTGTGTCTCGTTCATTTGTGGTTCTGAAGCATTGATTCTATTGGTGCTCCCGACTCACCCAGACTCCTCAACGGTGGTATCAGATCCTGGTTCGAAAAAGGGACCGGCTTACGCGTAGTTGAAGAAAGTCAACGCATACAAGAGAATGTAGAAGAGAGAGCTTCCACTTGAGGGGGAGCATTGTAGACTCACACTTGAGGGGGAGTGTTGAGAATAATGCAAGTGTGAGTGTAGGAAAAATAGTCACACATTGGATAGGAATGTGGTGACTTGAGCATTTATAAATGGGAGAACCCAATCACCTATCACCTTAAGGTTTTAGGTGGAGAAGTGGTGTGTCTCCCACAAATTTGTGTTGCTCAAAGAAAAGTCCCGAAAATACCAATGCTACTCGCTCGATCCTCCCCCGATTCTTGCGCTAACAAATGGTATTAGAGAGTGTGAGTGATTAAAGTCCCACATTGCTTATAAATGAGCGGAATGTTGGATTTATAAGAGAGATGACTCATTTACCTAACACCTTAAGGTTCTGGGTTGAGATATGGCGTCTCCCTCACTTGTGATCCTGGAGCATTGATACCATTGGTGCTCCCGACTCACCCGAACTCTGCAATAGTGGTATCAGAGCTTGATTCGAGAAAGGGACACTTGAGGGGGGTGTTGAAAATAATGCAAGTGCGAATGTGGGGAAAAATAGTCCCACATTGGATAGAAATGTGGTGACTTGAGCATTTATAAGTGGGAAAACCCACTCACCTATCACCTTAAGGTTTTAGGTGGAGAAATGGTGTGTCTTCCACAAAGGTGTGTTGCTCAAAGGAAAGTCTCGGAAATAACAATGCCCCTCGCTCGACCCTCCCCCGATTGTTGCGCTAATAAATGGTATCAGAGCCGTGGTTCGGCTAGGTGGAGGAATGGGAGCTGGATCCGATGTAGGATCCTATTATAGGATGTGGGAGACTCACACTTGTGGGGGAGAATGTTGGGTGCAAGTGAGAGTGATTAAAGTCCCACATTGCCTATGAATGGGTGGAACGTTGGATGTATAAGAGAGATGGTCTATTTACCAAACACCTTATAGGTTTTGGGTAACGAGCCGTGGAATTTTTTCACCTTGTTATACATCGTGGCACCTCTAGATTTTCTTTTACGTTTTTTATTAACAGAGGTTGAAACAGATGTTGAATGGGAGGCGCTGGTCGAATCGGCCATGACTATCAAGAGACAAACACGTAGAAACAAAATGATCAAGAGACTAACTAACTAACGTTTCGGTGAAAAATCAAATGATCAAGAGATACTATTTCAGTGATATAAATCATTTCAGTTATATAAACCTCAAACATGATAAAGAAGAACAAACGTACAAGTGATTTAAACCACTTCAGTGATATAAACCTCAAACACGATAAAAAAGAACAAACGTACCTCAAACGAGTTTTGAAGAATATCTGTTGGAAAAGTTTTGATGAGCGTTGATAGGTAAATGAAAAGTTAGAAACTAGCTAGTAGTCTGAAATATTTCATGTAAAATATGTGACATGTCGGTTTTATATAAAAATCGACGTGAAAGTATTAATTAAAAATAGAAAATATAAAAAACACAATAGCGACATATTATGGAAATTCATTTAAAAGATATATCAAATCGGTTTTTGATGAAAACCGAGGGAATTGAATATATAAAACAAAAAATTAAAATGGGCTTTTAAAAATAGTAATTTGAAATTATTGATCCAAAATATATTACCTCTCAGTTTGACCAAGTAACCGAGGTTAATACTAAGAAAAAATGAAAAAAATATAACAAAGAAAAAAGGGAAGCGGGAAAGGCGCCAAGAGAGAAATACTAATTAAACCATTGAAAAAAATACTTAAAATACAGTGACTGGGATTCGAAGCGAGCTCCCTTATAGCTATCATCCCTTAGTTTTTTTTTTTTAAAAACTAAGAGAAAATATTGATATTTTTTTTAAAAAATAAAACATGGCGCTCCCTGGACATATACCCTCAATTTTTTATTGTCCTAATGTATGATCAAACTCCTGCTATTTGGAAGTATTCCGAATTTTATTGTATTCACAGGTATTGGTGCGAGGGAAAAAATGACGTTTAGCAATCTCAACGTTTTTGAGCTTGAGTTAAAATGAAATAAAAATAAAACGTATAAACAAGAAAATAAATACATTCTTCAGAGAAAATAACCTATCGATCAGTTTCACTCAACCTATAATACTCGTTATTATCATCATGTATCTCTCTCACATCAGTGTCTATTTCTAAAACACCTACAAGACAAATCACAACCAAGGTTATATCTAACGCAAAGTTGTGAGAACATTCGTATTCTCGCGTCAGCGATCTCTCGCGCGCAACAAAATCACCGAAGCATTAAGCTTAGACACACAAGTGATTGTCAGCTCTAAATCTATCTCTAAAATCCAAAAACTAATAGAAGTTCATCCCTAATCAGAATATGTGAAGTATATCTATATAGTAACACAAATCCAAACATAAATGCAAAAAGATCAAGGAAGACAACAATAACGATTTGTAAAGCATGTTTTATACAACTCCATAAGCGATATATATACATATGTTCAGAGAAAATATACAAACAAACCCAACACAAGAGAAATACACAAAGAGAAAGAGAGATAAATCGAACATCTCACGGGTTGTCAGCTCCGATTGATGAAGAATCCACCTCCGATCATCCAATTGCAAGGCCTAATGTTATTTTCTAAGTTAATCTACCAAAGAATGAAATGGATGGAGTTGGGAGCAAAAAATCCCCAAAATCATATCCTAAAAATATGATTTTTATATTTATAAAAAAAACTGAAAAACACAGACCGGACTTAGCCCACAATGAACTTAGCCCCGGATTTGGGGCTTAGCCCCAAAATCTCTGTCCAGAAATTGAATTTTCAGCTCCAGGACGCGCTAACCCCGCTTTGTAGGCGCTTAGCCCCTTCTGCAACTCTTATTTTCTTCAAAATTTGCACTCTTGAAGCTTTGCTTTTGGCCTTTACTACTCAATGAATCATCCATGCATAAATACCTATAAAATGAATGATAAACTATCAAACGGTACATAAATGAATAAAAAACACAAATTATAGACAATATGTACAAATCTAACTAAAACGTGCGAATTCACGCACAAGTTGAAGAAATAGAGTCAATAAGTGCCACAACCTATATACAAAAATAACTACAATTTGACACTTATCAATAACACAACAACATCACTGCAACAACACCGTAAGAGTCAACAACTCGCATAATCGACACTATTTCATAGAAATTCAGTAACAATTTCCGTTCGACATCATATCATAATTTGTGTTTACTGTTTGTGTTGTATTTATTTCCGATGTCGGTTGCATATATTTATATTATTTATGCTGGCTACACTGGGTTTTTAGTTTTTAATCTTGTAAATATATTCGTATTGCATATTATTGTTTTATTTACTTTCCATTGTGTTATGGTTTCAAGAGTTTGAACTCAGTTTTACTCTTGAATATGTATTGTGTGCGTACATTGTCAGTCGCGTTGTTTGATCTGTATGACTGTGTGGATTGCGTATTAACGATGTAGTATTGTAGATATATGCGTGCTTGTGCTGATTTATGTTTGCTTAGTATTTCAAAATCGATCTAAGCTTCGAAAACATGTTAGCAATGTCTTATGGGTTGTTTGTGACACATTGAGCCTTTGCGTGACAATTCGCGTGCGATGCGGTTTCAAATATTAACTTAATGTTGCGCATCTTCTGATTCCATTGCTATGAGTGCGTTATGTGTTAACAACTTGCTGGATTTTTACTCATACCCTTAGTGAAGGAAAGAAGTGTGTTGATTGGTTGGCTAAACATGGGACTCATTTTGATGTTAATCTTAAATAGTGGACTACTCATGTTAATCTTAAATAGTGAACTACTCATTATCCTCGAATAGCGTAAGTGCTACTTGCATATGCAATGGATGTCTTGAGGTTACATTAGGGGTGTTCAAATTAACCGGCTTTATAAATTATCCATATCCATATCCATATTCGGTTAAAAAAACCGGTTAAATTTAATATGGTTTTTAACCAAATCCACATTTTGGACATTTTATAAATATGGTTTTAACCAAATCCATATTTTGGACAGCCATATCCAAAATAAAAACTAAATTAAAATATTTTATGAAAATCCAATTTTTTTGAAAAATACAAATAAATTAATTTTAAAAAAAATGATAAAGTTAGTTTTTTTTTCGAAAATACAAAAAATTTATTTTATTTCTAAAAACATAAAAAAAATGAGTTTTTTTTAAAAAAATACGAAAAAAATTGTTTTTTTCAAAAATATGAAAAATCAATTTTTTTTAGGAAATACAAAAAAATCGAGTTTTTTTTCAAAAATACGAAAAATCGAGTTTTTTTTAAAATAGTAAAAATCAATTTTAATCGATGTTTTTTTTTTGGAAATATGAAAAGTCAATTTTTTCGGAAATACAAAAAAATTTAGTATTTTTTTAATTACGAAAAAACCATTTTTCATAAATACAAAAAGTTGATTTTTTTGGAAATATGAAAAAACATCAATTTTATTTCCAAATTCGAAAAAAATTGAGTTCTTTCCGAAATACATAAAAAATTGAGTTTTTCAAATAAATACGAAAAACGTATTTTATCGGAATAAACAAAATCAAATTTTTTTAAAAAATTGAGGGTTTTTGAAAAAATGGAAAATTATTTTTTTTTTCGAAAACATGAAAAATTATTTTTTTCTCAAAAAAATACAAATTTTCGAACCGATTTTAAATTAAAATTTGGTTATAACTTTAGAACCAGTTATTGTTGATGCGAGTACAGGGCAAGCAACAAAAGATTTGGAAATATTTATCCGGGAATTATCGTGTCCACATAGATGGTTGTAGAATGTCATTAAACGGTTTTTATGGTTTCGAGCTCGGGTTTGAATGAACAAAAAAATAAAAACGGAAAAGTAATTATTAACACAAAAAGAATTCATTCTTCGGAAAGATAAGATTTATCAAGCATTGCATACAATCTACTTCTCACAAAATTAAACTTATCGATCAGTTATACATAAACCTACGATACCCGTCAATGTCATCACGTATCTCTCACATCAGTGTCCATCTCTGGAGCACCTACGAGATCAACTCACAACCAAGGTTATCTCTAACGCAAAGCTGCGTGAACATCTGTATTCTCGTGTCAGCGATCTCTCGCGCGCCATTTAAACACGAAAGCATTAAGGACAGATACACAAGTGATTGTCAGCTCTAAGTCTATCTCTAGAGTTTAGAAACTAATAGATAATCATCCTAGATAAGGATTGAAGTTTATCTCTAAAGCAACTCAAATCTCAAGCATAGAGCAAAAATCTAAGACAACAATCAACACAGATTTATAAAGCAAGTTTTATATAACGCCATGGGCGACAAATATACATGAGTTCGAAGCAAATACATACACAAAACTCAACTATAAGAGAAAACACAAAGAGGAAGAGAAATGAACCGAAAATCTTCCGATTTGTCAGCTCCGCTTGATGAGCAATCCACCTCCAATCATCCAAACGCAAGCTCCATAGTTGTTTTCTAACCTAATCTAACCTAAAAATGATAGTTTGATGAGTTGGGAACAAATACCCCAAAACATAACCTAAAAAATGTGATTTTTGTCCCTTTTAACGAGCTGCTGTCTCAGAAAAATCTCGCTTAGCGAGCTTAGCTCGCTAAGCGAATAGCAGAAAAAAATCAAATTTTGTTTTCGCCATAACTTGAGAACCGTAACTCTGAATTGTGCCCGGTTCGAAGCGTTGGAAATATTATTCAATGCTCTATCTAACAATGACTAAATGGAAACCAAATTGATGATTTTTCTCATCCTTATTTTGAGCCTATGGAAGCACGCTTCAAGGTGGCTAAGCGAGCTTCTGCATGATTTTCATTTTATTGCTCCAAAACTGTGAAATCAAAGTCGTGCCTTCTTCACTTTATTTCTCGAGGCTCCGATATGCATAAATACCTATAAAACAAAGGAAAGACTATCAAACGGTACACAAAACGAATAAAAACTCTAGAATACGAATATTTACATAAAAGTTGGGATTTTATTACAAAAACCAATCAATAAGTGTCACAATTATATACTCAAAATAACGATATTTTGGCACTTATCTGTTATAAAATGTGGCTATGGATAAACCGATTTTATAACTAGTTATGTTAAAATATAACCATTTATATGGATTGGTTTTATATTTGGTTATAGTAAATGATCGTACCTGATCAGAAGAATCGTCAAGGCAGCAGAATCTGGCTTGAAGAGCAAGATGGGGGGGGTTACCTGCAAGGTCCTCCGATGCTAAAGTCAGTAGCTATCAGAGAATGAAGGTTTTGAGAGTGAAGAATGTGATCCCTGACCCTCTAGTGAAAGAGGGTAATTATAGCCCCCAGCGCTGGGCCAAAGTTTCCTAATTGGGCCAAATCCAGTTGGAGGCCCACGTGCTAGGAAACTGCCAGAACACACTTGTGCTAGGGCTGAGTCAGCAGATAACCCACGTCCTGGATGAGCGTGGCGTAGGATTCGGAGGAGGTTGACCGGATCCTTCGCTGAAGCGTGACACGTGGTCTTCGTGCTTGAGTAATTGTAACGGCTACCAAGCAAATGAGCTCAAATGCATTAGGCCTGCTCGGCTAGAAGGAAGAGCTGGGCCTGCTCGGCCCAATCCAGAACAGTAAATGATTATTAATTGGATATGAATTGGTTAGTTTAATTATCCCTCCATGAGCACCCCTAGATTACAGCGTAACTAATCTATTTATTGTATTCTTTCCTTCTAATAAAAAAAAAAATACCAAATTACATATGTCCTCAGTAAACTTTTGACCACAACTATGTATATGGGTCTTGTTTTTTTTATTGTCCAGAGGTATACTATGGGAGCACAATCACATATAGTTCAATTGAGATTCAACGTAGATTTTTTTATACTCACTTTAGACGCTATAACTGACTTCAATGTTAAAATGATAACCTTGCCGCCGCACCATCGTACCGGTGATAACATCATAGAGTCTAAATTTTTGTATTAAAAATCAACACAAATTCTAATTCCTATAAAGAACAAATTTTATTTCCAAAGTAGGAGTAAATGGTATAGATGACACCTTTATCTAGAGGGAGATGTTGGATAACTATTTCTATATGATTGAATAAAATCAATGACAGTTAATTTGCTTTAATTGCTCCAATAGTTATCTCATTGAGTGTATCTTTCCTATTGATAGCAATGAATAACACCAACTATCTAATGTATAGGCTGAATTTATGCGTTTAGATACAACAAATTTATTTCTATCTATACGTACTCTCAATCTTTTGTAAATTCATGCAATAAATCTTTCTCCTATATTTTATAAACTTGAGTGTTATGAATTTGTTCACATATTAGGAAATAAATAAAAGCCGCATACCCCTGCAAGCAATTAAGTAATACTGTTCTTTTGCTTTTATTTTCATTCAGTGCGTTAATTTGAAGGCTGGAATTTTGAGTGATGACATTAAAGGCAAGACAGAGTCATAATAATAAATTAATAATAATAATATGCATTGACTTTGGGTTGGAAGTTGAGAATTGAGATTCATTTTGAAACTACTAAGGTCCCAAACCTAACCGAACAACCTCTTAATCTATTGTCTTCATTGACTCTATAGACACCGAGCTAAAAACAATGGAGACACGAACTCAACAACATTGTTCTTAACGCCATGAATTTCATTGGTATAGCCTCAAATCAGAAGGACATTTCGGTTTTGGTAGAAGTGTTCAATCCAAATTGAAACCCCAATTATACCAATAAAAAATTAAAAACCATAAAAAGAAATCTTACTCGGTGGAACAAATTTTGTGTGTGTGTAGAAGGTCGAATAAAATTTGTTGGAACTATGATATTTTTTTATGATACAAGTAGGTTATCATTTGTGAGCAATAGTTAATAGTAAAAATTAATCTCTTAAATTTTAGAGGATTACAATACTCTTAATTGTTTAATATAAAAATGTCCCTATCAAAGTTAATTTAATTATTTTAAAATATATTATTTCTTGTGGGTTAAATTTTTTTAAAAAATTATTATGATAAGAGTCATGATCATATTTTAAATTTAAGATCTCCCACTTCTACCAGAAAATTTGAATAAACTTTCATAACTAGTTATATCAATGTTCATGTCAAACAATCGCTTCATCCAATGCCAAAAAAGTCAGGTGTATTTGCATATAAGAAATAAGTGGTTTGCATTTTCCACTTCATGATTGCAGAGAGAGCACCTCGAAACCATATACACTTCCCTCTGAATCAGGTTGTCTTCTTTTACAATAACATTATACATTAGCTTCCAAATCACTAGTGACTTAGCAGCAAGTATTTAGGGATGCTAAATGATTTTTTTTCAAGAAGGCTCGATATGACCCCTCTTGATACAATTGTAAGAATCTTTAAAAGATAGATCATCATTTGTAAATCTTGTCCTATTTAGTTAATCACATGTAGTATTATCAAATGATAAATTAATCTTCAAATTGTATTCAATATTTTTGAGGAGCCAAAATGGATAAGCCACGAGGAATGTTTCAATTGATGTTTTGAATAATTGAATTAATCACAACGGTTTGCATAAATTGAATATCCATTTGCAATACTAAGTGTAAATATTTGACTATGTATCCCAACCAATTATCAATCTATAAATTAATGCTCATCCCGTTACCAACCTACAATCTATTATGCTCCTTTAGTAAGGAAAATGAATGCTTAATGTGGCCATATTGAAGAAGAAATATGATGTACAATTAGTTTTTTTGTGTATGAAGTATCTACTAATAAGCATATAAATCCATTAATTTTTTACAGTTAACAACTTCTAGCAAAGAGATTAACAACTAGATATGTTTATTGTCTTAATATCTCAAATCAAGAACTCATTCAAACAAAGGTGAGCAAATAACCTTCCAAGATGTAGTAATCATATTTTATTGTCTATGCTATCTACCCACACAAAGTTTCTAACTAAAGAATCCAATTTGTTAAGAAGATTTATCGTCCATTAATAAATCCTAAGACCATACATAAGTATGTCTTGTATGATTGACTAGATTAATTGAACCCTACCCATCATAGAGAAAAACTAGTGCATTAAAGACCCTATAAGCCAATATTGATTTACTGAGTGCTTTAGAAATTTTGCCTAAAAATTCATAGGAAGTGACCATCACTTCCAAATTTACAAAGATGAGTTTATCAAGAGTACGTTTGTAGATAGGAAATTCATTCCACATAGAGCATACATTTCATCAATATTTTTGTATTATCTCTCTCTCTCTCTCTCTCTCTCTCTCTCTCTCTCTCTCTCTCTCTCTCTCTCTCTCTCTTTCTTTCTCTCTCTCTCTCTCTCTCTCTCTCTCTCTCTCTCTCTCATCGCTTCAAAAATATGTGTCTTTTATTTTATTATATCATGTTCACTTCATATCTTTTCACAACTTTATATTACCCATTAAACCTATGTTTTGAGATCTCCATCCATTTATGCCGAGTTATGTTCAAGAGTGATTCACTTTTCCATGAACACTAGTCTCATTTTAATCAGTGTGTTATGGAGTTTCTCTTAAGCTAATCCTTTAATCAAGGAATCAACTAAATTCTCATAAGTGTGTACATGAACACTCTTATAGTTCTACTAAAAGTAACTCTCTAACAATGTTTTGCTTACGACATACTTGTTTACAATTACTTTTATATTAACGGTTCTCAACTTTTACAATAGTCGTAGTACTATCGCAATGGATAACATAATTGATAATTATATCTAAACATAAGAGAATCTTTGATAGCAAGCATATAAACCAACTTTCTTCCATAGTAAACTAAGCTAATAGTTTTTTATTTCTTAGATTTTTTAAGACATAGATCCTCAAGCGATGCTAAATATATAGCTAGTGGATGCTTTAGAATCATATAATAAGGTATTCCATATATAGCAAGTGGTTCTTTTAAGGTATCTTAGGACTCTTTCAATAGCTTGTCAGTTCTCATTACTAGCTTTACTGACAAACTTACACAATAGTCACACGACATAATAAATGTCGTGTCTAGTGAAATAAGTAGAATGTCTAAGGCTACCAATAATGCTGTTATATTATGCCAGCCTTACACTTTCACCAGTATTTATAAATAGTTTTACACTCGGATCATATGGTATGAAAGAAAGTTTGTAATCACAGTAATCATATTTCCTTAGGATTTTCTCAAAATAGTGGCATTAATCCAAGCAAATTCCTTTTTAGACCTAGTAAATTTAATACTAAATTACATTTTCTTCTTTGAGGTCTTTCACATCAAAGTTGTTAAACAACGATGATTTCACATTAAGAATGCCTGAACCAAATATGATTAAGTGGTCTTCGTAAAGACATATAGTTGTGAAATTTTTATTATAAGATTTATAATAAATACCTTTGTCACTTTTATTCACTTTAGACCCATTTGTATCATTAGAATGTCAAACTTTTCATTCTATTTCTCGAGGATTTATTTAAGACCATACACATATTTATCTAACTTGTAGACCTTAGTTTCTTTCCCATGAATTACAAAATGTTCAGGTTGTTCCATTTAGATTTCTTGTTCAAATTCACCATTTAGAAAAGCGACTTTAACATTCCTTTAGTGTACTTATAAGTTATAAAAACAACAAGAGAAATTAGTACCCGTATGCTAATATCCTTGTCAGTGGAAAAAACATTTTGAAGAAATCTATATCTTTTTTGTCTTAAACCCTTGGCTTTAAGGTGAGCCTTGTATTTCTCAATTGTTCAATCTAATTTAAGTTTCTTATTCAAAATCCATTTAAAACCTATCAATTTGCAACTAGGAGGCAAGTATACCAAATTGTTAGTCTTTTTATACTCAAGAGAATTCATCTCATCATTTATGGCTTCTTTCTATATATCAACATCAAAGTACAAAAAATATTCTTTAAAACTCGTTGGATCATCTTCTATTGTACAAACCATATACTATAGTACATACACTTTAGAAATTCTTGATCTCTTACCTCTTCGATGTTCTTATACATCTTGTTTTACGTTCTTGTCACCACTTCTGATCAATGGGATTTCATCAGTTGTATTGCCTCCACTAGTGCCCCTGCTATCTCTCAATTTAATATATACTTTTATATGCATACAAACCAATCTCTTAAAATCTATAACCCAAAACCCTACGAGACACAACATTGATATGCATGAGCCTTTGTACTCTATATAAAAGATCAACTAAATTAGTGCTAGGGAATCAAAAGTGCAAAAGGAAAATGGTTATAAAACATATTGATTTTCAGAACGGATTTTCTTATGTTTGACCACTTCACTTGAAGCGGCTTTGCGGACCGTCTATTCCACAATAAAACCTCATTTCCTCCATCTCATCAGTGAGAAAACCCTAGTCAAGGTTATACATACATGTTGACATCCTATCCACCCACACACCAAAACATCGTTGGCCTAAGTATCAATATCCCCTCTAGTGGATTAGTCAAAAAATTCACAGGCGTCTCTTTTTTTAAATATACTCTGACTCGCCAAAATTTAAAGAGGATTTTATTTTCATAGAAATATGCATCGTTTGATTCTAAGATTATTTTAGCATTTAAGTATTAAAATCTCAAGGGAGGATTAATATATTAAAAAAGGGAAGAAAAGAATTGCTCGATAACTCAATAGAAACTAAAGGGAGAAGAGATGAACAATACTCATTAACTCAAAGTGCTTTTTAGAATATTTAGAAAGAAACATGAGCACTTTTTATATAATGTTAGAAACGACTAAGATGTATAAATCAAGTAATACGAGACTTGAAATTTTCTCAATTCACATACAAACAAACATAATATTCCACAAGATTTTTTAAATATGATCCCGGTACAAAGAAAATCCAAAATATATATTAAATCATATGAGATTTTCAAAACTAATTAATATCTCTAAATCGAGTCAAATATAACTTTTAAAAAGTTATTAAACCCGAATTTTTAATATATTTTTAGTTTTTATAAATAATTAAAATTTTATTTTTATTCTCTTAAAAATTTCAAAGTAACAATGTTTATTTTATTAATTTTTTTGGTATGACAAAATAAAGGTGAAAATAGACCGTCTAAGTTTATTTAAATAGATTTGCTCAGTTAAAGAAAAAGGGTTAAACTCGATCTGTTTCTGATAATTATTTTAAAGATGAGTTTGATCTTTTTATAAAGTTAAGTCTGGCCTATTTTAAAATTTATATAGTTTTCTAACATGCTTACAAATCTATTTTATATAAAAACTTTTAAAAATAACTTTTAACACAGCCTTTTTATTAAATGAGCCAAATCAAACTAAGTTTTAAAATAGACCAAATTTTATGTTTTGTCTGATGTAATTTTAATTGATGAAATTTCAATTTTTGACAATCCAGCTAATTTAGTTTAAACTGAGTAGATTTGATCGGTTTAAAATTTAGAGTTAAACCTATAAAAATGACTCATTTTTATAAAATTCACAAATATTATTTTTCAACTTTAAAAAAAAACTATTACAATTTTATTATTTAAAAAAATTATTATGACCTGATAACGTTTTCGATATCATTTGATATTAATTTAGTTACCATCATACTTTAAATTAAATAATATTCAAAATTTTATATTATTTTTTCTTATATTTTTGTGAATACACAATATTAGTAGATTATAAAAATCAAATATAATAATAAAAATAAATAAAATAAATATTAATTGAGTTCTGTTAAATTTAGTTTTCAACAAATAAAAAATAATTATTTGAGTCCGACCAAACCAACTAATACCATAAAAATTTAATAATTAAATTAATTCGACACTCGATCTAACTTAATCTGTCTACACCAAAAAAAAAGAAAAAAGTCAATGAGCTTCAAACGGACAGTTTCAAATTCCAATTATCCACCTTTGATGGTTAACCTATTCACACTTCTACTCTCTACTAATCAATTTTAAAATAACAATTTAAAAGAATGAGAGATAATAACATTAAGTGTCCTAGAATATAAAAAACAAAAATTAATAATGACGACGAATCAATTGTTTTTACGAGAATGACGAATTGACGATGAAGCCACTATTGACATGATATCATGGATTAATGATTGCAATATGATAATTAAACTTAGAATCTACGGTAAGAGTTTTAGATCCATTGGATGGACATATATATTGCCTAGATATAAGTCACTTATGTAGTTTTTGAATGTGATATTTAAACCAATTTTACATCTCTTAATTTCAATTTCAAAATTATTATTCGTACGAAAAACACATGTAATAGTTTTTGTACTTGTGGACATCATTTGTATTTTTTTGTTTTTTTTTAATGAACAGTTCTGTTGTTGTCTGGTGCTCCGTTTTATTTTTATTAAACTAGTGTTAAAGGCTCCAACATCATGACCGTTACTAAATTACAAATTCCACGAGGAAACTTTTACTATAAAATGTTACCACAGTTTGTTTGTTACACTATGTGGAAATATTCTGCATTGATGAAGTATCGTATCCTCCATAGAGATGATATGACTAAGAACGGTAGAGATGCTATGTATACTAGTAGATACTCTATCAAACACATTGAATTTGTGAGACACCTTTAAGTTGTCCTTGTGTGGGAGAATCTTTGAGTAAGACAAAGTTTTTTAGAACACATTTGTCCCTTTGTGGGAGAATCTTTGAATAAGACAAAGTTTTTGAGAGCATATTTGTCTATTGGTATGTTTCTGGAACACGAAATATAGAGAATTATATGAAAATAACTTTCTCTCGCACATAAAGAAGTCAATTTCTATGTGTTTGATCCTGATATGTAAGTTCGGGTAGTGAGCCAATAACACAACTGACTGATTGTCACATAGCACTAGAAGTAGATGCATTAGAACACACAACTCTTGAAGGAGAGTTTGAATCCATAAAAGTTCAATTTATATATATGTCAGACTTCTATATTCATCATGTTGGATTAAACTACATCATGTTGTTTGATTGATCACCAAGAGACCGAGTTAGGACCAAAATAAATTGTAGCTCTTGATGTGCTTCTTTTGTTATTACTATAAAATGTCTTGTCAACATTACAAAAGGACTTCAAAGGAATGTGTGCAATGACAAAAGTATGATGAAATCGTAAGTCACAACCTATGGTTCCTTTAAGATAGTTAAGCATCCTCTTGACAGTAGCCCAATGAGCCTCAGTAGGTCTAGACATAAATTGACACATCTTGTTAACTGCATAAAATAAATCTCATCTGGTTAATGTGGCATATTGCAAGGCTCAAACTATTGACTTGTACAAAAAAGGTCCAGGTAATAAGTTGGATCTTGTCTTGTTGACTTTGCAAGTAGTCTACATAAGAGGGGTAATAATTTTGCATTCAAGATCATTATTCGGTGTGACTAGGTCCTTAATGTATTTAGACCAAGAGATGATTAGTGTACCAATGGAGTTCTTGTGAATCTTTATACCAAGAAAGTATTCCAAATCACATAAATGTTTGAGAAAATACCATGATGAGTTTAATAATGATTTGTTGAATGAGAGACACATAGCTACATGTGATGATAATATCATCAAAATAAACTAGTAAGTAAATAACTTGCTTGCTTTGAGACAAGGTAAAGAATCAGGGGACACATTTTCTAGCCCTAAAACCTAGATGAAGAAGAGCATCCTGAAGTTTTTAAACCATTGTTCAGGGGCTTGTTTGAGACCATAAAAGACTTTAATGAATATGCACACAAGAGATGAATGACGAACCACAAGCCCTTATGGTTGTTTCATGTAAACTTCTTTATAAAGTGAGTCATTTAAGAATACATTGTTGACATTCAGTTTTTGGATGGTCCATTAACTTGAAATGGAAAAATTGGGGATCAACATGATGGTTATATGTTTCATCGCAAGAGAGACTGTTTCATTGAAGTCATAACCTTGTACTTGTGGAAATCCCTTTGGCCAATAACCTATATTTGAATTTGTTGACACTCCCCATCTAGGTTTTCTTTTATCCATAAAAATCCATTTACAACAAATGACTTTCCTATTTGTTAGAAATAATCAGTCCATGTATTATTTGTTCCAAAACATCATATTCAATTAACATAGATTCCTTCTTATAGGAGTCTAAGAGAACTTGTTTTACTGTCCTAGGTTCAATGTGAGTAAGTAGAAGTTTATACTCAAGTCTAGGTTTAATGAAGTCATATTTCACTCTAATTTGCATAAGGTTGTCATTTACTATATTAATAGGGACATATTTTGCTCTGGGTAGGATGGTAGTATCTTGAGTTGGATATTGTATGATGAGAGTTGTAGGAGTAGTGTACACTGATTGAAATGAATAAGGTTCAGGGATATTAGTTGATATAAAGGACTCTGTAGGTGTAAGTGTTATAGGTACATCTGATGTAGGTATAAGTGTTAGAGATACAAATTTTGTATGTAGAAATGTAGATGATGTAAATACATGTGCAAATGGTCTAGGTATATAGGAACAGGAAATAATAGATGTAAGAATATTATCAAGAAGAGTAAACAATGTAACATTTGTGACAGTTGATAATGATTGATGACTTAGGCAAGTGAATAACTCAAAAATGGAAATCTTGATTCATTAAAAAGGACATATTTGGATATGTACATCCTACCTCAAGGGGATAAAAACCTGTAACCTTTGTGAGAAGGAGAGTATCCCAAGAACAAGCACTCATAAGACTTGAAGTCAAGCTTATAATTTTTTTAGGGTCTAAGGAGAGGAAAACAAGCATAACCAAATATATTTAAGAAATTTGTAGTCAGGATTTTGATTGAACAAAGTAGTGTAGGATATGTTGAGTTATAAGGGAAAAATACGAGTCTATTTATGAGATATATGACTGCTAGGAATGCACAGTGCCAATAGGTGGTAGACAATGATGCTTGATTGAGAAGAGTTAAGCCTAGTTCAACAATATGCCTAGGGCTTCTCTATATCACACCATTTTGATGATGTATATGTAGGCATATGAATTTATGGATAACTCCCAACTAATTCAAATATTTATGAAGGGATGAAACTCTCCACCCCAATCAGTTTGAATAGGTTTTATATGATATCCAAATTGAAGTTCAACCATAGACCTTAACAATTTAAATATGAGAGAGAAATCAAATTAAGATTTAAGTAAGTAAATCTAGGTGAATCTAGAATAAACATATACAAAGGTAAAATAATAATTATAGCCTAATGAAGAATAAAAGAGTGAGTGATCCTACAAATCACTAAAAATCAGCTCAAGAGGGTGTGTGTATGTGGTATGTGACATATGTGACAGCAATCTTTGAAACTTCACCATACAACATGAAGAACAAAATTGAGAGAAATTTTTATTTATCAAGGAATGTTACATTTTTATAAAAAAGAAAGTTTCAATGAGAAATTGTTAGGGTGCCCTAACATGAGATGCCACAAATATTGAGTGTTATTAGACGCCCCTGTTATAAAAGTTGTATTAAAAAAACAGTATTAGTAGAGAGGTATTATTTGAGGAAACAAAATTAGCTCTATAACTAAAATACTTGGGAGTAGTAATAGATATGTGAGGAAACACATATAGGCGATCAGGTCCTACACACCCTTGAAGAAGCACATCATCAATAGTTTGATATTCTACAAGACAATTTTTAGGAGTTCTAGTGACATATTTGTAAAATCAACGAATGGAGAGACATAAAACATGTATTCATCAGACGCCCTCCCCAGAACACGTCACCTAAGCATAGACCCCACAATGTGAGATGCTCGCTCAAAGGGGAAACATGAGCTATGACATGTACCTAACCTATAACCGCATATGCAAGAAATTCCAATAACGATTCCCTAAGAAGTATGCAGTCAACAACTCCCCTAGTCAAGGTGGAGCATTTACCACTTTTCAAGAGTACCCAAATCCAGACCCATAAATACCTCAACCTTAGGGTTGAGAAAGACAATTCGAAACATACACAAAATACACCAAAAGATACAGATCTTTTCACCTCACGTGAGTTTTCTCTCTCCACATCAAAATCACATCAAAACAGGGTTTCTCACTACTGTGAGCCTGCCCTAAAACCACCGAAAATCCTAAAAGCCTTTGGCCACTCCGACCAACATAAGGGTGCCGCGCATTTATAGTTTTTTTTACAAGTACAAGGGTGAACACAAAATACACATTATTGTCATGAGCAAACTGACTCACAATAATGAGAATTTTAGGAATGGAGGACACATGAAGAAGATTATGACCATCAAGTGGTTTGTAAATGTGTAGGAGAGGGAAAATATTTGGAATCTATATAGTTTATATTCAAACCTTGATCATTCCCTATATAGATCCAACCATGACCTTCACATGGGGTAATTTTTCGTAGATTCTTGGATTTGTTTGTCACACGAAAGGAGGCACCAAAGTCAGGAAACAAGGTGGTCGATGAAGAGGTAGAATTTTTAGTGAAAAATTCAATTGATTAACTATTGATCATGTTGAAAGGATATAGTTGATAGGCCGGTCGAACCAAGTTTGATAAATTCGAGAGTTGATAATGTTTGGAGATAGCTAAGCAAAATTCATTTTGTGTGTGTGTGTTAGGGGGAAGGTTGAAAGCTATGATTAAACTTGTGCCAACATTTGAAAGAAGTGTGAAAAAACATGGAGCATACATGGTTCTAAACATTAGATTTATGACATCCTCTACTATGTTTTCCACGTCCACCACGAGAACCACAACTTTTGAAAGAGTTGTAAAATTGTTCAGTTGATTATGAAGGAGGTGAGTCCTTAGATGAGAAAAGTGAGATTTAAGCTCTAGTAGATTTGGTGTCAACATGTGTGAGATTGAGAGATGAAGTCTTAGTCAGTATGTCTTTCTTGTATTTTTCAAGATGCAACTCGTGTGCAAGGAGTAAACCATAAACCTCATCAAGACCAAGAATATCAAACTTACTTTTAGTTGAAGCTATTACTGGCGCATAATCGGAAGGTAACCCTTCTACAATCACATCAATGTGGTGACTTTCAAAAACAAGATCTCTAATTGATGCTAATGCAATACATAGTTACGAGAATTGGAAGAAGACACTTTTAACTCACACCTTCAAGTTTGTTCCCACAAAGATAAAGTGATTTCACACGTGTTTGTTTTTGAAAATAAGTGAACAAATTGTTCCATTGTTCATGCACATGATGGCAACCAAGAACCCGAGATATTATTTTGCTTGAGATTCAGGTATATGGTGAGAACTTAGTTGTCAGAGAATCACCACTCTGTGATGGACATGGGGGTGGCGGAGGAGGTGTGAGATCCACCTTAGATCAAACTACCTTACTGATAGCATATTAGATTAGAGAGAATGATAAAGTAGATTCTAATTTGCAATTTTGCTCACTGGACCGCCTAATCTAGTTCAGGGTTAGTTTTGACATCAAGTGATTTTAGTTTTCTCTCGATCGCAGTTGCGGGGGATTGAACCATAGTCCTCTCTACCAAATATAACGTCAATCACCACTAAATCAACAAACAATTGGTCCTAATTTTCAATTCTGTTGAAAGTGTTTTTCATAGTTTCAAAATAAGTTACAACGATGCACTTGTAAAATCCTTGCTATTGCAGGTTGTATTTATCGGTTACTAGCATGTGTCAGTTACTAATAATTAACTGTATGAATTAACACATAGCTATAGCTAGGGGTGCTCAAAACCAAACCAACCCAATAGTAAACCGCAAACCAAACCAAACCAAACCGAAACCGCAAAAAACCGCATTTGGTTCAGATTAGTTTGGGTCATTTTTTAACAAAACCACACGGTTCGGTTCGGTTTGCGGTTTGTATTTTGTAAACCGAACCAAACCGAATCAAACCGCATTATGTTACAACCTAAATTTTACTTAACTCACATTCAACCCAAAATTAAACCTATTATACATTAGCCTTATGAATACGAACAATTTTCTCATCCTTACACATATAATTTCAGTCCCGATCTTCTCAAATCTCTAATAACATTATTTCACCTTCTTTGCTACATACATCTTCCCTCTTCTTCTATAATCTTTACTCTCCTATATTCTTTCTTTTTCACCTTCTCATCTTTATGTAAATGTTCGGTATTTGAGTTTCATTTTTATCGCACATCTTCTTCTCTAATCTCTCAACACATTTTCTTTTTCTTTTTCACCTTCACTAATCTTTCGTCTCTTCTATTTTTTTTCTCATTATAATAATTTTATATTTTTTTATGCTATTATTTTATGTTTAATATTCCACTTTTGTCTAATTTAATTTTTACATATTACATGGAAAATTGTTGTCAAAATATGACGAGTTTTGTTGTTATTTGTTAGTGTATGAATGTCTAAATATAAAATTATGTTGTCATATATATGTGTATGTATGGATCAATAAAATATTTGTAAAAAAACGAACCAACCGAACCGAACCAAACCGCATTAGTTTGGTTTGGTTCGGATTTTTTTTAAAAGTCAACCGAACCAAACAAAACCGCACTATTTTTTCTCTTGCGGTTCGGATGATTTTTTTCGTCAAAACCGCCCAAACCGCACCGCGAGTACCCCTAGCTATAGCATGTCTGTAACTTGACATGTGTTAGTTACTACTAATTAACTGTATGATATTACAAGTGTCAATAAACTATAACAAGTAAGGAAGGAAAAATAAGAAACTATTTCATTTTCAAGGTTCAACTCACCATTACAATAAACTATAACAAGTATTATAATAATAGAAGTGAACCATACAATAATACAATATAAATATTTTTCCTTTTAATAAAATAGTCTTACAACTATGTACTATATTCCCTCCTTCAATATTCATCTCTTCACACAAGCTGCATCAGAAATTGTGTGTCATAAAACTCTCAAATCATGTTGATCATACACAAATTCACTGCAATCTTTCAATCAATAGATAGTCTTGAATGGCTTAAAAACTTTAAGATCAAGGAAAATCCCAGCAATAGAACCAACTGTAGCTGCTATAGTAATTACAAGACAAGCACCACTAAGCAATTGAAGGCAAATCCATTTTGTGCTCCACTTTGGTATTTTCTTTTGAAGTATATACATCTCCACTGGAAAATAAACACTTAGAGGCCAAAATCCAAGTGCACCAAGAAGCCCAACAATATCATTGAAGAATGGAAGAAGCATCGATACCAAAGTTGTCACTATCACAAAAACTGTCCTCCAAACCAATCTGAAAAGGTTGAGTTTATACATTTCTAAACCCGGGATCGGAATCTTTATGTTCTTGTTCATAAAATAACTGTCCGGGAATCTTTTCTCCGCGTAATTTTCCACGAAAGCATAAAGGGGTTGACAGTAAACTTGGTAGGCACCAATAAGGTGGATCACTATGGCAGCATTGGCTATGTCAAGGAGCCAAAATGGGTTATAGAATCCAAAACCGGTTAAAAGGTTTCCTGGACTTGAATTTCCAAACGCTGCGTATCCGAAACAACCGCATAGCATATAGAAAAATGTTGTCACTATAACGCTGACTAGTGTAGCCTTCTTCATTACTTTCGACTCTGACGGAGGTGGTGCTTTTACTGTGTCCTGTTTTATAATATAATATAATTCTTTAAAATTTTGTTCGATTTATAAGGTGAGGAGTGTCGTTCTTTATAAAAAAAATATAGAAAAAAAGTATTAAAGTAATACCTGAATTTCTATAAGAATCATGGAGAATGAGTAAGCAAAAGCTATGTCTCCAAGAGCTTGCAAACTCCCCCAAGTTTTCTGAGCTTTTGTCACATTATTTATCCCACTCAAAGTTCCAGCAAACTTTTTGTTCTCTATTATATTATTGTCCAAATATTTTCATAAATATATATAATAAAATTTATGCAAAAATAGAAGACAAACTAACAATAAACTGCGTGTTGTAGACGATAAAAACAGAGAAATGATACATACCTATAACTTTTCCGATTCCAAGGCCAAGACCAATTGTCGAATATGTAAAGGACATAACAGCAGCAACAATGGAAAGCCACCATAACTGATCAAAATCTGGAATTTGAGAGAATATAATTTGTACTGCACCAAATGCAATCATGTAAATGTTGCTGTTCATATGACATGGATCTTTTCCTCCACTCCTATGAAAACAATTCGACCTTTCAATTGCCCTGTTTCATACACAAATCAAAGCGAATTAGACCATTTATTTTCCTTGAAATTGAATTTCTTAGATCAAAATTTCAATGAAATTAACTTACATCATGCTTATTGCAGAAGCTACCGTGTATCCAATTGCAACCCCAACAAGATTGAGATACTGAATTATCCCACATAACTGGACTTGAATACCACCTGAACAATCATAAATACATAAAACATAAAACAAACTTCAAATTTTCGAACTCTGATATACAACTCAATTTTTTAAAAAATGATTATCTTGGTTGGTGAATCATAACTTACCAAAATTTGAATTAACAACTTCCATGTAAGTGTAGTTTCTCTTGCCCTTCTCGGGATCGCCATTACGATAACATTCACAAAGAAGAACGGAAGTGTAATAAGTAACCCAAGCAAAGAGAATCATGACAACAGGTCCAGCGATCCATCCAAGCTGAGCTATAGCCCAAGCTAGAGACAGTACTCCAGAGCCAATCACTGCTGTTATTATATGGGAACTTGCAGTCCAAGATGTGCCTGTATAACAATATATTAGAATTTGAGTTGAGCCTAGTAAAAGACAAATAGAAGAAAAAAGACTAATAGATTACCGGTTCGTTTGACGCGACCATCGTCGTCGAAAAACTTAGAGTCTAGTGGTTGATCAATGGATGATACATCAAATGTTTGGTGATGATGATTGTTGTTACCATTCGTCTCAACAACCATTTTTGTTATAACAAAATAAACTAATTAGGCTTAACGAGTAATTATTGTTGAATTTAGTGAACACCAAGATGGAGTATAAAGATGGTTAATTAAGACTTTATTATGAGGAAGAAGCTTGTGTAATTAGAAAGTTAAATTAATGAAAGTGAGTATATGAAAGTCAAGAAAACGAGTTTAATAATGAGAGTTAGGAAGTTCAGGCGAAAATGGTGATGATAGAAGTCAAAGATAGATTAAGGAAGAGACACAAAGAGGTTGTTGTGTGTATGTGTATGTGTTTCTTCTCTTTGAAGAGATCACTTGCTTTATAATAATACTAGAGAGTTGAATAAACGTGTGAGTAGTTTATTATGCAGTGAAGGAAGATGGTGTAGGGGTTATATATAGTATAAGGGAGAGAGAGAAAAGGTCATTTTTGTATTTGGATTAATTGGTGTGGCATCTTCTATGGCCATGTAAGTTGTGAATGCAATTAATGGGAAAAAGGAGAGAATGGGAATTCTTGTGTAAGTGGGTTGTTCAGACCAGAGAGATAGAATGGTGTGAGAAATAAAGAAATTATACAAATAAAATAATAATGTGAAATGTAATTTTTTATATGTGTGTTCAATTAAATCAGACTCTCGTGTTTAATTAATTTAAAATATTGTTAGTTAAATTAAATGTGAGCGAGTTGCTTATAAAGGGTTGAATCCCTTTACAATAATATTTTTTATATATTTTTTATATAAAATATTTATAGTAAATAAGTTGTTGATTATAAATTAACAATATTATAAAAAAATAAAACAATATTTCTCATATGAAAGTAGTAATATACCAATACTTGACATGATTGATTGCAAAAAATAATATTTTCTTTAATTTATTTATCATTTTTAAATAGCGTGTGATATAAATTAAATACATTATACAACCATCAGGGTAGGATAGAGAATAGTATCCAATGTTTCTTCATTCTCCACACCAATGAATTCAATTAAAATTATATATCCAACTTTAATACTCACTATACTTTTTATGGACAAACATACCTATAAAATTAATCAAATCATTTAGTAAAACATATGCTATATTATACTATCTTTAAACAATTTATATATATTCATAAATATATTTTACATACAATATAATTATTTAGATAAAAGTAGTGTGTTTTTGTATAGAAAAGAGTACACAATTTTATACAGAATTTATTATTTTGTAATTTGCAACTATATGGTAGTACAAATTTTAATGCACATACAAAAGAGACGGCTATTTTTTCATGTTATATTACCAATTTTAAAATAATTTCATAAAGTTAATGATATATCAAAATAGTAGATTTTCATAGAATGAAGAAAATTCTAATTTCAATATTCAAAATAGTAAAAAAATATAATAATAAGAATAAAAAGAGTGTTGTGAAACATTTATGGGCGGAACTATAGCCCAGCGAGTCCGGGCGCGTGACACTCTCCTGAGCGGAGCTATAGTCTAACGAGCCCGGGCATGCACCCGAGCTTAACCCCTCATTTCGTTGTATACTCCCCACACTAGTAATCGATTTTTAGACAACATTAGGGACAAAATTAGTAATTTTTAGCCAAATTTAAGGGCAAAATTAATAAAAATAGGATGTAAAATTTTTAGACGAAATTAAGGGCAAAATTTTTAGACAAAATCAAAGGTAAAATTAGTAAAAATAAGATATAAAATTAATAAAAATGTAAAATTTTTGTCCACACTTCTTAAAATTTCTGACTTTCAAAAAAAAAATATATCAACTGAGGAATTAAAAAACAATGAACCAAAAGAGATAGAAGACAATCATGTCTTAATAAAATAATATAAAGAATAAGAATGATAAATTCTTATATTGCATATATGCTTTAACTTTGATTGATTTTTGTGGTTAAAAAAAGTTTCTTCATAATGTTAACTATTAAAATAAAGGTTATGTTATTTACGCATAACGATAGAAAAGACATATAAATATCAATATATATTCTTTCTTTTTTTCAACACCGAATAAAATACAATATGTAGCAAAACATAAACGTATATCTCTTACTTTGTTCGATCTTCTAGACTTTCTTTCTTTCAGTATAAACCAGTAGCTCTATGTACCAGTAAGTTGATTCTTCCTATATATAGTACTTTTGAATCTGAATAATATCAATTGATGTATAAGAGGAAATTATACTATTTATTTATATATTTTGAACATTTTCTCATTAATCATGTTGTTTTATACTATTAAGAAATTATATTTTTAGCTCTCAAAAGTCCCATGTGTTAACTGTTATGTTAGTGCAACTATAGTTACACTCAAATATGAGAGTAGATAATTGAGAGTTGAGAGAGTAAAGAAAGAAGTGTAGTCTGAGGGAAATATTGAATTTAATTAGTATCACAATATTACAAACAATGTATTTATATACAAAATGATATTACTTGACTGTGAAAGAACTAACTAACTATACCACACTTAACCACTTTATAACTTATTCAAACTACTGTATCACTTAATGTTGGATTATCTCACAAACAACAAAACATGTAAATTATTGAAATTGAATAACTTCTAACTTCTTTATAAGTGCCAATAATCTATCAATCTTCAATCTCTGAGTTACATGCAAGTTGAAATTCACTTGAATAATGCTTCATTTCTAGTTTTTTTATTTTATTTTATTCATTTGCTCTCTTAAGAAATAAAATCTAGCTTCTATATGTTTGCACGTGCCATCACAAGGAACTAGATTCTTTGCCAAACTGATGGCTGACATCTTATCTAATTGTAAGACAAGTGGTTTCTTGACTTGATTCTTTGACTCCTTCAGCACTAATTCAATCTAAATTACTTGGCATGCTCCATAAGACTAGACAATATATTCTGCTTCACATGAGATTAATGAAACAACCAGTTGTTTCCTAGAACACCATGAGATTGGTGCTCCAAAAACTTTGAAGAAGTAATCAATTGTACATCTTCTATCAGATTTGTCTCCACACCAATCTTAATTTGAATAACATGTGATCATTGCACCATTATCATGTGTGCTTCTAGGGAAAATAATATCATGATTGATTGTTCCATTTAGGTATCTCATCATTCTTCTTGCAGCTTTCATGTAAGATACTCTAGAATCATCCATGTGTCTTCTCACTAGGCCAGCTGAGAATCATATGTCAGACATGTCATTGCATATATGTCTCAATGAGTTTACTGTCTATTTGATTAGAGTTGCATCCACCTTATCTTCATCACTATTCTTCTCAAATTTTAGATTTTATTCAATAGGCGAGGTTGCAAGATTAGATTCTTGCAGGTTGAATATCTTAAGGACCTCTCTAACATCTTTATTTTTATGCAAGATCATGCCTTTTCAGTTTCAAGAATTCCATATCTAAGAAATAGGATAGATTTCCTAAATCTGACATCTCAAATTCTTTTATCATCAGCTGCTTGAACTTTTTCAAATTTTTGATGTTTCCTGTGACTAACAAGTCGTCAACATATAGGCAGATGAGTGTTATGTCATCTCCCATTGATTGCACATACATACCATATTCAGACATGCACTTAATGAAACTCAATTCCACTAAATAAGAATTAACTTTTTAATTCCAAGATCTTGGTGCATCTAGCTTTAAGCAGTCTATACACAATACTTTCCTTCCTTATTTTCACAAAATATGGAGGTTGAGTGGCACGGACCTATTCTTCTAATGGTCCATTAAAAAAATGAAGATTTCACATAAGGGTGAAATGTTGACCAGTTTCTCTTACAAGCTAGAGCTTCTACTAACCCGAATGTTTCCAACCTTACAACTCGAGCATAAACCTCAGAGTAATCAAGACCTACTCTCTGCAGGAATTCTCTTGTTACTAGCCTGTCCTTGAGTTTAGAAATTCATCCATCAGGGTTTTGCATCAGCTTATACACCTATTTACCTTAATTGATTTGGTATTAGCTGGAAATTTGACAAGTTGTGATGTATTGTTCCTTTCAATGGCTACCAATTCTTCAATCATTGTAGCTTTCTATGCTTCAGTATGGTTGATTTGTTCAATATCTACTGGGTTAGTGCAAAGTGAACAAGATATCCATCTTCTATGACTTCATTATCAGCAATCATCTCATAATCTTGTAGTCTTTCTAAAGCCATCCTTATCCTTTGAGGTCTTTGGATCACATTAGGAACATTCTTAACCATTTCTTTTGGTGAAGATTCATGTGACTCGTTATCTAATTTTTCCATGCCTTAATTCAACAAGGGCTTGATAGTTATGCTATTAGTTGCCCATTTCCATGCTTCATTTTCATCAATAATGATGTCTCTATTGATCATAAGCTTTCCAATGATTGGATTAAACAATCTATAAGCTCCAGTTTTGTGATAGCCAACAAGAATCATGGCTTCACTTTTGTCACCCCACTTATTCCTTCTAGCATCAGGCATGTTCTTATAAGAAATTTAACCTAGAACCTTAAGATGATTCGTTGATGGTTTCTTTCCACTCCACACTTATTCTAGAACTTTGTTCTCTTGTTTCCTTGTTGGACACCTATTCAACACATATGCAGCCGTTGTGACTGCTTCTCCGTATAATGAGTTAGGAATACCCTTTTTCTTTATCATACACCTAGCCATATCCATGATGCTTCTATTCCTCCTCTTATATATAACATTGTGTTAAGAAATATATGGAGTTGTGACCTCATTATCAATCACATGTTGTGCACAAAATCCTTTAAATATCTTAGAAGTGTATTATCCTCCACCATATGTTTTGAGGACCTTGATCTTCTTCTCACTTTAATTTTCCACAAGCATTTTGAATCTTTTAAAGACTTCAAAAAATTCACCTTTGTTCTTTATTAGGCACACCCAAAGCTTTCTGCTAAGCCCATCCACAAAAGAGATAAAGCACCTATTCCCACTATTGATGTGATCCTAAAAAGGACCATAAACATATGAGTGAAATACTTCTATGATGTAGGATGATGTCATAGGCACATAGTATGGAACCTTGTTTAGCAGGTAATGTGACATCTATTTTTGATGATGACAACCACCGTGATGGCAACTATGATAAGTCAAACACGAACGATTAAGCGATTAAATATGCAAATATTAGTATCATGGTTTGATAAACTTGACTATCCAATGAGGAAAAATTAAATGGAAATAATCTAAAGCCTCATATCAAGAGATCTCAAGCAGTATCAATGTAAAGAGCAACATATGGCAAAAGCTTGTAGAAAAGGTGTAATCTTCTAATTTAGTAAGTGATTGATCATATGTAAAGCAGATGGACTTTTCCGTAAAAGCAAAAGGCTAAAACACTCACACACTAAATCCTTTTTCAAAATGATTTACCAATAAAAAAATACTTTGAAAAACATCTATAAGTTGTATCAGATGAATTGGGAGCATTTAAATAAGCCATGGACGAAAATTTAACTTTTTCTATTCGATTGGAACATATATCCAATTGATTAGATTTGCACAAACTTAAGGCCCAAGCTAGTTTGAATGTGCCTTGATTCTGTGCAACTACTTGAAATCTCAACTTTCCATTTTGAGGACTTACAATTGTATATTTGCATCATTTAATCGATTAGCAACTTGGTCTAATCGATTAGCAAATGGTAAAATGCGTTTAATTCGAATTTCTTTTTGAGCCAACCTTTTGCCTATAAATAAAGGTCTAATTTCTCATTTCAAAGCATCCAGAATCTTATCTTGACACTTTCATCTCTCACCCCCTCCCCTCTGTAAAAGTTTTATTTAACTTTCTCTCACTAAATGTTTTAGCCAAATGCCTTTGTGATAAAAATGTCTTTGTAAATGAGGATATATCTATAAATTTTGAAAGGGTAGAATTGTAAAATTCACCAAAAGAATATTTTCTATACACCTTTGTTGAATATTGTCCGTTTAAGGATTTATATGGGTTATAAGTTCACCCTATAAAAATTTATAATTGGGGATTGTGTGATCAGTCCTAGGTTTGGTCGATGATTAGCTCGTGTTAAAATCTTCGTAGATTCTTGGTTAGCCCGGTTAAAACCAAGATATGTTGAAGCTCAACCTAGTATTAAAAGCTTCACATGTTCAAGATTAGCTCGACTAAAATCTCACAGGTTTTTGTAGCCACTCTAAAACTAATGTATTAAGCTCTGATTTTTTAGAACTTGAAGACTAACCACTGCAAGGTTCGTGTTCGTGGAGAGAAGAATAATCGCTTTAATCCACTGTTGGGAAGGAAGATTTACCACTTCACTCTCAACAACATATTGAAGAAAATATGCAAACTCCCATGTCTATCATCTTATATTATTTGGTTGAAGATCAACTATCATTTCCTTATGTAAAGGGGTTCGTGAGTCTTTCCTACTAAAAGCTCTTAACTATTATTGAAAACTCTAAAAACCAATTCTTGGGGAGAGGAATAGTTCCTTTTGATTTGATCGAACCTCTATAATTCTTGGTGTCCTTCTTCTTTACCCTTAAACTCTTTGAATTTCATAATTTATTTTCTGCTATTTACTTTCCACTGCCCAAGTTTTTCAAATTTGGTTTTTAATATGAAATTTTTTTCAAAACTAAGTTTTTCCAAACCACACAATTCACCCTCATCCCTCTTGCGTGTGAAGTCTCAAGTATAACACATAGGACTTAAAGGCATTTCTGGATTGCTTTCCCACCAAACAACTTTCATATATCTTTTTAGGCATTGAAAACGTACGCATACCAATAACCATTTTTTGTGCAATAAATTGATTGATTGATTGATTAGAAGTTTAGGTGGCCAAATTTCATATGCCACAACCAAATTTGTATGTGCACAATCACAACGTGCAAACATTAAACTTATGTAGAGCTGATCAAAGTCTTTAAGGTCCTATTTTTTGGCAAAGGTGACCTTAAAACTAGCTTGTTTCTTGGATCAAAAAGTTCAATGGCCTCATTCTTCATTATTACTGAGAATCCTTTCTCAATAAGTTAACCAACACTTAAGATATTACACTTTATACCTGGTACATATAACACATCTTCAATGATTGCTAACTTGCCATTACTTTGTGTAATGGTAATGTTGCTTGCTCCTTCTATTTTCAATGATCTACTATCATCAAGTCTAATTGTGCTTCTTCTTGACTCATCAAACTTGATCAATCATGCCTTGTGACTAGTCATATGATTTAAGCATCCTGTGTCTAAGAACCAAGTCTTTGAAACAAGAATATTCATGTTCTAACTTTATTGTGGATAAACCACTAGATTCTTCAATAGCCACATTAACATGATTAAAGTGAGAGGTCAAGGTTCTCGTCACATTCTCAATGATCATCTTGTCTGTCATTATTTCACCATAACCTTTTATCAAGTGAACAAGCTTTTGCACCTTGGACACGTATGCTTAAACTTTCTTAATTTCTCCCATCTGCAGTAAATCATACACTATGCGTAAAGACCGTAACTTTACACTTGTTACTTTCTCACCTCCTTCGATGTATTTAACATGAATATCACATGCTTCTTTCGAGGATTCAGTATGAGGTAGTCAATAAAAGTTTACACCATCAACTACTGATTGAATACAAAATGACACCTAGCAATATTTCTTCTTTGATTTATTAAATTAATTTAAAAAAATTTATAAACCAAAGTTTTTATAATCGGACATCATTTTTCAAAAGGTGATTTTCTTTCTTAAGAAAGAATGCAATAGGGAAAGGAATATCAAATGATGATGATGATAGTTACATACAGTAGTTTTCTTACTCATTTTCTTGTTTTATGTTTTTAAGTGTGTCTAAATTCATGCAAAATTTTCATGTATTAAAATCTTTCCCATTCAAAATTTATATTACGGTCGTACTATTTCTTATTTGATAATTTGTGATCTATGTTTTTTAATGTTTTCCCCACCTATTATATATATTTTATTTATACCTTTTTGATAATGTCAAAGAGGGAGAAGTATACTTTTATAAGGAGTAGGGTAAACTCTTTATATTTATGAGGTGGAGTTTAACCACTCCAATATTTTACCTAAATATGTATGTTTTTACCACTTTCCTGAAGTATGCATTATGATCATTAAATAAAGGGATATTGTGTATCTTTTTGCTTGCAAGCACAATTTTCCGCAACCACATTAAGTTCATGACGATTTTGATGATGACAACATTATATGTCAAATGAAATTATATGAAGTCTTCATCTATCAAGAAGAATATTTGTTCTAAATATTCTTGTTGAGATCAAGATATCAAGCTAGACAGAATGATGATAAATCCTAATGTCAAATGACATTTGGTGAACTATATAATGAGCTCTTGTCCATTAAACCTTGATGATGATGTAACCAAAATCTACATCAAGCCTCATCAGTTAAAAGAGTCAAGTGCTAAATGAAATGTTAAATCAATGATGAATCAAGCAAGAGATCTTGAAGTTTCAAGATTGTGAAAGAGAGTAAGTGTAAGAGCTTGTATGGTCTAGTGTTAGAGTGACCTGTGTAACACAAAGGTATAAGAGTAATTATTAAATTACTAAGGCAACTAACACACACATATACAGACACACTTGAACATGATTTTAATCCTCTCTCTTTTTGCTAAAACACCTTAAAACCTCTACAAAATATCAAGGAAAATGACTAGGGATGACTAGGGACTTACTCCAATCGATTAGATCTAGGAAAATGACTTAGTGATAGATTAGAAATTCTCTTAACCAATTAATACGCTTGATCATTGTAGGATTTCAATTTTGTAATTAGGGTTGCCATATTTTTTTAAGCTCTTAATTGATTAACCCTTAAACTTAATTGATTAAGTCATTAAAAATCCCATGGTCTTTTTCCCATTTCAGAAATTATTTTGGCCTATAAATAGAGGAATTCTCCTATTTTTTCATACCATAAACTTATTTAATAACTATTATTTATCATTTCTACTCTCTCCTATTTCATATTTTTATATTTCTTCACAAGGTTTCCTTAGTGCTTTGAGAGTGAAATATATCAATGAGAATTCGAGTGACATGGAGTTATTGTAATTTACTAAATAAGTCTTTATCTCTTTTGTAATATCATTGAAGATATTTGTTGTTTGGTTCTTGAGATCAACATGCTAAATTTTCTGTTTGGTTCTTGAGATTAGTCAGTTAAAATCTCTATTTGGTTTGTAAGCTCAACCTTCTAAAAACTCAATTTGGTTTGGGGATTAGCATGTCAAAGTATCTCGTTAGGTTTGGATATTAGCTTGCTAAAATATCTTTTTTTCTTTGTGGGATTACTCTATTAAATTCTAAAATTTATTGTAAGAAGGTTAGTGGAAATTACCCCGTGAAAAACTCACATCTTTAGTGGAACTCTCATGAGGAAACTCTTGGGGACAAGAGTAAGATAACTGGTTAGGCCAAACTTGTATAAATCTTTGGTGCATGATATCTTTCCCTTATCTCTGTAATTTCCTTTGCTATATTTTATTTACCCTTTATTTCTTCTCTTCTTGTCTTATTCTTTCATTACTTCTTATAATCTACTGGTCAAACATTTTCTTATTAGAAAATTTAACCTAAACAAATTTTATAAAACAAGTTTTTTTTATAATTGGACGACTTTTTTGAACAACATAATTCACATGACATACCTCTCTATTTGAAATTATGTTCGGACCCAATGTCTAAGACAATGTGTACAATCAAGTTATGACAGTTTAAGTTATACAAGATGATGAAGTAGAAAAAGAAATAAAGAACACAATAATTGTTAACCCAGTTCAGTGCAAATCACACATACATCCGGGAGGCATCTAACCCAAGAAATGAAATCCACTCTTTTATAGAATTATTATAAAGTGTCTTAGATGAACAAGCCCCTTTTTCAATGTCGCTCTCCTTAATTCTACCCTAGTGTCTTTCTATTTAGAACTCCCTATAGAACTATTTCACTTTCAATAGTTAGAAGGCTAAATATGCTTACTCTAAACTTTCCTAGTTCAAGTCCACCTTCCTTATACTATCCGTGAAGCTTCGTTCTAGATTCCCCTTTAATATGAGAATCCTCTCACTTTTACTCAAACACTCTCCCAAGTGTTTAGACAATAACAGTATGATTGATAATATGAAACAATCTAAAACTCCCACCAAAATATTTGTTATCAAGCTTATAGAATTAGTATCGAGGAATAAAGTATTAAAACTCAACTAACAACCCAATCTCTAAGCCTTTAGATATGAAACTTTGGCGTTTAGAATGGTGCACAAATAACAACACAAACAAATAATCAAAAGATAAACCCTAACACAAGGAATCTTCAATACTTGCACACTTCAAATGTTAGCTCTGAGTCTCCTTAAGTAGAAATGCTTCCTCTATGATTTTTCCATTGGGCTTAAGAAGCTTTAATCTCGTCCAGAAATATAGGAGATTCTGTTTTGATTTGTTTCTTAATAACCTCTAAAAAAATTGATTTGATTCAAATTTCAATCTCCATTTAAATTTGTTTTGATCATGTCCAATCTAATCAAACATATCTACATTAATGAGTTGCTAAAAGATAGTAACAAATCTGCAAAAAATTTGATTTAAACTCAACCAAAAATTACATTAAAAAATAACAACAATCATGGTCTACTATCAAAGGCCATACGTTGTTCAAATGTTGGAACAGTTGTTTCAACATCTTTCCTCGTGAAAAAATTCTTAATCTTGAGCAACTCACATAAAATATTTACTTTATATAAATCACAATTCCAACTTCTCAAGTAAAGTATTCAGAATAAACCTCTTGCTAAAACTGAACGACGCTTCTAAAGCTTGTATTGAAGATGTTATCATTAAATGCAAATCTATATCTTCTAATTAAAACAAATCTCATTACATTTTTCATGGAATAGTCGTTTAATTAAATCTTTAGCACAATCTTGGATAAACATGAACCAAATACATTTTCAAAGCATATCTAATTAAGTTTTTTCTTCAATGCAAATCCAATCAAATCTTTTAACTCCAAATCTTTTTAACTAATCCATATCTAATTAAATCTTATCCTACCATATGGACTAATAAAATATTTTTAGAAAATATTACGAAATAATATTTGTTAAAAGATATAACAATAAATCTTCTTGGAATCAAACATCAAAATGCACAGATTCACTTGCAAGTCTTGGTCTGTATACTGAGGCGAGATTCTGGAACACATGCTAGAACATTTGGTCCCATATATTGCCTATACACAAAATACATCTTGTACATATGTTATTTTACCAAATGCAACCAATCAAAAAGAAAAACATTGTTGGCTATATGTATCATGCATTTGACGCTCCAAAATTAGAACCTTTAACAAAGGGTTCTCCTTCATGTTAGACATTGGTCGGGCCCCTATCCTACTAAGCATTTTTTTATCGTTAGGGAAGTCAGAAAAAAATTGAGATGTTCTCCCACACAGCTCCACGCGTCAAAGTCATGATTCCATAGGGAAGGCACCATGTTAGAATCCAAAATGTGAATATTTGTTGATAACTTTTGTGGTATTTTGATAACTTTTCTCACACTCTTTCCATTTAATTTTGGTATGATATAGTGTAAATAAATAACATTTAGTTTGGTAGTAAATCTCTTAATTATAAGCTTTTCTTTTGCTTTTTGTAGGTTTTATGCACTTTGGGAAGTATATGGAGGTATTGAGACATGTTGGAGCAAGTTTGGAGACCAAAGGAAGAATTTTGGTTCAGCAAGGGCCGCTTAGCGGCCACTAAGCGCGCTTTCCAGTGGCGAGGGAAGATTTTGTGCTCAGCAAGTTCCGCTAAGCGGCCTAATCCCGCTTAGCGGCCTCCAGCGTGGAACCAGATATTTTTTGAGGACCGCTTAGCGGCCGTCATGGCGCTAAGCGGCGGTACTTTTTCAAGTGGCTACTTTTAGGCACTTGGAGATATTTTTGTGATCTTATCTTGTCACTTTTTCATTCCAACAACACACACACTCTAGGGCAAGAGAAGAAAGAAGAAAAACTCATCCATATTCAAGATTTCTCAAGCATATTTCTTCATCATCTTTGAATTTCTATGCTAGGAGGTCTTGTATTGATGTTTGTTGTTGAAGCTATGGATAGCTAAACTTCTCATGTGTCAAGATTAGAGGTAGTTAGCTTGTAAAGTATGTATTTAGCTTGATCTTTTGTATATGAACCTTGTTGGTGATTAATATATGGTGAATATCTTTGTATTCATGTTTATATGTTGTTTTGATACACTATTGAGAGATATGTTTCAAATCTTGACAAAAAGGGGTATTCATCTATCGACAATCAAACTCTAGAGATAGATTTGTGAGTTGATAATCACTTGTATCAAACTTTAAAGGTTATTATGTCAACTGTCGGCATGAGAGATCATCTGACGGTTAATATAATAACAATCACGACACTGCTTTAGAGATAAACAGTATCGAGAGGATACGTGATTGTATTAATCATTGATATGTTCATATACATGATCATCAGAGTATATACAAAAGCAAGCTGACGAACACTAATCTTGACACAGTTTTACCAAACCGTTTTTAAACCCGAATTTATTGTCTTTAATTTCTTTTCATGCTATTTATCTTTCATGAAACTAAAAACATACCGAATCCTAACTCAAAATACACTAAGCTGTAGAACGGCGATAATATCGCATCAATCCCTGAGGAGACGATACTAAAAATACTTATCCTATACTTTCTAACAAAATGGCGCCGTTGCCGGGGATTGGCGTTAAGATATTATAAGCATAGCAATAGTTTTTGTGTGTTTTGAGTATAAATATTATTATTATTACCTAGTCTTTGCTCACTTTTTGGTTAGTGTTTCAGCTCTGGTTTATGCGTGGGAGTGTCCCAGCAGATCAGCTTCTTTTTGATCCAGAAATTGAAAGAACTGCTAGGAGATTGAACAGTAAAACCAGAAGAAGAAGGAAACTAGCCAAAGAACGAAGATTAGCCCAAGAAGCAACTACTTCTTCAACACCACAAGTTATAGAAGAAGAGATGGCAGGGAATGGAGACCAGGACCCACCACCACCACCACCTCCTAGAGCACCATGTGCTAACAGTCCAAGAAGAGCAGCTCAGTTTGCAAGAAATGACAACAATGCAAGAAATTCTGAAATGAAGACTGGCATTCTTCAACTACTCTATGCTAGTCCCTTTGCAGGGCTTGATCATGAGGACCCATATACACACTTGACAAAGTTCTATGAAATTGCCGGAGCAGTCGGAGCACCTGAAAGAGAGGAAGAGCAAGTGTTTAAAAGACTATTTCCTCACTCATTGATTGGTAAAGCAAAGGATTGGTACCTCGATCAACCTACTCAAATCATGACAAATTGGAATGAGTTAGAAGAAAAGTTTCTTGATAGGTTCTTTCCTCAGTCAAGGTTGCTTGAAGCAAAAATAGCAATTTCTGTGTTCTCTCAAGGTGTGAATGAAACTCTTAATGAAGCATGGGAAAGGTATAAGTCAATGTTGAGAAAATGTCCGAGTCATGGCTTTGATGAACTCACCCAGATTCACATTTTTCGTAATGGCTTACAACCTCAACCGAAGCTTCTTTTAGATGCTACAGCTGCAGGTTCCTTAATGGCTAAGACCGCGGAGGAGGCAATAGAGATAATTGAAAAAATGGCCAGAAATGATCATCAGGTGAAACATAACCGAGGAGTTGTTCCAAAGAAACCGGGACTTATTGAATTAGGAACCAATGATGCTATTCTTGCTCAGAACAAACTTCTTTCTCAACAAGTGGAGGAGCTTACAAAACAAATGGCAAGGTTACCTCAACAACTCAAGGAATTAAATGATCCTAACAAGAACAAACAAGTTGCTTCGTGTGAGCTTTGTAGTGGAGACCACCCTACCGGATATTGTCCACCGGTGAATGAAGTGAATTACATGGCGAATCAAAACCAAAGAGGCTATCAACAAAGACAAGCTCCTTACCAAAACCAAGGTGGATACCAACAAAGGCCTAATGCACCGCAATATGGCCAAGGGTGGAGACAAGATAATTATCAACAAAGACAAAGTCCTTATCAACAACAACCACCTTCTCAAGACAAGCCTTCAAAGTTGGAGGAGACTCTAAATCAATTCATGCAAGCATCAATGGCGAATCAAAAGAGTAATGAAGCGGCAATAAAGAATTTAGAGACTCAAGTCGGCCAACTTGCAAAACAATTAGCCGAGAAGCAAACCGGACCATCATTCACGGCAAACACTCAAACCAATCCTAAGGAGCATTGCAAAGCGGTTGTAACTAGGAGTGGGAGGGTGCTTGAAAGTGAAGTGGAGAAGGAGGTTGAGGAGGAGGAAGTTAGGATAGAAAAAGAGAAAGAGGTGGAAGGTGAAGTAGAACCAAAGAAAAATGAGGGAGTCTTAGTTGAAAATGAGAGTGAAGAAAAAAGTGAGGAAGAAGAAGAAAAAAATAGAGAGAAAAAGAGAAAGATTAAAGAAGGAAAGAAGAAAGTTATGAGTCCCCCCGTTCGTAATCTACCTTACCCTCGTGGGCCTTCGAAGAAAGATAATGAGAAGCAATATGCTCGTTTTCTTGACATATTTAGGCAATTGCAAATTAATATTCCTTTTGGTGAAGCTTTAGAGCAAATGCCAAAATATGTCAAGTTTATGAAGGACATCCTCACGAAGAAAAGAAGTTATACTGAGCCCGAAACGGTTGTCCTAGATGCTAAATGTAGTGCCATCATTCAAAGTACTTTACCAAGGAAGGAAAGAGATCCAGGAAGAGTTACTTTGCCGGTTACTATTGGTGACATTCATATTGGAAGAGGTTTGGTTGACACGGGTTCAAGTATCAATTTGATTCCTTTATCCATGGTCAAGAGGTTAGGCATTGTGGATATGAAAAATACAAGAATGACACTTCAATTAGCCGATAAGTCTACAACTATGCCTTTTGGGATAGCGGAAGATTTACTTGTGAAAGTTGACAAGTTCTTCTTTCCGGTTGATTTTGTTGTCATTGATATGGAGGAGGATGTTGATACCCCGTTGATTCTAGGAAGACCTTTTATGAAGACGGCAAGGATGATGATAGACATTGATGATGGTTTGATGAAATTGAGGTTCCAAGATGAGGAAGTGTGTTTTGATCTTTCGGAAGCAATGAAACATCCAAATGATACAAGTGATTGTTTTAGAATTGATGCTATGGAGGAAGTTATCATGCAAGTTGAAAGTAGAGCTCATGTGTTCAATCCTCTTGAGAAAACATTAACCAAAGCTCTTGATGTTCTCAATGAAGAAGAAGAAAAAGAGATTGAAGAGTGTTTGCGAGATCTTGATGTTTTTGAAGAAATAAGTCCTTCTGAAGCAAAGATGGAGGAGTTGAAAGATGAGCCAAAGGTGGAAGAAACCAAATTAGAATTGAAGATGTTACCGCCCCATTTGAAATATGTTTTTCTTGAAGAAGGTGGTAAGAAGCCGGTGATAATTAGTAGTTCATTGTCTAAAAAAGAGGAAGAGAAATTAATTCATGTGTTGAAAGCTAACAAGGAGGCAATAGGATGGGTTCTTTCCGATTTAAAAGGAATTAGTCCGGCCTATTGTATGCATAAAATTATGATGGAGGAGGATTTTAAACCGGTAGCTCAACCTCAACGTCGGTTGAATCCTACAATGAAAGAAGTTGTAAGAAAAGAAGTGGTGAAACTATTGGAAGCCGGAATGATTTATCCTATTTCCGATAGTGCATGGGTGAGTCCAGTCCAAGTGGTACCAAAGAAAGGAGGAATGACCGTGATCACAAATGAAAAGAATGAGTTGATTCCGACAAGGACCGTGACGGGTTGGAGGATGTGTATTGATTACCGAAAGCTTAACCAATCTACTAGGAAAGATCACTTCCCTTTACCTTTTATGGACCAAATGTTGGAAAGGTTATCGGGTCAAGAGTTCTATTGTTTTTTGGATGGCTACTCCGGGTACAACCAAATTTCGGTCAATCCGGAAGATCAAGAGAAAACGGCGTTCACTTGTCCCTTTGGAATTTTTGCTTATAGACGAATGCCGTTTGGATTGTGTAATGCACCGGCCACTTTCCAAAGATGTATGCAAGCTATCTTCTCGGACTTCATAGAAAAGACAATGGAAGTTTTCATGGATGACTTCTCCGTTTTTGGAGCCTCATTTGATCTTTGCTTGAAGAATTTGGATGCCGTGTTGAAAAGATGTGTTGAAACCAACTTGGTCCTCAATTGGGAAAAATGCAATTTCATGGTTACCGAAGGTATAGTTCTTGGTCACAAAGTTTCTTCCAAAGGAATTGAAGTCGATCGAGCAAAAGTGGAGGTTATTGAGAAGTTACCACCGCCAACGAATGTCAAAGGAATTCGAAGCTTCTTAGGCCATGCGGGATTCTATAGGAGATTCATCAAAGACTTCTCAAAGATTGCAAAGCCTTTGAGCAACTTGCTCAACAAAGATAAGTCTTTTGTTTTTGATAATGCATGCCTTTTAGCTTTTAATGAATTGAAACAAAGATTGACCACCGCTCCCATAATCATAGCACCCGATTGGAAACTTGATTTTGAACTAATGTGTGATGCTAGTGATTATGCGATAGGAGCGGTGTTGGGTCAAAGAAAAGGAAAAATTTTTCATGCTATACATTATGCTAGTAAGGTTCTTAATGAAGCACAAATTAATTATGCAACAACGGAAAAAGAACTACTAGCTATTGTATATGCATTAGAAAAATTTAGGTCTTATCTAATTGGTTCGAAAGTTGTTGTTTACACTGACCATGCAGCGATAAAGTATTTGCTTACCAAGCCGGACTCAAAGCAAAGGCTCATTAGGTGGATATTGTTGCTACAAGAATTCCACTTAGAGATTAGAGACAAGAAAGGAGCGGAAAACTAGGTGGCGGACCATTTATCAAGGTTGGTGAATGAAGAGGTAACAAACAAAGAAGAAGAGGTTTTGGAATCATTCCCGGATGAAAAGTTGTTCATGGTGGAAGAAAGGCCGTGGTTTGCTGACATGGCTAATCATAAGGCATCGGGTTGGATGCCGGAAGATTGGAGTAAAAGTGCAATAAAGAAGTTTCTCCATGATGCCAAATTCTATGTGTGGGATGATCCATACTTGTTCAAAATTGGTGTGGATGGTGTGCTAAGAAGATGTGTGACGAGAGAGGAAGCAATGAGAATCTTGTGGCATTGTCATAATTCACCTTATGGTGGGCATTATGGTGGGCAAAGAACGGCGGCAAAAGTTCTTCAATCCGGGTTCTATTGGCCGACGTTATTCAAAGACGCTTACTTGCATGCACAAAGTTGTGACAATTGTCAAAGAAGTGGTGGAGTGAGTAAAAGGAATGAAATGCCATTGACAAATATGTTAGAAGTGGAAGTGTTTGATTGTTGGGGAATAGACTTTGTAGGACCATTTCCTTCATCTTTTGGTTGTGAGTATATTTTGGTTGCGGTTGATTATGTCTCAAAATGGGTGGAAGCAATAGCATGTCCGAAGGCGGATGGAAAGACCGTAATCAAGTTCTTGAAGAAAAACATTTTCACAAGGTTTGGAACACCAAGGATTCTCATTAGTGATGGTGGCTCACATTTTTGCAACACACAACTAGAAAAAGTCTTACAACAATATGGTGTGAAGCACAAAGTAACCACGGCCTATCATCCACAAGCTAATGGTCAAGCCGAAGTTTCCAACCGAGAAATCAAAAGAATCTTGGAAAAAACAGTTTCGTCGTCAAGAAAGGATTGGTCACAGAAGTTGGATGATGCTTTATGGGCTTACCGTACGGCATACAAGGCACCGATTGGTTTTACTCCATTTCAAATGGTTTACGGGAAAAGTTGTCATCTACCCGTAGAATTGGAGCATAAGGCATTTTGGGCCTTGAAGTTGCTTAACTTTGATTCTAAGGCAAGTGGTGAAATGAGAAAATTGCAATTGCTTGAGATGGAAGAATTGCGATTACAAGCCTATGAATCCAACAAAATTTACAAGGAGAAAGTGAAAGGATATCATGATAAAAAGATTGTGGAGAAGGATTTCAAAGAAGGTCAAATGGTTCTACTGTTTAATTCAAGATTGAAGTTGTTTCCGGGTAAATTAAAGTCGAAGTGGTCGGGTCCGTTCCGAATCAAAGAAGTAAAAGACTATGGAGCGGTTGTGCTTGAAAATCCGACGACAAATGAAAGTTGGACTGTGAATGGTCAAAGACTCAAGCCGTATCTTGGTGGTGAAGTCGATCGAAGTTCGGAAGCCGTTCCGATTTTTGATCCGTAAAGCCGCCTCGGACCGTCGAGCTAACCGACGTTAAACAAAGCGCTAGTTGGGAGGCACCCCAACATTGTAAGTATTTCTTGTTTTGTGTGTGTTATGACTGTTAGGAAAGTCGGGAAAAATCGGGGCTTGGGGGACTGCTGTGTTTGCTGCTGAAAAACAGCATTTTACTGATACCGCTAAGCGGCCATCACGCCGCTAAGCGGCCACACAAAAATGCAGAAAAAAAAATATGGGCCAAAGGGTCTGACCCGGCCCAGTTCAATGGGGAAGCAAGTTATGAGGGGCTGAGCGGCCAGAAACCCTAGCCACCTCATTTCTTCCAAAACTTTCAAGTCTCCAAGTTCCCTCCTTTCCCCTTTCAACCTTTGCATTCATTGTTTGAAGGAATTTCTTGTGTTCATATCATCTCCCTCAATTCTCTTTGTTCATTTGGTTGTGCAAGGTAAATGTTGTTCTTTTCTTTGAAATAGTTTGTGTAAATTGATAGTAGTAGTAGGTGATGTTTAGAATTGTTTATATTTGTAGATTTTAGGTTTAGATTGTAATTAGATTGTTGTTTTTGTGAATGGATTTCTGAAAAATGTGTGTTAAACACCCTAGTTTGTGTAAATTAGGTTAGTTTTGTGATTAGGAGTAGAGGTAATAGTGCATTCATCACTGGTTGCCATTGTTGATGTAGAAGAAGTGAAGAAATTGTAGGAGAAGCATGCTTTAGCAGACTGCATTTCTGCAGAATTTTTCTGAGAAATCGCAGGGCCGCTAAGCGGCCGTGACCCCGCTAAGCGGCGGATGCTGATGACAGAAAAATAATTCTGTTTCTGGTTCAGTCTTGTTCAAGCATTCAAAGTCGGGTCCAGGACCACTAGTTAGCTATGTTTAACTGCAATATTATGTGTTTAACAGTGTGGTGTGCTTTTTGTTGTAATTTGCAGATGGCTTCTCGACAAAACCGAAGCAAAAGAGGACGGTTTCCAGGCTCTAGTTCTGGACAAGCTCCCGTTCCTGAAGCACCTCAATTCGACAGTGCAAGATTTTTGAGTGCTGAACACCAAGAGTGGTTTGGACGGCTGTGTGGCAGAAAAATTTTAACTGAGAAAATATTTGACCTTAAGCCCAATGGGGAGTACAGGCAATTTATGGAAAACATGCACCATCGTAGGTGGGATGTTCTTTTGCAGCCAAGTACTCGTATCAATGTGGATATTGTAAGGGAATTTTATGCTAATGCGATGCCAACAGAAGATACGAAGTATGTGAGAAAAACCGTTGTTAGGGGGAGAGTGATTTCATTCAACCGGGCTGCCATTAGCTCTTATCTTGGTGATCCTTTAGACCTTCCTGAAAATGGGTGTGAGTATGCAAGGATACATAGAGCAAGGCAGTGGAACATGGATGAAGTAGCAGAGACTCTTTCTTTTGAGAGTCGTGGTTTTTCTCTTAACCCATCTGGCATACCAGTGAAGATGGATCGAGGGAATATGAATCAGATGGCTCAGCTCTACCTCACCCTGCTTCTGAACAACTTGAAGCCGAAGAGCCACAACAGTGATCTTACTTTAGCTAACTCCTGTTTATTATTTGCTATGATGACAGGTGTAGAGATTGACATTGCTCAGCTCATTTCTGATGAGATGCGAGAGGTGGCTTCTAGTGGGCACTCTTTAGGGAGTCGACTTGCGGGTCAACTTCCTTATCCTGCTTTGATTATGGGATTGTGCAGGAGAGCTAGAGTGGAGATCCCAGATGAGGTTCACATGACTATCACTAGCAAGGTGGATGACAGTTATGTTGCTCGGTTTTGTTCTCCACGGGCAAGGGGTCGTCAACCACAACCTGAGGCTGTAGCTCCTCCTGCCGGCCAAGCAAGGTATAATCAGCAAATGGCTTGCAGGTATAGTTGGGATTATATGGATGCTTTGCGCAGGTCGGAGGCTACCATTCACGACTCCTTGCACCGCTTGTACTTGAAGATGAGCGATCCTTCCAGTGTAACATCTTTTACTACAAATGAGCAGTATGAGGCCATTTGTAACTATCCGGAGGATAGGCCATTTTTTAGGAATGGGGGAGGAGAAAATGAAGAAGAGGGTGAAGAAGGAAATCATGAAGAAGAGGACAATGGTGATGAGTGATGATGCATATCATTTGGTGATGTTGTTATGTTTATTGTGTTTGTTTACTAGTACTTTAATTTTCTGTTGAATAGTTAGTTGATGGATTAATTTGTTACCATCCTTAGGGATGTGTTTTGTTTTGTTGTAATGAAGTAGCAAATGATGCTACTAAGACATCTTTGAGGCATTTGCCATTGGCAATTTGTCTCTAATATATTATATTATATTAGGTGTGTGTTATATTTTGTGTTTTTACTATAGTGTTAAGTTTGTGTAGTTATATAATATAGTTATAGTAAATATAATAATAGTACTAATAATATAATAGTAGTAATTGTGTTTGAACATAATATTAGTAATTATAAGAAAATTTTTGTTGTTTGTCCTTGTGATGAATAGAAAAAAAACTCAAGCAAGCAAAGTCTTATCAAAGAGTGGTAACATCAAAGTTTGATGGTGATGATAATGCTCTTGATGCGGTGCATGCTAAGGTAACGATTTTCTTGCTTTGTAGATATTAGTGTGAATATGATTTAGGTGCTTTATACAAAAACTTGTCATCACTTTGCATGTGAAAGATTTTGTTCATATTTGAATCTAGTTAGGACATAACTACATAAGTGAGAGGACTTTCCATTGTGTACTATAGACTTTTGTGTGTGCTAGCAATTGATGTTAACTGGGACGATTCATGCTTAATCTGCTTTGTTTAAAGTGTTAGAACTTAGAAGTGATCGAGGCAATTTTTTTGTGTAATACGAGAAAAACCACCTTCCAAAAGGCCACATGTGAGAGTGTGATCAATTGAAACCAATTTTGAGCCGTAAATTTTGATTTTGCCAAGTGAGTTGAATGAGAACCGACAAGCTAGTAAGTACTTCCTTATTGAGTTTGTTGAAGAAAAGCAAATAGAGAAAACTTTTGACTCACTTGGAAAATATTTTCTTTGGTAGACACTTAACCCAATTACATTTAAACCTTAAATGAAGAGCATGATTATGTGGAATTGTTGAATTGTTCAAAGTTGGGGAGAGAGGAGTTTACTTGAGAAAAGAAAGAAAGGAAATGGTGGTATAATAGAACAATGCATTCAAGAAGAAAAAGAATAATATGAAAAAGAAAAGAAAAAGTTCAATGAGATGAAAAATCAAAAGACAAAAGAAAGAATGCATTGTAGTGTTGTTAAGTCAAAAGGGAGAAATAAGAAAGTTTGTGTAAATAGTGTGATTGAATAAATGCTCTTCATGCAATTGTCCCTTTTTGATTCATTGGCCTTGTAGAAATGTCACTTGTTTGGAACCAAGCCAAGTTACAACCGAAAAAGCCCTCGTGATCTTTGCTTCTATCATTTTGGGTACTTAGTTAGATGAATGTATGAATTGTCTTGAATGTGCACAATTGTTAGGGAGAGTGATAAGTCCTTTGTGCTAGCATGATTATAGCACTTTGTCCTTCATTTTTGAAGTTGATTGTAGGTGATTCAAGTTTGAACATTATTTTGAATAATGCAAGTGTGATGAAGTGTTTGTATTTAGAACCTAGTTCATATTCATGTTTTGATCTTGTACAAGCAAGGGATGGTTATGGAGCATGCAAGTAAGTCAAGTTTGAACCATTCTCTTTATGTTGCTAACTTTGTAAATATTATTTTTGTGTTTGTTGAGTTGTTCTTGTTTGAGGACAAACAAAGGTCAAAGTTGGGGAGAGTTGTTAGAATCCAAAATGTGAATATTTGTTGATAACTTTTGTGGTATTTTGATAACTTTTCTCACACTCTTTCCATTTAATTTTGGTATGATATAGTGTAAATAAATAACATTTAGTTTGGTAGTAAATCTCTTAATTATAAGCTTTTCTTTTGCTTTTTGTAGGTTTTATGCACTTTGGGAAGTATATGGAGGTATTGAGACATGTTGGAGCAAGTTTGGAGACCAAAGGAAGAATTTTGGTTCAGCAAGGGCCGCTTAGCGGCCACTAAGCGCGCTTTCCAGTGGCGAGGGAAGATTTTGTGCTCAGCAAGTTCCGCTAAGCGGCCTAATCCCGCTTAGCGGCCTCCAGCGTGGAACCAGATATTTTTTGAGGACCGCTTAGCGGCCGTCATGGCGCTAAGCGGCGGTACTTTTTCAAGTGGCTACTTTTAGGCACTTGGAGATATTTTTGTGATCTTATCTTGTCACTTTTTCATTCCAACAACACACACACTCTAGGGCAAGAGAAGAAAGAAGAAAAACTCATCCATATTCAAGATTTCTCAAGCATATTTCTTCATCATCTTTGAATTTCTATGCTAGGAGGTCTTGTATTGATGTTTGTTGTTGAAGCTATGGATAGCTAAACTTCTCATGTGTCAAGATTAGAGGTAGTTAGCTTGTAAAGTATGTATTTAGCTTGATCTTTTGTATATGAACCTTGTTGGTGATTAATATATGGTGAATATCTTTGTATTCATGTTTATATGTTGTTTTGATACACTATTGAGAGATATGTTTCAAATCTTGACAAAAAGGGGTATTCATCTATCGACAATCAAACTCTAGAGATAGATTTGTGAGTTGATAATCACTTGTATCAAACTTTAAAGGTTATTATGTCAACTGTCGGCATGAGAGATCATCTGACGGTTAATATAATAACAATCACGACACTGCTTTAGAGATAAACAGTATCGAGAGGATACGTGATTGTATTAATCATTGATATGTTCATATACATGATCATCAGAGTATATACAAAAGCAAGCTGACGAACACTAATCTTGACACAGTTTTACCAAACCGTTTTTAAACCCGAATTTATTGTCTTTAATTTCTTTTCATGCTATTTATCTTTCATGAAACTAAAAACATACCGAATCCTAACTCAAAATACACTAAGCTGTAGAACGGCGATAATATCGCATCAATCCCTGAGGAGACGATACTAAAAATACTTATCCTATACTTTCTAACACACCACCACACCCTTTAGAGAAAGCCTTGATCGCGAGGTTGAACACCTCTGTCTTTGTGGCTCCGAGCGAGTAAGGAAATGTTTCAACATTTTCCAGTTTAAGAAGTTTAATGGGCCAAGAAGAGAGAATAGTAGCTCCATCTTTGGGTAATTTCTTATCCTTAACTATGAGGCCTCCCAAGTGGCTTTTGGTGTCATTGGACCATTTTTTGCCTCACTTGGCTTTTATCTTGGTATGGAGAGCCTTCCACTCAACAATATTCATTTTAGCCATTATGTTTACAAGAAGAAATATTAGCATAAAATGTGTAAGTAGAACTAAACTTATGCAAGTATTCATTAGTTTTCTTCTCCTAATTATCGCGGCGGTCAAGTTCCACCAACTCCTAGGAGCTCATGATTGGGATCACCTACAAGACTTCAAAAACCTCTCTCTATGTAATGATCATATGATTCTGGTTGCAGCCATTTATGATCATAGGGTTTCTATTCTAATTTAGAGTGAAGTGATAATCGCCATTTTCCCCTTAGTATCACAATGGATGTGTTGTATCCCCCCTGACCTTCACACACTGATCCTTCTAATTTTTGAAGTTATTCGAGTGAGAGGCGAATAGGACCATCCCTAATAGGGAGCTCAGTGTCATAATTCACCTTTAGATGCTGGTTAGTTCCATAAAAAGAATAGAAGACACCTACTGTAAGCACGACTTCTAGGAAACCACATATTATTTCAAATGTTCATGGTCGTAAGAAAATCAGACTCAAATTCATGAATGATAAGGAGATTCAGATAAAAGAGTTTGCGTGATGTTCCAATAAAGGCGACCATATTAGCCTGTTCATCTTCATATTAAGGCTCTAGAATTATATCCTCCTTGTCGTCCGTTCCTAACAAGTTAAAGCCTATGTAGAAGAAAACCATATTTTCTTGAGTGGAAAAGTAAGTCTCGTGATTTTCATCCCAAAGGCGTTTGAAATAACTATACACTATCAGGGGTCTTGAAGTTCCTAAGAAACATAGGGGAAAATGAGTCACTATCATCACTAGATTTGGAGGTACTCTCATAATTCCCAAAGATCCCTATTTCCAAAAGCTTGTTATCAACCGCCCCATTGGCTCGCGTAACATTTTTCACACAATATTACCACATCTCCATGAGCTCTCTATTAGAGGAGGATTCAACTACATTACCACTCTTGTATAAATCCCTAATAATTGCCATTACCATAAAAAGGAAAAGATGGAGGGAAATGGAAAAATGTAACACCCCAAGCTTAAACAGAAGTAGGATGGAAGGCACAATTGAGCTTGGGAATTTTCTAGGAAAAGTTCGTATTTGGGAAAAATAGAAGAGTTTAGAAATTTTGTGAAGAGGAATGAGGGAGAACACTATTATTATAAAGGAAACTGCATAGGTCATGTAGGCTATTATTATTCTACCATATATGTGGGCCGAAAGTTGGAAAGCAAAATCATCTACGCCTGGAAATGCCTGCATGCATATAATCATTTGTTTACATTAATCGCATTTACCTTAGACAATAGCTATTATGCCTAAGCATTGAATGATGTATGTCCCCAAGCGACGCTTGAGGGACTCGTCCAAAGCAATTTTAGAGGGATTCATTATCATACACATCATTAAGGTCATTGTCCGTTTAAAGTCATTTACTTCGTCATTTCTAAGTCTCGTGCTAGAGGGACTGTGGACTAAGAGAATTTTATTGGGCCCATAAAGAGACACCCTATGGCAAAGCGGGCCAAAGAAGTTGTTGGATTATCGGGCGGGTATACTCCTATGTCACTTGATTGAGCCTCAGTCGCCAGCCCGAACCTATGTTTGTGCTTCATTTGTTTTGTCACACATGGCCTATGAGGTGTCTAGGAGTGTTGTGAATTCAATGCCAAGAACAAAGTATAATACAAGGGAAGAATAAAGGACAAGAAAGAAGAGGAACACAAGATTGGTTATAACTGCTATTCTTTTACTTTCTCTTAAAACAAGATTACAAGTTTACAAGAATAACAAATAACCTCTCTCACCCCAAATTAGGATTTGCAGCTTAGCAATGATGAGAGACTAGTATGCTATTTATAATAAAACCTAACATACTAACTAATGGGCTTTTTTCCACAAGGCCCATTACACAAGCCAACTTAATAAACAAGCTAACTTAACAAATTAGGGTTTAAACACTAAAACCTAATTTAACATGCTAACAACCCTAGCATCTTCGACACAAGCATGTGAACAACCTTCGACTTCATGCTTAATCCTGTCGAACCAAGAAGCTACCCTTCGACCATACTAGAGTTCGATCCAATATCTCACAAATCTCCACCTTGGATCTAATTCTACAACATCAAGGAAACAAACTAGCTTTCTTCGTGCAGCTTTATCAACTGCATACAGTGGAAAAACTTGCAACTCGGCAATGTCTTAGTGATCATATCAGCAGCATTATCTTCAGTCGAAACCTTCAGCACTTGAACTTCTCCACGCTCGATTACTCCTCTGACGAAATGCAGCCTCACATCAATGTGCTTAGTTCGCTCATGATAGGCTGAATTCTTTGACAGGTGTATTGCACTTTGACTATCACATTTAACAGTGATACCTCGACCTTGAAGTTTCAGCTCCTTCGCAAAACCTTCAAGCCACAATGCTTCTTTCACAACTTCAGTTAGGGCAATATACTTCGCTTCAGTGGTTGATAGAGCAACAACCTTCTGAAGTGTTGCTTTCCAACTAATTGCAGTGCCAAACGTAGTGAAAACATATCCAGAAATAGATTTTCTGGAATCCATACAACCTGCATAATCAGAGTCGACATATCCTTCTATTACTGCTTTACTATCTTCACCCAAGGCTCCACCATAAGTTAGGACTCTATTCAGAGACCCATTTATGTACCTTAAAATCCACTTCAATGCTTGCCAGTGAGCCTTTCTAGGGTTCGCCATGTACCTGCTTACAAGACTTACTGCATATGCTATGTCGGGTCTAGTACAAACCATAGCATACATCAAAGAACCAACTATATTAGCATATGGGATGCTATTCATATAGGCTCTTTCGACATCAGTACTGGGACACTGATCAATACTCAGCTTGAATTGAGGGTTTGTTGGAGTCACAAATGGCTTCGAATTCGACATACCAAACTTTTCGAGAATCTTTCATAGATATGCCTCTTGAGATAAGCATAACTTCGACTTCTTTCTATCTCTTCGAATGTCAATTCCAAGAATCCTGGAAGCAGCTCCCAGATCCTTCATATCGAACTCCTTATTAAGTTCAGCCTTCACCCTTGTCACATCTTCAACATTGTTGCTTGCTATGAGAATATCATCCACATAAAGCAACAAAATAACAAATGAATTACCAGGTCGAAATCTGAAGTAAACGTAATGGTCGAACTGACTTCTAATGAAACTTATGCGTGCCATGAACTTGTCAAATCTCCTATTCCACTGTCGAGGAGATTGTTTCAGCCCATACAAAGATCTCTTTAACTTGCACACACAATCTTCCTTCCCCCTTTTCGACATACCCTTCAGGTTGCCTCATCAGGATCGTTTCATCTAGATCACCATACAAGAACGCAGTTTTCACATCCATCTGTTCCAATTCAAGATCGAACTGTGCCACCATGGCAAGCAACATTCGAATGGACCTATGCTTCACAACAGGAGAAAACACATCATTGAAGTCGACATCTTCTTTCTAAGTGAAACCCCTTGCAACTAACCTTGCCTTGTATCTTTTCGACGTCACTCCTTCAATTCCTTCCTTAACTTTGAAAATCCATTTACAGCTGACTAACCTTGCCCCAGCAGGTTTCTTGATCAGTTCCCAAGTATGATTATCATGAAGAGATTTCATCTCATCATCCATGGCTTTCAGCCATTCAGTCTTATTTCGACTCCTCATAACTTCCTTGTAGTCTCTAGGTTCTTCATCTAGAACCTCACTTGCAGAGATTAAGGCATAAGCTATAAGATCTGCATACCCAAGTCTCTGAGGTGCCTTGATAACTCTTCTCGACCTATCTCTCGACAATAGGTAGTCATCGTCAGTTTTCTCAACTTCCTCAGCATCTTCTGCTTCTTCTTTGACTTCATCAGGGATATGCAATTCAGCATCAACATGCCCCACCTCAACAGGAATCTCTACCTGTTCCAGCTCTTCGTCAGATGTTTCTGTACTTCGACCAACATCATCAATTTTCTTAAAAACCATTTCAGCTTCATTGAAAACTACATCTCGACTGGTGATACACCTCCTGTGACCTGGCTCTAGGCACCATAGCCTATAAGCTTTGACTCCTTCAGGGTATCCCATGAACATGCATTTCAGAGCTCTAGGTTCGACCTTGTCTTGCCTAATGTGAGCATAGGCTACGCAGCCAAATACTCTCAGTTTGTCGAGATCTGGTGGATGTCCCGACCAAACTTCTTCAGGTCTCTTCATATCTAACGCTGTCGAAGGACATCTGTTTATCAGATATGTTGCTGTCGAAACAGCCTCAGCCCAGAACACCTTCTTTAGTCCAGCACTAGTCAACATGCATCTGACTCTCTCCAAAATAGTTCGATTAAACCTTTCAGCCAAACCATTTTGCTGTGGAGTACCTGCAGTAGTTTTGTGTCTTGCAATACCAGAGGCAGCACAAAAACTGTCGAATGCCTCATTGCAAAATTCAAGGCCATTGTCGGTTCTCAACCTCTTGACCTTTCTACCAATCTGATTTTCAACCAGAGTCTTCCAACTTTTGAAATTCTCAAAAGTTTCATCCTTAGTCTTCTGGATGAATACCCATAATTTTCTAGAATAATCATCTATTATGGATAGAAAATACCTTGCTCCTGAATGTGATGGACACCTTGCAGGCCCCCAAAGATCAGCATGGATGTAATCAAGGGATCCATGTGTTCTTTGTTTGCCTTTGTTGAATTTCACTCTGCAAGATTTTCCAAGTACACAGGATTTACAAAACTTCAGCTTTTCAACTTTGTCTCCACCAAGCAGATTTTGTTTTCCTAATTCGACCAAACCCCTTTCACTGACATGGCCCAATCTCATGTGCCAGATTTCTGTCTTCGACAAAGGTTTCGTGGATGCAACATTTGTCGAACCACTTACAACTTCAGCCTCAAGGGTATACAAGCCTCGTTTCTTCACGCCTCTCAAGACTTCCTTCGAACCCTTCATGACTCTTAGGATACTTTTCTCTCCTTGGAAAACATATCCTTTCTTGTCGAATTCACCAAGAGAAAGTAGATTTCTCTTCAAATCAGGAACATACCTGACTTCAGTCAACAACCTTATTGACTCATCATGGAGTTTGAACCTCAGAGATCCAACACCTGCAATCTTGCAAGCCTTATTGTTTCCCAGCAATACTGATCCACCATCTTGATCACATAATTCCTCGAACATGTCTTTGTTTGGAGTCATGTGCCAAGTGCAACCTGAATCCATAATCCACTCTCTTCTCGAGTCACTACTTGAAACCACAAGAACATCAGATGATTCGAAATCATCTTGAACAATGGCTGCATTGCCATTATCCTTACCTCTATGATCTTTCAGGCGTTCAGAACACACCTTTCTTGTGTGACCCTCCTTCTTACAATGATAGCATCGAATGCCAGATGCTTCGCCACTGTAAGACTTCGACTGGCTTTTGCCCTTCTTCTTGTCAAATTTATCATCCTTTCGTAATAGTTTTCCTTTAACGGCCAAACCTTCGCCAACAGTCGAAGGTTTATGCTCCTTTCGTTCGTTCAAGTCCTTAGAATACAGGGCTGATTGAACTTCTTCAAAGGTCGGGGACTCCCTTCCATACAAGAGAGTTTCTTTGAAGTGAGCATGTGATCGAGGCAAAGAACACAATAGTAACAGCGCTTGATCTTCATCATCGATCTTCACATTAATATTTTCAAGATCAAGAATCAGCTTGTTGAACATATCCAACTGCTCAGCCAATACTTTGTCTTCAATCATCTTGAATGAATACAAAGCTTGCTTCAGGTAGAGTCGATTTACCAGCGATTTGGTCATATACAAACTTTCAAGTTTCACCCATAACCCTGATGGCGTCGTCTCCTTTGATACTTGCCGGAGAACCTTATCACCAAGGCTCAACAAAATTGCGCTGTGTGCTTTCTCGATCATATTCGTCTTCTCCGCTGCCGTCAATTCTGCATTCATGGCTGCCTCTCCCTTCAACGCTTCCAAACAACCCTACTGAACCAGTAGGGCTTTCATCTTCAAGCGCCACAAACCGAAATCATTCACTCCGGTGAACTTTTCAATCTCATACTTTGTTGAAGGCATCTTCTCCACGCTCACCGCACCAATTTGTTGTGAATTCAATGCCAAGAACAAAGTATAATACAAGGGAAGAATAAAGGACAAGAAACAAGAGGAACACAAGATTGGTTATAACTGCTATTCTTTTACTTTCTCTTAAAACAAGATTACAAGTTTACAAGAATAACAAATAACCTCTCTCACCCCAAATTAGGATTTGCAGCTTAGCAATGATGAGAGACTAGTATGTTATTTATAATAAAACCTAACATACTAACTAATGGGTTTTTTTCCACAAGGCCCATTACACAAGCCAACTTAATAAACAAGCTAACTTAACAAATTAGGGTTTAAACACTAAAACCTAATTTAACATGCTAACAACCCTAGCATCTTCGACACAAGCATGTGAACAACCTTCGACTTCATGCTTAATCCTGTCGAACCAAGAAGCTACCCTTCGACCATACTAGAGTTTGATCCAATATCTCACAAGGAGAAACTAGATTAAGTCATATCTGTCATTGAGGAAACCGTCCTCCCAAGATTTGAGGAAGAGCCTATCTTCCCCTTCTCCCACGTAGTTGTCAGGAAGTTAGAGAAAAACCATTTCTCTCCCTATTGTCCAGCTCAAAAACTATCAATAAATACTCCAACCTTAGAGTTTAGATATTCATTCACTAATTTAAACAAAATTTAGCATCGATGCATCTTGCAATCATACACGCAAGTAGGCCCTCTCCACTCTTTAATGACAGGTTTTTGGGAGAGGAGGCATTAATAGGGCGAACATGAATTTTTATGACTTTTACGGTAGTAAGACCCGTCCCATCCACCTTTATTATTGTTTTTGAAAAACGAGTTAAAGTTTTAGTCTCACAACTTCTATTATGCGTAATCCATATTCCATACCACTTTTATTTGCATGCTCTACGGAACCGGCTTAAATGAACCTGACCTGTTTACCGCGTCTAAATACAAACTCGTACGACTCACAATTATATTTTTATGAACTCAGAATTATAATATAATAAAGAAAGTTTTAGCTACTAACATTCAGGTGCTTCAAATTCATCCACGCTAAAACGGAATAAGGTTCCTTTCTGACACTAATAATAATTTATGCCATAAGCAATCATAATTTATTTATCCAACTTTGAGAGGATTAGTTTTTCACACTGGAGATGAACACTCCCCACTATTCAAATTGGCAGACAAGTTGGATCTTAAATAATTATGTTCATTACTGTTTATTTTACTGATTAACTTTGTATTAAGCATCTCTTCTTTTTGTTTGGGGAAACGTATGTATATTAGGCATCTCTTGAAGTGCTTCAAAGGTTAACTGAACTCTAAATTGTTGATCATGAATTTTTAATATAATTACAGTATACATGACATAAATGTGGATCCTTCTCAGTTTTAAAAATGATTGTATAGTTTATTTAATTAATGGCTGGAGGTTGATATTGAAAATGGATAATGCATAGTGTGAACTGGAGTTTGATATTAAAAATGGATAATGCATTGGGTACTAATTCGTTTCCCATTTCTTGTTTTTTTTTTTCTTTCGAACATCTCGTTTTCTATTTACATTTTCTATTTTTATTTTCTAGAATGCGTTTATTTTAACTAATGAATAAAAAGATTATTGTAAGGCATAAAAGATAGTTGGATGGTTGATAGATCAAAATGATGGATATGTTAATATTCCCGCATCGGACAATATATGGCCTGAACATGTCTTTATAAGTGGGGGCAATCCTCACCTTACTAGTCAGTTTTATAGGGTTGAGTTAGGCCTAACCACATTTCTTAACATGGTGTCAAGAGCCTCGTTTAAGATCCGGCGGGCCACCTTCTATGGTTTCCGTTATCGGGTCACCCACCATTTATTTTCACGCTCCAGTTATCTAGTCCTGGGCGTGACATTTCTTAACAGGATATTTCAAAATAATAAAAATAATTATTTTGATATTTTTATCATTTTTTAAAATATTTACAAATGCTCACTCTAGTGGAATGTCAGAGTTTCATCTTATTATTCGTACCATTAGATCGCTTTTATCTTATTTTTACAATTTTGAGGTAAAATTTATTAAACATCAAATAAATATGGTTGTCCATTATTTAAAAAAGGCTTAATACCCTTTTTGGTCCTTTACCTATACCTCTGGGTCCATTTTGGTCCTCTTTCTTTTAAAAGAACCAATTAAATCCTTTAATTCTTCTAACGGTGTCATATTCATCCTTTCCGTCTATTTCACACTAACGGCGTTAATTTTTACTTACATGGCATCCTAGTCATCATCTTCTTGGTTTTTAAAATATAATTTATTTTATATATTTCTTAGACTATTCAACTAATTAAAAAGTAAAATCTTCAAGAACTGAATACCCATAGCTCTGGAACTCGAAGCAGATTCATGAGTGAAACATGAAGGCCAACCTTTAAGAACTATAGGACCCAACAAATCACCTATAGTTGTTAACTGAACGATGCAAGTATATAATATCTCTGATGAAAATACACGAATCATCCATAGTTTCATTCTACCTCTTCCTGAACCCGAACCTAAATCAGAACAAACTCTCTCCTTTCGAACCTTCAAATTCAAACCCATCCAACCCAAATCTCGCAACTTGTTGCTATTACTCTCTGGCTTACACATCGTATTCCTACTCCAATTTCTTCATACAGAAAAACTAAACAATAAACCCTAATTCCAGATTCAATCGATGAAATCAATAAACCTTATTCTCCTCCACCCGAAATTGAGTTTAAGAAGAAACGACACCGTTTGTTTTCCTAGCACAACGATTTTCCGAAAACAAGAGAAGAAAACGGTTACCACGACGGCGGCGTGTGGCGAGATCTGTTGTGGTTTTGTGTTTTCAAGCGGTTTACTTTTTTCTGTTCCCTAATAAAAACCCTCAAATCAGTTAGCAAAATGTTTGGATCTGGAATGAGAATTGTATGGGTTCTTGATTCTTCTCTCTCAATTTTGGATTAAAAGCATGTAGAATGTTGTTTACAGATTCTGGAATATCAATTGAAAATATTTGGTAGATTTAGTTTTTGATTCTTAGTTTTTGAAAATATTCCAGATTTGTTTGAAATGGATGTAAATCATTAAAAAAAGATTTTTTTTTTATTTTCAGATTTCTTGTTTATTCCTAATTTCCATATCTGTAGAGAGACTATCATAATTAAGAGTATATAAATTTGATTCTTGATTTATTTTCTGTATTTTTTTTTTGAATAAAAAATTGAGTTTAATTTTAATAAATCTAAACCATTGAATTATCACTTACCACATGTCACACATCTATTAAAAGAACTGGATTAAATGGAGTATTTTATTGCCAAGTGTACATGATGTGGCATATATATTTGACTTTGACTAACGGAGTTAATAGAAAGGACAAACGTGACACTGTTTGAAGAAATAAGGGATCAATTTGACTCTTTTAAAAGATAAGGGACCAAAATGGACCCTTGTATATAGGTAAGGGACTAAAAAGGGTATTAAGCCTTTAAAAAAAGACGGTCAATTCTTAGGTTAGACGTAGCTCTGTACATTATGTTTTTTAATTGAACTTTCTTTCTCGATAGAAACATCAACTATATTTCTATCACGGCAGCAAATTTGTCTAACTCAGTGTCTACAGCAAAAGAAGCAACCATTTAATCAATCCAATGATAATTACATTAACTAATCCTAAATAATAATTAATCACATTATTTTTATATCTCTTAGATACTCATAGTATCATATAAACTAATAATAAGGACTTAATTTAAAGTTTAACCATTTAATAAAATAGTTTTATTTTCAAAAGTAAAATCTATTGATTAGAAAATATGAGATGTCATATGAGATGTTTTAATATTTTACTCATGTTTTTGAATTACTATTTATGAACTGTATGAGACTCAAGCAATGAGTTGTTACTGAAGGGAAGGCTGATGGTTGGTTAGGTCAGAGGTCCTCCCAATATTGAACACCCGGCGATGGTTCAAAAAAAGAAGCTAAAGAAGATTAGTGATTATAGCATAATTCTTTCTAAAATATGATATTATGTTAGGTGAAGTTGGTGTTATTGAAGGGAAGGCTGATGGTTAGGCCAGAGGTCCTCCCAATATTGAACAACCAGTGATAATTCAAATAAAAGAAGCTAAAGAAGATTAGAAGATTAGGAACATTGGGAATCTTCCCATATTTTTTGATGCTGGCGAAAACGTTCTTGATGTCGCATTCATGTTTGAGCCTGTAAGCAACCATCCTATCATTCAAAAGACTATTGCCAATGAGACCTAGGAAACCAATATGGGAAATCAAGATTTTGATAAAGATGTGTCAGATATCTTGTCCGACATGTTGGAGACTGAGTCTTAAATTCATAAGGAGAGTGATTATGTGACCCCTAAAAGTAATTTTGTGAGTGATGATGATCATATTCCAAGAAGATGTGGAGAAAAATGTTAATGACAACTTAAATGACATAGAGGTGCCTCTGAACAAGAAAAGTAATGATATCGTTATTAGAAAGAAGGAACATCGTGTAGCACAAGACTATACTCAAATCAAAGGGGTTGACTTTGATAAAACATCTACTCATATTGCTCATCTTGAAGCCATCCGAATGTTTCTAGGTTTATCTTGTAGCCTTATGTTCACACTTTATCAGATGGATGTGAAAAGTGACTTCCTCAATAAGTACTTGAATGTGGAAGTCAAACAGGATGCTAGTAATGATGTCAACAACATTAAAAGTATCATTATGATAATTCTGATTATGGCAATCTGTTTCAAATGATGACAAGTATGGTGTTAGATCATCTTGTTCAAAAAATGCAAGATGAATTCGGGATGCACATGGTACGTGAACTTGCCTACTTATCTATTTTTCAAAAGGAAGCTGACAGTGAAGATGAAGAAGAACATTAAGTTGAAGCACTGAAATATAATGAAATTATGGAGTTTCTTAGTGATGCTTAGTTGTTGAAAACAGTACAAAATGTTGGATCTGGTTATCCTAAGTTGATAAAGGAATTTGTGGTTAAGAATTATGGTATTGCTCATGGATTGCTGAAATTCAATTGCAAGCTATTTGTTGGGAAATATGTCCCTGGTATTAGTCTTTTCAATGTTCCTGTTATTGATGAATCTGGTTTTGGTAATATGCTAAGCCTACAATCAGAAGCAATATAGTGTTGCATCATTGGTTTTTTATACCGGGTAGGAACTCATGCTACTTTTAAATGTGGAGAATGTTATCTTTTTCAATTGGTTAAACATGTTGAGTCTCATGGCATCCAACCACTTATTGGTGTTACCTTTATAATTTGTGATATTTTGAGTGTTCAAAAGAAATACATTATTATAGCATAATTCTTTCTAAATTATTTGTATGCCTTCCCTTCAGTAACAACTCGTTAGCTTCTCTAAAAATATGAGAATGATCCCAATCTTCTAAAATATAAGTGGGTGTATTATAAAAAACTCCTGCGGGGTTTGCTATAATACACCCACTTATTTTTATGAAGGTTTGTTTTAGCAAGTTTAACTAAAAAATAGTTAAATGCGCCTCAAGGTGCATGTTGATAAAATAGACCTTCATAAAAAGAAGTGGGTCTACCTTAGCAAACTCCCATTTATATATATATATATATATATATATATATATATATATATATAGAGAGAGAGAGAGAGAGAGAGAGGACGTACCATATGAGAATTGTGTGTCAATCTTTTTTTCTCTCTCCTCCATAATTAAAATAAATTATGGAGGAGAGATAAAAAACAATGACACATAATCTCAACAATTTATTTTAAAATTTAATGGTTTAGATTCATTCTCACATTCTCATATAATTTACCCATTCTCATAAGATATACTATATATATATATATATATATATATATATATATATATATATATATATATATATATATATATATATATATATATATATATATATATATATATGAGGAGGGTTATATTGACTCCAAGAGTAAGTGTTCAACACTTACTCCAAATCATAACCATTGATTATCATTAATCCAACGGTTTTAACTAAAGTTTTATATAAAAAAATATTTCCAAAAATAATTAGATTAAATGATTAATTAAAACCGTTAGATTAATGAGAATCAATGGTTATGATTTGGAGTAAGTGTTGAACACTTACTCTTGGAGTCAATATAACCCTCCTATATATATATATATATATATATATATATATATATATATATATATATATATATATATATATATATATATATATATATATATATATATATATATATATATATATATATATATATATATATATATATATATATATATATATATATATATATATAAGTGAAGACCCATTTTGGTCCCTCGCAAATATTACACGAGTCAAATTAGTCCCTCAAAAAAATTGACCCAACTTAATCCCTTACAAAATTTAACCGGATCATATTAGTCCTTCTGCTAATATTATTTTCAAATCGGTTTTTTCTACTTCTAAACCGGTTCTTTTTATACTTCTAAACTGTGACTGGACTGACACGTTAGATTTTTTTTAAATACTAAATTAATTTTTATTTTTAATTTCATTTTTAAACATTTATCAATGAATAATATCAAAAAAGCCAAAATTATTTCTTATAAAGTAATTTTTAAACAAGTAATTTCCATGATTTCTACTAATATTAACAAATTCTATACATAAATTTTTACCTACGAGGTCTCAAATCCAAGTCCCTTCAAGTTAAATGATTTTCACTTTACAACTAGACAAATCAATTTCTATCGTTAATAAAATGACTATCATTTACAACTAAAAAAATCAATTTCTATTGTTAGTAAAGCAACTATTATTTACAACAAGATAAATCAATTTCTATTTTTAGTAAAGTGATTATAATTTACAACTAGATAAATCAATTTCTATTGTTAATAAAGTGATTATCATTTACAACTAGACAAATCAATTTCTACGGTTAGTAAAGTGACTATCAATAACAACTAGACAAATCAATTTCTATTGTTAGTAAAGTGACTATTATTTACAAATAGACAAATCAATATCTATTGTATTAAATTGACTGTCATTTAATCTGAAGAGACTTAGGTTCGAGACCATATTAATACAAATTTTGTATTTTTTATTTTAAATTTAGAATTGTTTAAGATTAACCACGTGGGCCTGAGTTCAACTCCTTATAAGAAACAATTTTGGCTTTTTATATTATTAATTGATAATTGTTTAAAAATGATTAAAAATAAAAATCAATTTAGTATTTAAAAAATGAAAAATAAATAAAACCCAACGTGACAGTCCAGTCATGGTTTAAAACTAGAAAAAAAACCGATTTGAGAAAAATATTAGCAGAATGACTAATATGATCCAGTTAAATTTTGTAAGGGATTAAGTTGGGTCAATTTTTGTGTGAGGGACTAATTTGACTCGTGTAATATTTGTGAGGGACCAAAATGGGTCTTCAATATATATATATATATATATATATATATATATATATATATATATATATGGCAATTATTTAAAGATTGCCATAATCCATTAGATACTTAATTAGGCATCATCTAATCGATTAAGCTATAAATTTAATCGAATAGACAATTTGAAAAATGGTTTCCTAATCAAGCAGACAGACCCCAAGTTAACTGGTTAAGCTCCAAAAATATTTTTGGGTTATTTTAATTAAAAAGTGTGAGGCTTCTCAATTTTTTAAGTGTGTGTGATGTATCCATAATACTTTTAAAAATGCTCTGGTGTCTTTACAAGACATTGATCACTTAAATAGACACAATCATGCAAGCTTTCACACTTCCTCTCTTTCACACTATGAAACTTAAAGTCTTGACATCGTTATCTTTGATTTTTGCACCACGCAAGAACCTTAAGTCTTCTAGATGAGGCTTGAGATATTTCTATATTAGTTACCATCATCTGAGATGTTGAAAGTTTAAACCATCAAAGATCATAAACCGTATGTCTTCACTAAGAGTCGTTGGACTATAGTGTTGGATTAAAGAAATGTCTTTAGATAGATTTCAACAGAAAGCTTAATTAATCAGCTTGTGCATCTTTCACTGCTTGAGCTATCTTTGGTTGTTTCATGACTTCAAGTGCAATTTCTCAACTTCAAGTCTTGTCATCATAAGACCATGGCATCATCAAAAATAACTAGCTAGTGATTTAACTTATATCTCACTATCCATGAGCTTCACCATCTTGGATAACTTCTTGATTATACGTGCAAGAACATTCATAGATGTGTAATGGATCACTACGACCTTTTTTATGTGGTTCAGTTTTTATGTGTTGGCCTATGTTCAACCTTGAATTGAATTGAAAGACATGCTCTCCTTCTTTGAACTCCCGCCCTAGGATTCTCTTGTCATGCCATTTCTTTTTCCTTTATTTGGTGCTTGTTTTAAGCCATATAAAGATTTGACAAGCTTACACACCTTTTGTTCATTTCCAGGAAGCACGTAGCCTTATGGTTGTTCCATATATATTTCCTTATCGACATCTCCATTTAGGAATGTTGTTTTAACATCCATTTGATAAATTATAAGGTCATTCGAAGAGGCCAATGCAAATGAAATTCTAATATATGGTTGACCTTGCCACTGGTGCATATATGTCGAAGTAATTTATGCCTTCCTTTTGTCTAAATTCTCTTGCTACTTATTTGGCCTTATAAGTGTTTAAGGTTTCATCACTATGATACTTCCTTTTAAACACCCACTTGCATCTAATGGGCCTTGATCCTTTTGGTAAATCAACAAATTCCGAAGTGTGGTTTGACATAATTGAATCCATTTCATCTTGGATAGCGTCCTTCCAAAAGGAAGAGTCCTTTGAAGCTACTTCTTCCTTGTAGGTTTTAGGATCATCCTATACTTGAAGGATAATAGGAATGCTTCAAACAAAATTCTTACAATTTCCTTCAATTAGATAAAAGGAAATAAGTTGAGGATCAATTTTGTCTGGTCCTAGATTCTTTGTTTTCGGGACTCTCTTGCTTATCCTAGGCTTGGGTTGTGATTCAATGACCCAAAAAGTGCTTTTAGGTTGTATTTGTACATCCGAGAGTAATCTTCTTCCCAATATTCTTTATTTGCGTCCGACTCAAATTCTTTATCCTTGGTGATAACATTCTCAAAGAATTCTACATCCTGGGATTATACAATTGCATTAGACTCTAAGTTTAGAAGTTTATATGCTTTACTGTTTTGTGTGTATCCTACAAAAGCGCATTTTATCCCTCGAGGACTCAACTTGGTTATTTTAGGATCCATGTTTTTGTAGTATGCTACACACACCTACACTTTAAAGTAATTGATATTTGGTGTTTTACGTTTCCATACCTCATCTGGAGATATACTGGTTTATTTAAAGGAATTTTGTCATATATGTGGCAAGCGGATAGTAAGGCCTCACCCCACAAATTAAGTGGTATTTCAGAGTGCATAAACATGTAATTCATCATCTTTTGATATATATGACCAATTCTTTCTTTCGGCCATGCCATTTTGTTGTGGCGTTCGAGGTGCAGAACATTCATGTATCATGCCATGTTTTTACAAAATGCATCAAATTCAGTAGAAAAGTATGCACCGCCCCTATAACTCCTTAGGACTTTTATACTTCTACTTAATTGATTTACCACTTTTGATTTTAAATGCATTAAAAGCATCATCTATATGTTATTAGAGATATATTCCCTCCGTCCCAAAATGTAGGAGAATAAATGCATTTTTCTTGTCCCAAAATATAAGAGAAAAAATCATCTTTCATTTCTTTCAAGGTAATATTAAATGCAAATTGCATTTAACTTACATTCTCTCTCATCATTTCTATAACCAACAACCAATTAGAATTTTTTTTACATCTTCCAAAGCACTTTATTTCAAGAAAACCATAGGTCAAACGATTGTGTTTTTACTTTTCTTAATAAGCGTGATTTTGTTTTTTTCTTATAATTTGGAATGGAGGAAGTACATGTGTGTATCTAAAAGAGTCGTGATGAATGTAATAAAGTATCTATTTACCCCACGGGTTAACATGTTGTTAAATTCGTATAAATCTGAATGTACAAGATCAAGTAGATTTGTATTTCTTTCAACACTTTTGAAAGGTTTCTTAATCATCTTTAATTTAACACATAATTTAAAATTTTGGAAATCATTTATATTACATGATATCAATCTAGATTTAATTAGTCTCTTCATATAACTAATACCAGTATGTGCTAATTTATTGTGCCACAAAGAAACGGATTCAAGCATGTAAGCGGAATTAGAACTTTTATTAATAATATTGTTGGTAGTACATAGTTTGATCATTCTCTCAGTGGAATATCCTTTTCCAACAAATACACCTAACACCATTACGGGTCAATATAAATTTGCATGATTCATAAATAGATTTAATACCCGAATTTCCTAACAAATCCCCACTAACAATATTCCTATTCATGTCGGGGATATAAAGCACGTTGACAAGAGTTACTTTTTTTCTAGAAGTGAAGTTGAGTTCGACAGACCCGGTTCCAACAACTTTAGATCGTACTTCATTTCTCATTTGTACTTATTATCCGTCATTTTCCTCAGAATAGGTTTTGAATGCAGCCTTATCATATGAGACATGGACCGTAGCATATGTATCATACTACCAACCTTGAACTTTGCCTTTGATTGCCATTATTTTGCTCACTATAGCAATCATGTCATCATTTGCATTGCAGTGGTCTCATTTTTTTGACTTATTGTGCCTGCAGTTTTGAGCACAGTGTCCAGGTTTTCCACAAACAAAACATCCTCTTTTCGGACCCTTATGATCGACGGGATTCTTGAACTTGTTATGTTCCTTTTTTTGGTCCAATATGATTCTTCATGCCATCATGTTTCTTCTTTTCTTTGGCGTTCACAACATTGGCTTTTGAAAGACCTGCATATTCTGATTTCTCTCTCTCCTTCGATTCCTCCTCTATTCGAAGATGTTTTTGTATTTTCTCCAAAGAGAAGTTCTGAGAACTGTGAACCAATTTCTTTCTATAGCCTTTCCACGAAGGTGGTAATTTTACAATGATTGCACCGACTTGAAAGGTCTCAGGGATGTCTATTTTCATAACTTTTATTTTATTCACAAGGACTTGTAACTCGTGCACTTGGAGAACAATGGACTTGGAGTCTATAAATTTAAAATCAAAATATTTAGAAATTAAAAACTTCTTCGTACCTTCCTCTTCGGCCTTGAATTTTGTGCTTTCCAGATTTCTGTTGCAGATGAGTTATCTGTTTAGAGGTCATAGAGAAGATAAGACAACGTATTAAAAATATGCCCACGACATAGTAGTTCGTCCTCCTTCAGTTTCTTGTGCTCCTTCTTGAGTTCTTTAGAGTCATTCTCTGCTAGATAAGAACCTTGATACTTGAAACTGCAACGTCTGAAGTCATTGTGTAAATACTTTTAAGACTACTAGAAATTTAGGTATGAATCGTGAACGGAGTTACTTTCCTTAAAATTATTTCAAGCACTCTCTTAATTGTCTTAGAGTTTGGAAAGCAAGAATACTCATGATAATTCAGCCTCTCAATCAATTATGCACAAGATTGGTGAAGAAATCGAATGCAAGGAAGCATGTCATGAATAATGAAGAGGATGTATTAATTGAAATGAATAATTTTTGAATTCTGAATAGTGTATTTATAGTTTTTTCACAGGTTTACAACTCTTGATGAAACAACACCTTTTCTGGCATAAGATTTTAATGGTTCGCCTATAGTTATATTATGCACCACTTCATGAAGTGTTGTGTATTTTGAATTCGAAATTCAAACTTTCAATAGCTCGAGACAAATTTAACTACAACTTCCAATGATGAATGTTTAGTGCAAAAACTGACCAAAATTCTTTGAGACAGAATTAAAGACAATTTTCACTTTTATCTATGGAACACTTTGTCATATTTGAACACACCCTTGAATATTAATTGTCCATTAATATATATATATATATATATATATATATATATATATATATATATATATATATATATATATATATATATATATAATTCTATCGTAAAAGTTAAGTTTGAGTTATTTTTGAAAGGCACAAAGTGAAGTGAATGTTAAATTGATAGCAAAGCAATTTTATTAGTCAAGAAATATAATATAATAGGTTTAAATGCACTTTTGGTTCCCATATTTTAATGACTTTTGACTTTTTGTCTGTTCATTTTAAAATTCACATTTTTGGTCCCTGAACTTTACATCACTTGAGATTTAGTTGGTCCCTCTCTAATTTTGCAATATTGACTAGGATAATTAACTTATTAATATTATTTTAATTAATTTATCAATATAATTTTAATTAATTATTAATATTTTTAATTAAGTTGTTTTAGAAATTTTATTTAAAAATTATTTAGTTCAAATTTTAAAATAGATCTTGTTGGGCTTAGGCCCATATTTTTACAACATTCTAACAACAAAAAAAAGTAAGAAAACCCTTGGTAGTGTGTTTTATAAACACTTAAACTACAAGTAAACCAATTGATGTGGGACTATTGAGAAACAAACCAACCAAATTCTGCACTGCATTTTTGAGGGAGACCTTGAGGAGGAGCATTAACAATTGAGTTAAGCACCACTGGTGCTGCACAAACGTGAGTCACTTTGTACTTGGCAAACATTTAAAATCCTGGTCAGTAGTATCATAAGTTTATGTTTGCATCATGCTACAAGTTATTTTAAAACAGCCCTCGTGTTCATGTTCATGAGACATTTGCATTAGAATTAATGATAGCATCAAATTTGAAGTTAAAATTACAAACTATAATCAAGTTGGACAAAATTTTATATTAACCAATGGAAAGAGTATGAGTGTTGTCAAGCTCAATTCACAGAAAACGGTGGTTTCCAAAGATACACAACTCCTTAATTCATTCCCAAATTCCCCAAATAAGTGCACCACTAAGAGCCATCAAGAAAACCAATAGTGGCTCAACGCATATCTAAGAAGAAAAGAGGGATGCAGTTTAGAATTAAATTGAAACAAACGATTTCCTCAAGGTCTCCCAAGAATGCAGTACAAATTTTATTGGTTTGTTTTTCAATAGTCCCACATCTATTGGTATAATTGTTGCTTAACTGTTTATAAAATACACGCTACCAATGTCTTCTGTTAGGGTGTGAGTTGTTTGAATGTCATAACCAACTTACTTAAATTTTAAATTAAATTTTTATAACAACTAAATTAAAATAATATTAATAAATTAATTATTTTAGTCAATATTTACAACTCATTAAAAATCATCACTATGGGAAGGGGTGTAACCGGATCGATTTTTGGTAAAAAAAAAGTTCGAACCCATAATATCTTCGTTGGTTTGGTTTTTAATATTTTCTAAAAACGGTTGATCGGTTTTCAAAGTTACTTTTCAAATAGTATATTCATCAATGTATTCTCTATTATCGTATTTTTCCTGTGTATTTTATACTATTATTTTTTTAAATAATACATTTCATGTCATTTACTTCATGTTCTATTTTTTCAAACAACTTACAAGTTGCTCTTAATCTATATTAATCTATATGAAACAGTGACATTGTTTCATTGCATCGTGAAATAAATTCACTATAAATTAAAAAAGTTGAAACTTGGTATCAGAATGTTATAAATAGATTTGAAAGTTTAATAAATAGAACACAGAAAAATACGCATCAATTAACATTTTTCACACTTTAAACACACATCAAAACTATTTTGTAACAAGACTATTAGGAGTTTTGTTGAAGAAGAAGAAACCAAAAAGGTAAAAACAAATATGAAAATTAACGAAGAGAAATTGAACACGAAGAAGGAGATCACAATATATCATAATAACGATAATGAGAGCAACATTTGAGGCGGGCTGCTAGAGAAGTAGTTTAGTGAATGCCAGTTTTTGTGACTTATGATTTCTACTTTCTATATTTTGGAGTTTGGCTCTAGATACTTGTTTTGCTGAAAGCAAGAAAGTGAAAACAAAGATGAAGAATGGTTGGAACGATACAAAATTTGAGCTTAATAATTAGTGGAATAAAAAATTTAAGCGTAATTATTTTCATTGGTTCAGTTCATGGGTTTGACGGTTTTTAAAAAATCAAACCAAACCACATCGGTTTTTATTAGTTCGATTCAGTTTTAAAACCGAACCACAAACAATCAATTTTATTTCGATTTGAATTAGTTTAGATTATCAATTTAATTTGTCTTTTTTTATCCGTTAACACCCCTAACTATGAATTTTAAAATGAAAAGACTAAAAATTAAAAATCATAAAAAAAAAAAAAAAATAGAACCAAAAATAAATTTAAGCCAATATAATAACACCTTTTGTCAGAGTCTAAAAATATCATTATATTCTTGTAAAAAAATAATAATATCATTATATTATACATAAGCAATGGTTTCAAACCCACATGGTTTGAAAACCTTATTAAAATGCCACAAAATATAAAATAATGACAATTTAAAATACGTTTTTCAAAATAAATATTATTCAAATTATATACATGGCTGGTGGTGAATGACGATAGGGCGTGATACTGCTCCATGACCTAAGAAATGTTTGCTGTATTGATGTGTAGTGTAGAATTGGCGAATCAAGACTTACTAGTATTTAAGATGCAAAAAAATATCTATTGAGAAAAAGTATTTAATGAAAAATAATTAAATAAATTTCAATTGTCTAGTTTAATTATCTAATCATCATAATTAAACAAAGAAATACCTTTGTTTTAAATAAAAAAAACATGAAAATATCTTTGAAAAAAAAGTTTTTGTATCGTAACTTTGAATTTCAAGTATTTAATTGGTATAATATTATTCTTTTGACTTCTTAAAAAAATTGAGAGAGTAATTAAGTTTGCAATGGTATAAACAAACAAAAAAAAACGTCGCACATCAAATAATTAAAATAGTAATATAATAATAACTTTTTAAGAAATAACGTGAGACATAGTGTGACTTTATAATAATTATTAAAGTAAATTATTCCATGTTTCACACTTGAACAACTTGAGAATTAGTTCTTAACACCTTTGAAATATTACTACTATAAAATATCCAACAACCTACAGTCTACATATGAAATTAATTATTCCAAAAATCAAAAATAGTGGTTAATTATCGACAACCTATTATTAGACCATGATGTCGCATTCATATAAAGATATACTTGTTTTGAATTTAAATCAATCAATATATTCTTTTACAGTTCATTAGCAATAAAAAAAATTATACATGTTGGTACATCGGTGAAAACTTGCAAACTAGTAAAAGATGTAGCCGTCCGAATTAAGACATGAGCAACTTCATTAGTTTGTCTCCTAATGAACTTAACATGAGAGTTCCTAAACAACGATGCTAGTAAGCGCTTACATTCGAAAGTAATAGCACCGCAATTTGTATTGTTAGGATGGATTCTATTCACATTATCCGCATCGCTTTTAGCATCCAACTCAAAATTCACATTATCATAACCAAGCTCATGCATCCATTTCATAGAAAAAGAAGCGTCAATGTTGCATTTGAGACGACCAGTCAATGACTTACTCCAAGTCATATAAGCTGAAGTATGAGTTTAGGGTTTATTAGAGTTCCTTGTCTTTTGGGAATTTATCCACCGAATAATAAATGCATAGTTCGATTACATATGTTATCTTAGATTCTTTAGTTTGGTTCCATATCAGATTATTTATCCACTACCATAAACTCCACATAATAGTAGAGAAAGTTGATTTTTCCTCTTGGTTGGCAACCTGCAAAAAAGAGAACAAAATCAAAGCAACGGGAACTTGGAGATCCTGCATAATATGTAATTTCGACCATAATCCCACACTTTCCCAACACTCTATGCTTTTAGAGCATTGAAAGAAAGATGATGATTTCTCTCTTCCTCCAATCCATAAATACGACAAGTAATTGGGCAATCAACACCTTTATCTCTAAGTCACACTATAGTAGAATAGAGTTTCTACAAAGGTGCCACATAAAGTTTTTTAGTCATGGCGGAATCTTTAAATTCCAAAGTAAATCCCAATTCCCATCTGCTGTGAGGTGAGAGGTCTCTATAACTTCATTAACACAAAATTGATACGCACTTCTCGAGGAATATTTACCATTTCCGTCAAACTTCCAAATGATTTTATCCATGCGGACCGCTTGGAATAACAGTGAATTAAGAACTTTGTCTGCAACGACCCTCCCAGCCTGGTTTATCGGGAGACCTCTGATTAAAATCTCATTAAAATCTGCAACTATCAGCCTGGTTATATCTGGGTTGTTCAGACACGGATTAATCAGAGGGGTGCCGTCATGCAACCAATTATGACCCCAGACAGGAATATTTTCTCCCGACCCAATGATCCATTTATACCCTCCTCGTATCACAAATTTGGAACTCTATAAGCTCCTTCAAACATACTTGAATCCATAAATCTGCAATTTGTAAAATATCTTGCTTTAAACAGTCTAGTAACAAGGCTATCAGGATTTGTCACGAGGTTCCAAGCTTGTTTGCCTATCATTGCATAGTTGAAAGCACTGAGATTTCTAAAGCCCATACCTACGTCTCTCTTTGACATAGACAATTTATCCCAAGAAAGCCTAATCAAATCTTTGCCCCTATTCCGGCTATGGCTCCAACAAAAGGAATTCATCATTCTCTCGATCTCATCACTTAAAGATGAAGGTAATACGAATATACTCATTATATATGATGGAATAGCTTGTAACACGGATTTGATGAGGGTTTCTCTACCTACTTGAGAAAGACTTCTGCTACTCCAGGAGTTGATCTTTTGCCAAACTCTATCTTTGATATACTTGAAAGTTGCTTTCCTGCTTCTGCCAGTCATAGACGGAACACCGAGGTATTTACCCTTCCCTAACACTTGTTGAACCCCTAAAGTATCAGCCAACATATTTTTAATATCCGTAAAAACGTTCCTGCTAAAGAATAGCTCAAATTTTTGCAAGTTAATAGATTGTCCAGAAGCCTCTTCATAAGTGTCTAGAATATTCTTAATCTCGATAGCTTCCTTTTGAACAAATTTGAAGAATAAAAAGCAATCATATGTAAAAAGTAAATGGGATTTAATCAGATAATTTTTACAAATTTTAGATCCGTGAATATCTCCTCTGGCTTCTGCCTTCTTAATCAGAGCAGTAAGACCTTCAAAATAAATGATAAAAAGATACGAGGATAGGAGATCCCTTTGCCTCAAACCTCTACCCGAGATAATTGGCCCAACCTTATTACCGTTAAGTTCATTGAGTAGTCAACTGTTTCCACAAAGAGCATAATCCATTTTACCCATCTTTGGCTGAAACCCATGGTAGTGAGAACCTCCCTCAAGTAATTCCAGTCGATCCTGTCATAAGCTTTACTAATGTCAAGTTTTAAAGCAATATCGCAGGCCTTACCTTTAGTCTTAGCCTTCATGTGGTGAGCCACCTCGATTGTCGCCATGGCATTATCCAGAATGGATCTCTTAGGAACAAAAGCCGAATGGTTTTCATAAATGCACTTATGAAACACTCTCTTCAAACGGTTTGCGAGGACTTTGGCAATTATCTTGTACACCACATTACATAAAGCTATCGTTCTCCAGTCTTTTAAGGATCTTTGCACTTTTCCTTTAGGAATAAGAGTAATATTTGTCATATTGAGGCTTGGAGGAAAGGCACCAAAATCTAACCATAAACAGTAGCATTAAAAATTTTCGAACCACACGTATCCTAAATGTGTTGATAAAATTCTGGATTGTAACATTGGGCCCGAGACTTTTGTCAGCTTGCATAGAATAAATAGCTTCTCTAAATTCCTCGATAATAAAAGGGGCCGTCAACATACAATTATCATCTTCGGTTATGGAAGAACTAATAGCTTGTAGTACCCTTTCACGAGAGCTAGGTCTCATCTGAAAAAGATCGGTAAAGTAATCATGAGCTATAGTACACATGTCTTCTTTCGATGTTTTAATTTCCCTGGTACTGTTCATAAGAGACTTGATAGTATTAACGTTCTTCATGGAAGTAGCGGCAATGTGGAAAATCGAGTATTGAGGTCGTCGTCCTTGTACCAATGAACTTTAGATCTCTATTTTCAATAAACATCATCTTTAACCAGGAGGGAATTTATATGCCTTTTAAGAGTTGTAAAGTAACTAATATTATCATGCCCGACATTATTTCGAGTTTGCTCTATCTTCCTGTGCAGTTTGTCAATTTCCTTCCTAACCTTATGACAATTGGATTTGACCCAATTTTGCAGAATTTCTCCATTCTGCTCCAGTTTGTCTAATAAGGGAAGACTGTCAAGGTTGTTCCATTGCTCGCGCACAAAATCGTTGAAACCTGATTCGGTTAATCAAGCATTTTCAAAACGAAAACCCAACTGTGTCCGATTTGGAATCGTAAATTTGTCACATAGGAGAAATACAGGATAGTGATCTGACGTGGTAGCTGAGAGTCAATGTGCATTTGCATCCTGGAATAAAGACAACCAAACTTTATTTGCCATGATTCTATCAATTTCTTCTTCTACTGCTCTATCAGTTCCAAGGCTCTTGAACCAAGTGAAATTATGTCCTTCCATGTGAATATCCACCAAACCGACAACGTCTTGAATAGCTTGCCTAAAACCGCTTATCAACCATTTGGGTCTCTCCACTCTAACTTTTTTCTCAACGGTAAAAAGAATATCGTTAAAATCTTCCATGATACACCAAGGTGAATTAGAGCTTACCGAGAGGTTTTGAATGAGATTCCAAGATAACTTCCTGATTGAAGTTTCAGAGTGCCCATAGAAACCTATCAATTTCCAATTTCCCCTTTTGATGTCATGAACTATAATATCGATATGATTTCGAGAATAATTTTGGACTTCACACTTTGTAGAATTTTGCCAAAAGACCGTCATCCCACCTCCCTGACCTTCTCTATTAACCGTAAAACAACACTCAAAATGCAAAAGATACCGCAACTCTTCAATTTTATTAGAACTGCTTATTGTCTCATACAAAAAATAATAACATCTAGTATATATCTTAGGATGAGGTATTTTAAATTCGGAACTGCACTCGACTTAGATAATTAAAAATTGTAATTAGTATATTAATAGTATGGATATTCACAATGCAGTTTGACTCAATTCTAAGACAAAAATGTATCAATTTAAAATAACGTTATTTGTGATCCGGTTTGTTTTTAGGAGACCAGTTTAGAAAATTCAATGAGATTCAACACTATTTCATATAATGTAATTTGGATAAATCTTGAAAGATTAAGAGTTGTTATTTTAAGGGTATTAAGAGATTTGTAATAATATAATCTTATATATTATTACAACTCAAACTCAAACTCTTGTTTTAAGTAAACAAGTTTTTAAATTAATGACAAATATACATTTACCTCATTCCCCTTTCTGATGTGTTTGAAGTCACTTGTTCAATCCACTATACTAAGAGAAATTAAACAAGTAATAGAGACATCATAGTTTCAACTAAAATCATTATATATATATATATATATATATATATATATATATATATATATATATATATATATATATATATATATATATATATATATATATATATATATATATATATATATATATATATATATATATATATATATATATATATATATATATGGTGTTCAACATTTTTCCTTCCCTCCAATATGAGACTATATATATTAGGATAAGATTAAATGACACCAAAATATCAAACTTAGCAACATGACACGTCCGATAATTCTTTACCCCGTATAATAAATTTCACCGTTGAATTGAAAGCTATTATCATATAGATCATCTCTATAAAATTTAACATTATTCGAAAATCATCTCACATGTCAACGAGGTGAATAAAAACTAACGTCTTACAAAACTTCATGAAAACCGTTAATTTTGATCATTCTCTTTAACATATCGAATGATTTTTGATTGATGTGAAATTTTAACAGCGTGATTTATATGATAATAGCTTTCAATCAAACGGAAGATTTTATAACACAAACATAGAATGAAGAGTTATCGAAGGTGTCATATTACTAAGTTTGACACCTTAGTGTCATTTGATTTTGTCATATATATATATATATATATATATATATATATATATATATATATATATATATATATATATATATATATATATATATATTTCAAAATTTCATGAAAACCGTTAATTTTGATCATTCTCTTTAACATATCAAATGATTTTTGACTAATGTGAAATTTTACCGGCGTGATCTATATGATAATAGCTTTCAATCTAACAGAAGATTTTATAACACAGACATAAGATGAAGAGTTATCAGAGATGTCATATTACTAAGTTTGACAACTTAGTGTCATTTGATCATGTCATATATATATATATATATATATATATATATATATATATATATATATATATATATATATATATTAAAATTATAAAATGAAAAAATTAATGATTTTGGAACAAAGTGAAATATTAAAATAATTAAATAAATAATAAATATTATTACAATAAAATAAATATCAATTATTAATAAATTCATTCAATATATTATATTATATAAAAAATATTAAATTATATGTATGTAACTTAGTTTTAATTAATTTTAAAAAGTCAATTCAAAATTTGAACGGTTTTCATATAAGAAAAATCAAAACACACGTTTAATAATATTTAATTTTTTAAATAATTTTTACTTAGTTTTAGAATAATTTATAAATTTTTTAAAAAAGATTTCAATATAAACACAAGAGCAATGATTAAATTAACTTTTTTATCACTTTGCTCAATTGAAATTCTTCCAACAGTTCCATTATTAAAAAAATTTCCATCCCTATAAATTAGTCCATGTAAGTTAGCGTGTTTTTGTAAACTTTAGTTACAAAAATTATGATGTGGTTGACGTCACGTGGCGCCTCTTACTTTTAGCTTTCATGTCTAACCACTAAACCACTTATATTTATTGTCTAATATATGCAGCAAATATTTATTTATATACAGTAATTATTGTTTTGTTCTAAATTTTTTGTTTATAAGCATCAATATATTTATATATAAGGGCTGGTAATTTATTGTATAATATTTTCAATTCATTTGTATATATTACATAAGGAGGTAATTTTTATGAAATAGACTTTATTTTATTTTGAATTTTGATATTAATATTTGTTTTGTTCAAATAAATAAAAATATATAATAATAAATAACTACAAATATTTTACTAAATATTTCATATTATTTCCACTATGTAATGATTCAAATATTTGGTATTTACTAATCTTCAATTTAAAAAATTAATAAATAAAATATTTAATAAGTTAAAATAAATAATTCAAATATTTAATATTTTAGATATATACATAATAATATTTTAATAATTGATAAATATTAACGCTAAATAATCAATTTATTAAATATTTCAATATATTTATTAAATAGGTTAATAATTTCAACTATTGAATTAGTATATTAAATATTTCATATTAAATATTAAATATTAAATATTAAATATTTTAATTTTTAATAATAAAATAATATAGTTAAATAATAATTACAATTTTTTAAACTATTTAATATATAAATTATTGTATATTATTATTTATATAGAACAAAACAAAAATTAATTCCAAATGCATTAACTATATTATATAATAATATTTTAATTATTAAATACACTATTTAATAAAATATTTAATATTTCAACCATTAATATTAATTATTTATATTTCAAATATTTAATATTTTAAATATTTAGTTTATCATATAGTTAGTTTATTAAATATTTATTTTATTAAAAAATTAGTTTATTAAATATTTATTTATTTCATATTTATTTGATATTAGTATTAAATAAATATGTATTTGTTTTAGAGTTTAATTGGAATGCACTCACAGTGTAAAGAAGTTTTACACCGTCAGTGAATAATGAATGTTGGATTATAAATTATATTTTATTTTTAATTTAATTATTTATTAATTTGTATTAGTAGGTGGTTATGATTCACTGATTGTGTAAAAAAATTTACACTGACAGTGCATAGTAATTAACCTCTTTGTTTTATTAATATTTTAACTAGGGGTGTTCGCGGTGCGGTTTGGGCGGTTTTGACGAAAAGAATCATCTGAACCGCAAGAGAAAAAATCGTGTGGTTTGGTTTGGTTCGGTTGGCTTTTAAAAAAAATCCGAACCAAACCAAACCAAACTAATGCGGTTTGGTTCGGTTCGGTTGGTTCGGTTTTTTACAAATATTTTATTGAGCCATACATATACATATAGATGACAACATAACTTTGTATTTAGACATTCATACACTATCAAATAACAACAAAACTCGTCATATTTTGACAACAAATTTCTATTTAATATGTAAAAATTAAATTAGACAAAAGTGGAATAATAAACATAAAATAATAGTATAAAACAATATAAAATTATTAGAATGAAACAAAAAATAGAAGAGACGAGAGATTAGTGAAGGTGAAAAAGAAAAAACAAAAGAGTTGAGAGATTAGCGGCGAAGAATATGTGCGATAAAAACGATACTGAAATAGGGAACATTTGCATAAAAATGAGAAGGTGAAAAAGAAATAATATAAGAGAGTAGAGATTATAGAAAAAAAGGGAAGATGTATGTGGCAAAGAAGGCGCGATAATGCTATTAGAGATTTGAGAAGATCGGGATAAAATCATATGTGTAAGGATGAGAAAATTGTTCGTAATCATAAGGCTAAGGTGTAATAGATTTAAGTTTAGGTTGGATGTGAGTTAAGTAAAAGTTAGAACATAATGCGGTTTGATTCAGTTTGGTTCGGTTTACAAAATAAAAACCGCAAACCGAACCAAAACGTGCGGTTTTGCTAAAAGATGGCCCAAACTAATCCGAACCAAATGCGGTTTTTTACGGTTTCGATTTGATTTGGTTTGGTTTGCGATTTCTATTGGGTTGGTTTGGTTTTGAACACCCCTAATTTTAACTATTTTTAATTATTTATTAAATATTGAAGTATTAATCTTTCAAATATTTTAATTATTTATTAAATACTGAAGCATTTATGTAATTTACATGTTGTTACATTGTAATTGTAATGACAAAATAGAAAAGATGGCCTAGTTTAAGAGGCATGGGTTTCAACCCTTGCTGAGAGCAAAATTTTAAACGTTTGTATTTTAACATTATCAAACAAATAGAAACAAAAAAAATTTGCTTACGTGGAATTTCAATTAAAAAAATGGTTGCCACGTCAGCGCCGTTAGCCACATAAGCGTTTTTGTAACAGAATTTTGACATCAGGGACCAACGCCAACAAGAAATGAACATATAGGGACTTGGACATAAAAAAAAAGATACAGGGACCAAAATCAAAAACACGCTAACTTACAGGGACAAAAACACTATTTAAGCCTATTTTAAATTATAGTTAACAATGTTAATGAAAATTTCAAAGTTTCAATTACCATTCGAAATGGGAAAAATTGGACATCATCAACCTTAGCTTTGCAGATGACCTGCTGCTATTTGCTAGAGGAGACACCATCTCTATTAAACTCCTTATGCAAGCTTTAAATAATTTTGCCTCATCGAGAGGTCTGTCTGCAAATACTCTGAAATACAAGATCAATTATGGGAATGTGGAAGCTCAGACTAGAGAAGATATATCCAGAATCACTAACTTCAAAGAGGGATCCCTCTCCTGCAAGTACCTTAGTATATCCCTTACTAGTAAAAAAAACTATTTGTTGCACATTGTCTAATTTTAGCTGAGAAAATGGTTGATAGAATTAGGCATTGAAGTGCTAGGCTTCTTAGTTTTGCAGGTAGAATGCAACTAGTCAAGAGTGTTCTTTTTTGCTATAACGAATTTATGGTTGCAAAACCTTCCCTTTCTCAAGAAAGTCATAAAGGTTGTTGAGGCCATTTGTAGATCTTTTCTGTTGGGGGTGTTCACGGTTTGGATTGAGTCTAATTTGATGAAATTCAATACCCGACCCAATCAATAGTCTTTGGTTTGGGTTGAGTGTTCAACACGTACTTCTATGACTAAACCCGAACCAAACCAACCTGCTCATCAATAGGCTGAGTTGGGTTGGGTTCGTGGGCCACCACTAAATATAATTTTTAAATTCTAAATAAAATATCAATTTAATTAACACATTTATTTTACAAAAACATTAAAAAATTTAAAAAAAATTGTATTTAATTTGAATAAAATTTATCATTTAATACATAAAAATTCGTTTACGATTCGGGTCAAGTCAAAAAAAATACAAATGGTGTAAAGTATAATTTAAAAGGTAAGATATATCTCTTTTCAAATAAATAAATTTGATCTCTCAAATTTTATTTAGACTTAGACTTTTATAATTAATAAAAACTATAATTATATTTCAAAAATTATATGCATTGTAAACTTTATGCTAGATAATTTATAAATATAATAAAATTAAAATAGAATGACATGCCAATGGATTGGGTTCGCGGGTCCGTGAGTTTAAAACTTCAAATCTGTTATCTGAACCAATACTAATGGGTTTGAATGAGTTTATTCAGATTGGACCCACACATGATTGGGTTGGGTTGGATTGGGTGAGTGGGTTCGCGGGTTGGCCCGTACTCATGAACACCCCTATTTTTTGTAGTCTGGTGGGGACAAGGTTACTAAAAAATTCCATGTGGGCATGGCTTTGGACAAAACTTGCAGCTCTCGTAATTAGGGAGGCCTAAACATCATTTCTCTAGAAATATGGGGTACTGTCAGTATGTTGAAAATGCTATGGAACCTATGTGGTAAATCAGATAGCTTATGGATAAAATGGATACATAATTACTGTGTGAAAATTTATGATATTATGAATGTTCCAGTGAAAACCTCATGTTCTTGGATTTTGAGAGCAATTTTAAATAAAAACAAGTAGCCATTAAATTATAAAGTTGGAATACAATGATCGAACAAGTTAAATTCAAGTCGAGAGCAATATACTTTGAGCTGAAAGGATAACAACTTGCAGTATCTTGGAGGAAATTATTCTTCAATAACATAGCCCATCCTATAGTGTGGTTTAATTTGTGCTCTAGATGGCTTGTCATAACAATCTAGCTACAAAGGAAAGACTACATCGATTTAGCTTAAATGATAATGACACTTATTGCTTTTGTAGCGAACAAGAAACATTGATGCTTTTATTTTTCTCATGTAAAAAGATGTATGAGATATGGAGTTGTGTTATCAAGTGGCTCCACATTGACCATAAATCTACTAGATGGGAAGAAGAGTTACAATGGGTGTTGATTAATAGTAATGGCAAAGGTTGTAGAGCGGAAGTTCTCAAATGTGCCTTCACCGAAACCGTTTATGAAGCGTAGAACTTTAGGAACCGAAGATGCTTTGGTAATTCTAGTGATAGTAACACTAAAAGACCCAAAATTATTGATATTGGGATGTATAGATGCTGGATGAAACATAGTCGGAGGCATTATGTGGCTAGCCTTATAATGCTATAGAATATCTGAATTGTTGTGTTGTTTGGTGGGCTAGATCACTTTGATCGCCGTGTGTTTAGGGATGGCAATGGGTCGGGTGCGAGTTTCACACTACCCAAACTTATACCCGAAATCGGCACCCAAACCCGAACCCAGAAGTTGTTCGGGTGGCAAAATGACACCCACGCCCACACCCGTTGGGTTCGGGTTTTTTCACCCAAACCCAAACCCGCAACAAAATACATTTTTCCTATATATATTATATAATTTATATAATATATTATATATATAAGCGGGTGTGGGTTTTACACTACCCAAACTCGCATCCGAAATATTGGGTGGCACCCGAACCCAAACCCAGTCAACTCGGGTTTGGGTGCGGGTGAGCCCCGCGGGTTTGGTTCTGCTTGCCATCCAGGGGCGGATCCGGACAATATATATTGGTGTGGCTAAATATAAACGAAAGTACGAACTAAATCACATTAAAAATGAATAATAGTATTGTTTAATGCAATACATTACAATGAAAATCGTCTATCATTCATTTCTTGAAAATGAGCTAAAATAACATCATTGTTAATTGTTCCAAGAACATCTTTTTCTATAAAAGTTACAAGACGGTCATTTAATCACTGATCACTCATTTTGTGGCATAATTGGCTCTTCACAAACTTCGTAGTTGAGAAAACACGTTCCACACTTGCAGTTGCTACCGGCAAGACTAAAGCCAATTTCAAAAGCTTACACTACGCCAAAATTAAGCTGTAGCAGCGCAGCTACTAAAGCGCTTTTAGCAAAAAGCGCTCTCGTAGGGTTCGCTAAAAACAAAATTAATAAACAAAGGAAAATGATGAAAAAAAGCGCTCTGGTAGGGGGGGTATGAGAGCGCTTTTAAAAAGCGCTCTGGTAGGGGGTGTATGAGAGCGCTTTTGAAAAGCGCTTTGGTAAGGGTGGGTTATGAGAGCGCTTTTGAAAAGCGCTCTGGTAGGGGGGGTTATGAGAGCGCTTTTAAAAGCGCTGCTATAGGGGGTGGGGTACAAGCGCGCTTTTCCTTTAAAAGCGCTGGTATAGCTATGTCTACTAAGGCGCTTTTCAAAAGCGCTTTCATAGGTCATTTTAAAATTAAATTTTTAAAAACAAATTAAAACAAAAACCCCTTTTGCTCAGTTACGTTCCTCAGTTCCTCTTCTTCTTCTCAATCGACGCTGAAACCCCAAAATTTCTTCTTCTTCTCCGACGCTCTTCAACTCACGGGCATAGCCGTTCAGCTCCACTCCGTATTGCCTCCTTCTCCATCTCGCCGCCTTCCTACAAATCGCATTTACAAGCAATCCATCCAAAGTGTTGCTGTGGGAGATAACCCTCGGAACTGCGTATTTCTTGGGGCTCAAACGAACTTACAAGCTCGCTCTCAGGATTCAACGGAAACTCGTTAGCCCTAAGTACCCGAAAACCCGTCGATTTCTTCACAGGTTCGTTTCTTCTCGTTTTTCATCAACTTTTCGGTTATGGGTTATGTGATATTGTTGTCGAGATTCTTGATTCTCTTGCGAAATGATTGTTTCGTTGTGATTTTTGCTGAATAGAACTTCTTGAGGTTAAAGATTATTAGTTTTAGATTATTAGTTTTTGATTCTCTTGCTGAATAGACAAGTCTGTATACAAATTTATTGTCATATTTCTTCATAGCTAAATACTATACAGCAATGTACCAGCTCCTTTGAATTATTTTGTACTCAAACTTAAAAAACAGACAAACTAACATATGTAATGCCAATTTTGCTTCTGAATTAAGGACTTGTTGATTCATGAATCTTTGAATTGATTGAAATATTTTATCTGCCAAACTTAGCAATCTCAGTAATGAGTCTCAATACATAATAATCAAGCCACAATTGCAACCATCAATGTATAAAATGTTAGACATGGCTAAATGGTGTCCAGTATTTTAAACACATGATTGATAGGTCATATCTTTGAAATTATGGGAGCTTTATTCCCAGATTTAATTTGGTCATCTGCTTTACTAGATTGCTGCACTGAAAGCCTCACTTTGAGTTTATAGAGGACATTATGAAATTCGTCAAAATATGGCTTCATTGCATTTTTTGAGCTCTTAATCCACTGTTGAACTTTCTTGTATAGGCCAATAGTACGATCATGCTCTTTCTCGTCTAAATGCTGCATCAAAAAATATGTAATTATCAACCATGCAATCAACATTATGTTTGGCATGTCACAATTCTAGCTAAACAGAATTTAATTAGATCAACAATTGTTCTTAACTTACACACATAAACTACTTCATCCTTCAATCTTAGCAAGATTCATATATTATTCAATTGTATTAAGTATCTAAGGTAGTAGTAATGTATTCTATTATACGATGACTTATGATTGTCTCTTTGTATCTGCAGAATCTGAATCTCTAAAAGAAAATTGCTTAACCTTGTTCCCAATATATCACCACTCTTCTTTCTCCTTAGTTCAGGTTTGTGCTCTTAACTATACTTAAGTATACTTAAGTATACTTAAGTTAGGTTGTTATGCTTCAGGTTTTGTTGACTTATTGGAACTATGTTTCGTGAGGTTTTATATAAAAGTATAAGTTTTGAAGTTCTACTGTTATTTTGATTACATGAAAACTTTGGCATACTATTTCGTGAGGTATATTTATATATTTACTTATTTGTGGGATTGAGAATGAAAATGCTATCTTTATTCTAAACCATGATCGTTGTGCACTATGAGCATGTTTGAATGTAATACAAACATTTCAACTCTTCCTCTTGCTATTTTGTAAATTGAAAAAAGTGTCTTAGTTTGGTCTTGGATTTAATGTATGAGTTCATATTGATGTCTCTACTTTATTGCAACTTGGTTTATGGAATTCTACAAGTTTTGAAATGGATTGAACTATATTAAAACATGCTCATATATTAAATTGACTTTAAGAGATAAGAAGGAAATATCTATATTTATTTCTGAAATGAAATGAGATGGGAAACATTCACATTATTCTCTTTCAAATTTTACATTATTCTCTTTCAAATTTTTACTAGTGATTTCATTTTCAACCAATTTTTTGGTTTGTGGACTTATATTACCTTGAAATAAGGTAATGTCTTCTTTAAGAAATCGGGTATTCTGATTAGGTATTCTGATTAGGTATTCTATTATGATGATAGCTATTTATTATCTTGACAGAATTCCTTAGTACCTGATAGAGAAACCAAGAAGCATTTGTTTAGCTTAATTAAGACATGGATAAGACATGGATGAATTCAAACCGATTGTCGAAACAGTACGAGAAAGGGGTATGGGAATTCGTTGAGTTTGCGGTTGCGCACTCCGAAGACCCGCTTCGAATGCCGTGTCCTTGCTTGGGTTGCTGTTATGGGGGTAAGGTTGACGGGAAACAGTTGGGATCCCATTTACTACGGTTTGGAATTGATAGAAGTTATACATGTTGGACAATGCATGGTGAGAAAAGTAACGGGAATGCTGAGTCGAGGTGTAATAGGAAGTATGCTTCAAACGACGATTGCACAGACACATACGATTGCGATCGAGTCGAAGAGATTGCAGAAGCGCTTGAAGAAGATCTTGCGGATTGTCCCAAAATGTTTGAGAGGTTGGTAAGCGATGCAGAGAAACCGTTGTATGATGGTTGTTCAAAATTCACAAGATTGTCTGCGGTGTTAAAGTTGTACAACTTAAAGGCGGACAATGGATGGTCGGATAAAAGTTTCACAGAGTTATTAGCCCTTATGAAAGATATGCTACCAGAGGATAATGTTCTTCCCAATCGAACGTATGAAGCCAAAAAGATGTTGTCCTCTATTGGCATGAGCTATGATAAGATACATGCATGTCCAAACGATTGCGTTTTGTTTCGAAACGAGTATGCAACGTTGAATGAGTGTCCTAAATGTGGTGCCCCTCGATATAAGAAAAAGTTGTCTCCTGCTAAAGTCTTATGGTATTTTCCTATAATTCCGAGATTTAGACGCATGTATCGTAGTGAGACCGATTCAAGACACTTGACTTGGCATGCAGATGAAAGAATTATTGATGGAAAGTTGCGACATCCGGCAGACTCACCACAATGGATGAAAGTTGATACTGATTATCCTGAATTTGGAAAAGAAGCAAGAAACCTTCGATTGTCATTGTCTACTGATGGAATGAACCCGCATGGTATTCAAAGTATCTCGCATAGCACATGGCCTGTGATTCTTATGATCTATAACCTACCTCCGTGGCTATGTATGAAGCGTAAGTACATGATGTTATCTATGCTAATTTCTGGGCCTAAACAACCAGGGAATGACATAGACGTATACTTGGCACCGTTAATCGAAGATTTAAAGTTTTTGTGGGACAACGGTGTGGAGGTTTACGATGGGTATAGGAAGGAAAGTTTCAACTTGAGGGCAATGTTGTTTGGAACAATTAATGATTTTCTAGCATACGGAAATTTATCCGGGTACAGCAATAAAGGTCAAAAGGCATGTCCCGTTTGTGAAGATGAAACTGATACGACACGATTGGAGCTTTGTCAGAAGAATGTCTTTCTCGGCCATCGTAGATTCTTAAATTCTAATCATCACTACCGTGGGTGGAGAAAAGCATTCAACGGAAAGGCCGAACATGGTACAGCCCCGCCTTTTTTGTCAGGTGATCAAATTTTTGAAAAGGTGAAAGATGTGAGCACTCAGTTTGGCAAGCCTTTTGCACATTCACTTGTCAAGGGTGGGTGGAAGAAGAAGTCCATTTTTTTTGAACTTCCATATTGGAAGTCGTTGTACGTAAGACATTTCCTGGATGTTATGCATATTGAAAAAAATGTATTTGACAGCGTCATAGGTACGTTACTGAATATACAAGGAAAGTCTAAGGATGGCCTTAACATAAGGAAGGACATGGTAAACATGGGGATGAGAACTGAATTGGGACCCGTGACGAAAGGAAGACGAACATATCTGCCACCTGCTGTTTACACTCTATCTAGAAAGGAGAAGAAAACATTGTGTAAGTTCTGTTAGAACAAGATTTGTTCTGATCAATTATCTTAGTTTTGATGATAACAATAATATGAATTTTGCTTAAGATAATATGGTACTCTAATCCAATGCAATTTCCCTTTCAGGAAATATATAAAAGAGTACGCATAATTCAGCGCTCAGAAGCTTTGTCTCAAAGGGTTCAGCATGCAACATCAGAACATGGTCTGGCAAGACATCAGAAGATGGTCGAAGCAGAATCAGAACATGGGTCTATGGAAGCATCAGAAGAACAAGAGAACAGAAGCACTGAAGTTCTGATGGTATCACGCTCAGAAGCACTTCAAGGTCAGAAGATCAGAAGATGCTATGCACCAAGCTGTTTGACTCTGATGATATTCAAACGTTGTATTCACAAACATCAGATCAGAAGGAAGTACAAGTGGCAAGCTACGCTGACTGACAAAAGGAACGTTGAAAGCTATTCTAGGCTACGTCAGTAGACACAGCGTGAACAAGGCTCGAGGTAGTTGACAAAAGCGTATAACATTAAATGCGATGCTGTACGGAACACGCAAAGCATTAAATGCACTCAACGGTCATCTTCTCCAACGCCTATAAATATGAAGTTCTGATGAGAAGCAAGGTTAACGATTCTGCACCAAAACAACTCATATCAAACTTGCTGAAACGCTGTTCAAATTTAAACTCAGAATCTTCATCTTCATCAAAGCTCACTACATTGCTTTTGTAATATTTTAGTGAGATTAAGCTTAAACGATTAAGAGAAATATCACAGTTGTGATTATCGCTTTTAAGAAGCAATTGTAATACTCTTAGAATTGATTACATTAAGTTGTAAGGAACTAGAGTGATCGTGTGGATCAGAATACTCTAGGAAGTCTTAGAAGTGAACTAAGCAGATTGTAACTAGAGTGATCGTGTGGATCAGTAGACTCTAGAAAAGTCTTAGAGGGTATCTAAGCAGTTGTTCCTGGAGTGATCAGTGTGTGATCAGAAGACTCTGGAAGACTTAGTTGCTGACTAAGTGGAAAACCATTGTAATCCGTGCGATTAGTGGATTAAATCCTCAATTGAGGTAAATCATCTCTGCGGGGGTGGACTGGAGTAGTTTAGTTAACAACGAACCAGGATAAAAATAACTGTGCAATTTATTTTTATCTGTCAAGTTTTTAAAGCTACACTTATTCAAACCCCCCCTTTCTAAGTGTTTTTCTATCCTTCAATTGGTATCAGAGCGCCGGTTCTAAGGTGCAAGCACTTAACCGTGTTTAGAAAAGATTCAGGAAGAGAAAAACGCTTCAGTAAAAGATGGTTGATGAAAGTGAAAAGTCTACACCTGCATCTACATCTGGCTCTGCTGAGCAATACAACGGTAACAATGGTTATACTAGACCGCCGGTATTTGATGGTGAAAACTTTGAATACTGGAAAGATAAACTGGAAAGTTACTTTCTTGGTCTAGATGGTGATCTATGGGATCTTCTGATGGATGGTTACAAACATCCAGTAAATGCCAGAGGCGTAAAGCTGACAAGGCAAGAAATGAATGATGATCAGAAAAAGCTTTTCAGGAATCATCATAAATGCAGAACTGTTTTGCTGAATGCTATCTCTCATGCTGAGTATGAGAAGATATCTAACAGGGAAACGGCCTATGACATATATGAGTCCTTGAAAATGACTCATGAAGGAAATGCTCAAGTCAAGGAGACTAAAGCTCTAGCTTTAATCCAGAAGTATGAAGCCTTCAAGATGGAGGATGATGAAGACATTGAAAAGATGTTTTCAAGATTTCAAACTCTTACTGCTGGATTGAGAGTTCTTGACAAGGGATACACCAAGGCTGATCATGTAAAGAAGATCATCAGAAGCTTACCCAGAAGATGGGGTCCTATGGTGACTGCATTCAAGATTGCAAAGAATCTGAATGAAGTTTCTCTGGAAGAGCTCATCAGTGCCTTGAGAAGTCATGAAATAGAGCTGGACGCAAATGAGTCTCAAAAGAAAGGTAAGTCTATTGCATTAAAATCCAATATCAAGAAATGCACTAACGCTTTTCAGGCTAGAGAAGAAGATCCTGAAGAATCAGAATCTGAAGAAGAAGATGAACTGTCCTTAATCTCCAGAAGGCTAAATCAACTCTGGAAGACCAAGCAAAGGAAGTTCAGAGGCTTCAGAAGTTCAAAGAAATTTGAACGTGGAGAATCTTCTGATGACAGAAGATTTGACAAGAAGAAGGTCATGTGCTATGAATGCAATGAGCCTGGACACTTCAAGAATGAATGTCCAAATCTTCAGAAGGAAAATCCCAAGAAGAAGTTTCATAAGAAGAAAGGTCTTATGGCAACCTGGGATGAGTCAGAAGATGATTCAGACTCTGAAGATGAGCAGGCCAACTGTGCGCTGATGGCGACAGAAGATGACGGATCAGAATCTACATCAGAATCAGATTCTGAAGAGGTATTTTCTGAACTTACTAGAGATGAGTTAGTTTCCGGTCTAACTGAACTTCTGGAACTCAAGTCTCAGATCAGTCTCAAATACAAAAAGCTGAAAAAGCTATTTGAATTTGAAACAAAGAAGCTTGAGTTGGAGAATTCTGAATTAAAAGAAAAACTTTTAAAATTATCCAATAATGTTGGATCTCCTTCTGATTCAGAAAAATCCATTCCTAGTCTAAACCATATTCTGAAAGAATATGATTTAAGCTTCAGGAAGTTCTTATCTAGAAGTATTGGCAGAAGTCAGCTAGCTTCTATGATATATGCTGTGTCTGGAAACAAAAGAGTTGGCATTGGTTTTGAGGGTGAAACCCCATACAAACTTGAACCTGTTGATGAAATGAAATTCACATACAAGCCATTGTATGATCAGTTCAAGTATGGCCACTCCCATGATATTAGGCACACTTCACATGCTCAAAGCTTTCACATAACACACACCAAAAAGCATGTGACACAACCTAGGAAATATCATGAAACTCACATTAAGAATTATCATGCTGTTCCTCCTATTGCTTACAATGTTAAACCCAAGTTCAATCAGAACTTGAGAAAATCTAACAAGAAAGGACCCAAGAAAATGTGGGTACCTAAGGATAAGATTATTCCTATTGCAGATATCCTTGACTGCAAAAAGGACAAAGCACAACATGTCATGGTACCTGGACTCTGGATGCTCGCGACACATGACAGGAAGAAGGTCTATGTTCCAAGATCTAGTGCTTAAGTCTGGAGGAGAAGTCAAGTTTGGAGGAGATCAGAAGGGCAAGATAATTGGCTCTGGAACTATAAAGTCTGGTAACTCTCCTTCCATTTCTAATGTACTTCTTGTAGAAGGATTAACACATAACCTCTTATCTATCAGTCAATTGAGTGACAATGGTTATGATATAATCTTTAATCAAGAGTCTTGCAAGGCTGTAAATCAGAAGGATGGCTCAATCCTATTTACAGGCAAGAGGAAGAACAACATTTATAAGACAGATCTGCAAGATCTTATGAGTCAGAAGGTGACTTGTCTTATGTCTGTTTCTGAAGAGCAGTGGGTCTGGCACAGAAGATTAGGTCATGCTAGTTTGAGAAAGATTTCTCAGATTAACAAACTGAATCTGGTCAGAGGACTCCCTAATCTGAAATTCAAATCAGATGCTCTTTGTGAAGCATGTCAGAAGGGCAAGTTCTCCAAACCTGCATTCAAGTCCAAGAATGTTGTGTCTACCTCAAGGCCATTAGAACTCTTGCACATTGATCTGTTTGGCCCAGTCAAAACAGCATCTGTCAGAGGAAAGAAATATGGATTAGTCATCGTAGATGATTATAGCCGCTGGACATGGGTGAAATTCTTAAAACACAAGGATGAGACTCATTCAGTGTTCTTTGATTTCTGCATTCAGATTCAATCTGAAAAAGAGTGTAAAATCATAAAGGTCAGAAGTGATCATGGTGGTGAATTTGAGAACAGATCCTTTGAAGAATTCTTCAAAGAAAATGGTATTGCCCATGATTTCTCTTGTCCTAGAACTCCACAGCAAAATGGGGTTGTAGAACGAAAGAATAGGACTCTGCAAGAAATGGCCAGAACCATGATCAATGAAACCAATATGGCTAAGCATTTCTGGGCAGAAGCAATAAACACTGCATGCTATATTCAGAATAGAATCTCTATCAGACCTATTCTAAATAAGACTCCTTATGAATTGTGGAAGAATAGAAAGCCCAACATTTCATATTTCCATCCTTTTGGATGTGTATGCTTTATTCTGAACACTAAAGATCATCTTGGTAAGTTTGATTCCAAAGCACAAAAATGTTTCCTTCTTGGATATTCTGAACGCTCAAAAGGCTACAGAGTATACAATACTGAAACATTGATTGTAGAAGAATCAATCAATATCAGGTTTGATGATAAGCTTGGTTCTGAAAAACCAAAGCAGTTTGATAATTTTGCAGATTGTGATATTGATATATCAGAAGTTGTTGAGCCAAGAAGCAACGCATCAGAAGCAGAGCTTCTCAGAAGAAAAGAATCGGAAGATCAAGTATCAGCTTCTCTGGAAGATCTAAGCATTTCTGAAGAACCATCTGTCAGAAGATCATCCAGACTCATCTCTGGTCATTCAGAAGATGTCATTCTTGGAAAGAAGGATGATCCAATCAGAACAAGAGCATTCCTTAAGAACAATGCAGATTGTCAATTAGGTCTTGTATCTTTGATCGAGCCAACTTCTGTTGATCATGCTCTAGAAGATCCAGACTGGATAGTTGCTATGCAAGAAGAACTGAATCAGTTTACAAGGAATGATGTTTGGGATCTTGTTCCTAGACCAGATGGATTCAATATAATTGGTACAAAATGGGTCTTCAGAAACAAGCTCAGTGAGAAAGGTGAAGTGGTAAGGAACAAAGCCAGACTGGTGGCTCAGGGTTATAGTCAGCAAGAAGGGATTGATTATACAGAAACCTTTGCACCAGTGGCCAGGTTAGAATCTATTCGTCTATTAATTTCATTTGCCACTCAACATAACATCACTCTTTATCAGATGGATGTTAAGAGTGCCTTCTTAAATGGTTATATAGATGAAGAAGTTTATGTCCATCAACCTCCTGGTTTTGAAGACTCTATGTCTCCTAATCATGTTTTTAAACTTAAGAAATCATTGTATGGATTGAAACAGGCTCCCAGAGCTTGGTATGAACGCTTAAGTTCTTTCCTTCTGGATAATGGTTTCACTAGAGGAAAAGTGGACACTACTCTCTTTTGTAAAACCTTTAAAAGGGATATTTTAATTTGTCAAATATATGTAGATGATATTATTTTTGGAACATCTAATGCTACACTTGGAAAGGAGTTTGCTGAGTCTATGCAGGCTGAGTTTGAAATGAGCATGATGGGAGAACTCAAGTATTTCCTTGGAATACAAATAAATCAAACATCAGAAGGAACGTATGCTCATCAAACCAAGTATGTGAAGGAACTTCTGAAGAAGTTTAATCTTCTAGACTGCAAAGAAGCCAAAACTCCTATGCATCCAACATGCATCCTAGGTAAGGATGAGGTAAGTAAGAAGGTAGATCAGAAGTTATACAGAGGCATGATTGGATCTCTTCTATATCTGACTGCTTCTAGACCTGACATTCTGTTCAGTGTTTGTTTGTGTGCTAGATTCCAATCAGATCCTAGAGAATCTCATTTAACTGCTGTTAAGAGAATTCTAAGGTATCTGAAAGGTACTACTAATGTTGGCTTAGTTTACAGAAAATCTAAAGAATACAACTTAGTAGGATTCTGCGATGCTGACTATGCTGGAGACAGAATTGAAAGAAAAAGTACTTCAGGAAGTTGCCAATTTCTTGGAAGTCATTTGATCTCTTGGTATAGTAAGAAGCAAGCAACTATTGCTCTTTCAACAACAGAAGCAGAATATGTCGCTGCTGCTGGTTGTAGTACACAGATGCTCTGGATGAAGAGTCAGTTAGAATATTATCAGATATTTGAGAGTAACATTCCTATATTCTGTGATAATACTTCTGCTATATGTTTATCTAAGAATCCTATTCTTCATGCAAAAGCTAAACATATTGAGATTAAACATCATTTCATAAGGGACTATGTTCAGAAGGGTGTTATATCTTTAAACTTTGTTGATACAGACCATCAATGGGCTGATATCTTTACAAAACCCCTGGCTGAAGATAGGTTTAAGTTCATTCTGAAGAACATCAGTATGGATTTATGCCCAGAATGAGAAGATGAGAAGTTCTTATGTATGAGTATCTTCTAAAATGAAAATGGATTATTTTTTATATCAGAAGTTCTGATTGAAATCTTTTAGAAATTATGATTCGGTTATTACTAACGTTTCATTGTCTAAGTTGATTCAGAACCTCTTTTAAAGCAAAACAGCTGTTACGTTTTATCTCGGGATGGTAAACCTGTCGTTACTATTCATGGATAAACGTGCGTGCAGTTGAAGGGACGCCGACCATAGGTAACTGTGCCAGTCACCTCATTTGTCTTTATTATCTCTCCTCACGTCACGTAACATTAAATGCTATTCATCATTCGTTTCATTTTATTTTCTTTTAAATACTCTTCAAACACTTCTCCTTCCCTCTCATATTTTCTCTATTCACTCTATCTTTTTGCATTCATATCAAACCCTAGCTGTTCATTATTTGCAAATCCATCATGAACTCTTCATCAAGCCCAGGAAACCATGAAAATGATCAAAACAACAAAAGAAAAGCTGTTGAAACATCTCCTTCCAAACCCAAAAAGATAAAAATCACCTATGATCCTCTCAAGGTGAATCCATTCGAAGCAATGTTATCTGGAAACTATTCTAGACGTGTGTTTCAACCCCCTGGTGAAAGCCCTCCATCATCTCCATCTTCTTCCTCATCTTGTTTCCTTCTAGACTCAACCTCCTCTTCATCTAACCTTTCCTCTCCCTTAACCCATTCCGAAGAAATCTCTTCATCTTCACCCGCTGAGAATGTTGTCTCTGATAAAGATTGTGGAAGATCTGCATCAGAACCAAGTCTCCCTGACCCCTCGCCTGGAAGCCCAAGAAGCAGTCAGTGATGCGTTTCACTCCTTCATGGCATGCTGGCACAGACTTTGTCTTAGCTAGGGTCTTAGGCTTTGGTCTTTGTAGTTTTCTTTTCCTTGTTGCATTTGCTTGTTAAACATCTTCATGTAATATCTTTTGATTATAAATGAAAAAGTTTCTTTGCTTTTACATTCCAGTGATTCTATTTGTCGTTTTATGCATCTGAATCTTTTGAAATATTGCTTTTTGATGTTATGACAAAAAGGGGGAGAAGATAAATGATAAATGATTTGATTAATCTATCAGTTGCTGGGTAAAGCTCCCACACATTTACTAACAAGAACTGCAAGTTCTATATGGTTTAAGTGTTTTGTAGGTATAAAGAAGTGAAGAGAATCTTCAAAGCAAACACGAGAAGCAAAACCATGGAAACTGAAGCAAGCTGAGTGCTATCAAGCTTCAAAAATCAGAAGCACTGATAATAGAATTTGATCCATATTTGTCTATTTGATCTGACAAAATTCTATTTGCTCTGATACATTATTTTAGCCTATATGGCTCTGATACATATAATGTGTTCAAACATATATTCTATGTTCTAACTCGTTCATGCTGACTTTTGTCGTTTTAGTTTTTGTTCTGTAACATTTCAGGATGTAGAGATGCTCTGATGATGCTCTGGTACATTCAACAATGTTCTGATACAAATCTAGCATGAAGTGATGTTGGTAGAAATTCAAGCTCTGAAGCTATCCGAGGGAAGCAGAAATTCAAAGCTGTGAATGTTCTAAAGATCCAGAAAACTCAAGTTATGAAGCTGTCCTAAATGGAAGCAGAAATCAGAAGCTGTGAATGTTCAGAAGATCAAAGAAATTCAAGTTCTGAAGCTGTCCTAAATGGAAGCAGAAATCAGAAGCTGTGAATGTTCAGAAGATCAAAGAAATTCAAGTTCTGAAGCTGTCCTAGATGGAAGCAGGAATCAGAAGCTGTGAGTGTTCTAGGGATCTAAAGAAATTCTAGTTCTGAAGCTGTCCTATGGAAGCAGAAGTCAGAAGCTATGAATTCTCTAAAGGCAGAAGCTTATATGATCGTCTCTACCGAAATAATCAGGGAAGTCTTTTATTAAAGTTCTTCGAGTATTTATTTCAGGGGGAGATTATTTATCTCAGGGGGAGATTGTTAATCTCAGGGGGAGACATATTCATATGCTTATGCTATAGCTGTGTAATTTGTCTTTTGCCGTCTGTTCTTTCTGATCGCAAATTCATATCATTTATATATGTTTTTGTCATCATCAAAAAGGGGGAGATTGTTAGAACAAGATTTGTTCTGATCAATTATCTTAGTTTTGATGATAACAATAATATGAATTTTGCTTAAGATAATATGGTACTCTAATCCAATGCAATTTCCCTTTCAGGAAATATATAAAAGAGTACGCATAATTCAGCGCTCAGAAGCTTTGTCTCAAAGGGTTCAGCATGCAACATCAGAACATGGTCTGGCAAGACATCAGAAGATGGTCGAAGCAGAATCAGAACATGGGTCTATGGAAGCATCAGAAGAACAAGAGAACAGAAGCACTGAAGTTCTGATGGTATCACGCTCAGAAGCACTTCAAGGTCAGAAGATCAGAAGATGCTATGCACCAAGCTGTTTGACTCTGATGATATTCAAACGTTGTATTCACAAACATCAGATCAGAAGGAAGTACAAGTGGCAAGCTACGCTGACTGACAAAAGGAACGTTGAAAGCTATTCTAGGCTACGTCAGTAGACACAGCGTGAACAAGGCTCGAGGTAGTTGACAAAAGCGTATAACATTAAATGCGATGCTGTACGGAACACGCAAAGCATTAAATGCACTCAACGGTCATCTTCTCCAACGCCTATAAATATGAAGTTCTGATGAGAAGTAAGGTTAACGATTCTGCACCAAAACAACTCATATCAAACTTGCTGAAACGCTGTTCAAATTTAAACTCAGAATCTTCATCTTCATCAAAGCTCACTACATTGCTTTTGTAATATTTTAGTGAGATTAAGCTTAAACGATTAAGAGAAATATCACAGTTGTGATTATCGCTTTTAAGAAGCAATTGTAGTACTCTTAGAATTGATTACATTAAGTTGTAAGGAACTAGAGTGATCGTGTGGATCAGAATACTCTAGGAAGTCTTAGAAGTGAACTAAGCAGATTGTAACTAGAGTGATCGTGTGGATCAGTAGACTCTAGAAAAGTCTTAGAGGGTATCTAAGCAGTTGTTCCTGGAGTGATCAGTGTGTGATCAGAAGACTCTGGAAGACTTAGTTGCTGACTAAGTGGAAAACCATTGTAATCCGTGCGATTAGTGGATTAAATCCTCAGTTGAGGTAAATCATCTCTGCGGGGGTGGACTGGAGTAGTTTAGTTAACAACGAACCAGGATAAAAATAACTGTGCAATTTATTTTTATCTGTCAAGTTTTTAAAGCTACACTTATTCAAACCCCCCCTTTCTAAGTGTTTTTCTATCCTTCAAGTTCCTCAGTGAAGTTAAAGTTCCAGAAGGCTACTCTTCAGATATTAGAAGACTTGTGTCCATGAAAGACCTCAAGTTAAAGAGTTTGAAGACGCATGATTGTCATGTTATAATGGAACATTTTTTACCAATAGGTATACGTTCTATTCTGCCAGAAAAAGTAAGAAGCGCAATAACTAAGCTGTGTTTCTTCTTCAAGTCAATTTGCAGTAAGGTGGTCGATCCCGCGATCTTACCAACATTGCAAAAAGAGATAGTTGTTACTTTATGTGATCTTGAAATGTATTTTCCTCCCTCGTTTTTTGACATAATGGTTCATCTAGTCGTTCATCTTGTGAAAGAGACACAATTGTGCGGACCAGCTTATATGAGATGGATGTACCCTGCTGAACGTTATATGAAAATATTAAAAGGGTACGTGAAAAACAGAAGTCGACCGGAGGGTTGTATTGCCGAACGATACGTTGTTGAAGAAGCGGTTGAGTTTTGTACTGAATATCTGTCAAATGTTCAATCAATTGGACTCCCCAAATCTCATATTGTCGAAAAAAAAGAAGGAAAAGGGCTAATTGGAAATAAAGTTGTGACAGTATCAATCGTCGAACGGGATCAAGCGCACTTGTATGTTCTGCACAATGAGATTGAGGTTGAGCCGTATGTTGAAATGCACAAGGTTGTTCTCCGAGATTTAAATCCAAATAGAAATGAGAACTGGATAGTACGAGAGTACAATCGAAGTTTCATACCGTGGTTTAGGGATCATATTTATTCAAAGTATCGTTCAGATCCTGCTTCAGTAACAGAAAGGTTGAGATGTTTAGCCTATGGTCCAACTGTAATTGTGCTTTCTTATAGCGCATACGCTATTAATGGATACACATTTTATACCAAAGAACAGGATGATAAAAGTACTATGCAAAATAGTGGTGTTACCTTGGTAGCTGAAGCAATGCACATATCAAGTGCGAATGACTTAAATCCAAAATTTGCAAATTTGTCATATTTTGGGGTTATCGAGCGCATTTTGGTGTTTGATTACGCGAAGTTTCAGATTCCTGTATTTGGTTGCAAGTGGGTTGAAAATAATAGTGGCATACGAATGGATAAGTCAGGATTTTTGCAAGTGGATCTCAATAGGGTAGGGTACAAAGATGAGCCTTTCATTTTAGCCTCTCAAGCTAAACAAGTGTTCTATGTCAATGATCCGACAAGTACGAAATGGTCTATAGTGCTTTTATCTAACAAAATAGTTGATGAAAACATTGAAGATCAAGGTGATATTGGTGTTGGCATTGAATCTTGTACAAGAAACGATCAAAATGAGAATGAATCTTGTACTAGAAATGATCATAATGAGGGTATTTGGATCAATCCAACCGTCTGCGTTGTTAAGAGACGCGTAGAACACAATCCTACCAAGAAAAGAAAGAGACGTTAGTGATAAAGGTAATAGTATACATATTCCGACTAATTTGTTTTATTCAATTTGTACCGATTGTTTTAATCAATAGTATAGTATACATATTCCGACTAATTTGTTTTATTCAATTTGTACCGATTGTTTTAATCAATAGTATAGTATACATATTCCGACTAATTTGTTTTATTCAATTTGTACCGATTGTTTTAATCAATAGTATAGTATACATATTCCGACTAATTTGTACCGATTGTTTTAATCAATAGTGTATACATAGTATAGTATACATATTCCGACTTCCATTTGACTTGTATAGATTGTTAGCTTATTAATAGTGTACTAATGTGCTTTAGTTTGTTTGATACAGGTTAAATGGCTCCGGATAGAGATGCTCCACCTGAAAACTCACAAGAAAACTCACAAGAAAGAGATGCTCAAGAAAGAGATGCCACGGATACAAATGCTCCACCTGATACTGAAGCAAAAGAAGTTGCACGAGGCATCACTATTATGAAGGGAATCGTTCGACATAGAGACCAAGGATTAGTATACCGTTTGGATTGGAATTCTGATAAACAAGCAATTGGTCCTAATTCTGCAAAGTTGACAAGCTATATTGGTACACTTGTTCGTATGCATATTCCGGTCTCCACAGCTAAATGGAATCTGAAAAGCTTAAAGTTGGATGCGAAAAAAAAGCGATTTGGGACGAGCTTCAGGTATATATCATATATGGTTAATTGTTGTTATTATCTTGACGATAAATTGTTTAAATTACTTATACTAACACACTATGCATTTTTTTTTGCAGAGGACTTTTGAGATACCAGATGATCGTAAACGCTACATACTTAGTTTGGCCGGCAAAAGATATAGAGGGTGGAAAGCTTTTTTGATAAACACCTATCTTAAGGATAAAGATGGAAACTTTCTTGAAGAGGCACCGGGACGTCCAAAAAAGTATGAGATCTTCATTGGTGAAAAAGATTGGGCTGAGTTTGTAAATCAAAGAGATGAAGATTTTCGGAAAAGGAGTGCCACGAATAGTGCGAGAGCATCCAAACCCGCGTATCCATACAAAAAAGGGCGTATGGGATATGCACGCTTAGAGGATAAACTTGTAAGTAAATAGAAATTCATTTTAATTAATTGTCTAAATGTGTTTTATTTGACGATTTTATCATTTGTTTCAATGCATAGTTAGAGGAGTCTAAAAGTGAGGAAACCTCACTTCCTGTACATGTGTTGTGGAGGGAAGCTCGTGTGGGCAAGAATCAAGCTGTCGATCCCGAAGTTCAGAGAGTTTTTACTGAATGTGTAAGTATAATACTGTGTCTTTAATTAAATCAAATGTTTTTTAATATATAAATGATTTTTTAATGTAAATGAATTACAGGAGACCTTATCGCAATCGGAATCCACCGGTGAGGGGAGCGTACTTAGTAGAGCACTAGATGCTCCTGAGTATCCCGGTCGGGTGAGGGGTAAGGGTCATGGTGTGACTCCAACCTCTTTTTACAAGAGTCCTAGGAGAAGAAATCCTTTAAATGAAGAAGTGTTGCAAAAGTTGGCGGAATTGCAAGCACAAGTCTCTGAATTGCAAAGAGATAAAGAGATGTATATGAGAGAAAAGTGCAACACTTCATCGGTGAAAGAAACTAGTGATAAGGCTAGTATCAACTATCAAAGGAAATTTCCCGAGGTAATTATACTTTTTTTACCTTTTAAATTGTTCTATTTTATTAATGATAATGACTTTATATTTACTATTGGTTTAGGGCATTTCATCTTGCCAACTATACTTATCGGAACCGAATTATCGACTAGTTGGCAAGGGAAAAGTGCACAACACTTTGGGAGATTTACTTCACCATAGACCGATCCCGGATGGACACCTGAAAGTATCGGTGGATGTTGTAGTAGATCATGATGCGATGCTACCGGTACCTGACATGGTCTCAGAGACGACATTGCTGCGAGATGCAATAGGATCATTTGTTGCATGGCCCTCGGAGCTCATTAACATTAGTGATGAGGTATATTGAAAACGATTATGAATCATTTAGTTTTCGAATGTCAATTCTAAACCGTTTATTAATTATTTTTTACATTTTAATTTTAGACTGCTCCTATAAAACCCACAGTTAAGGGTAAAGGGATTTTACAGGAGGAGGAGTCCGTTGCATCACTAAAAGAGGTACATTTAAAGTGTTAATAATTAATCTGAATCTAAATCTGCATGATTTTATATTTTACCTAACTTATATGATTTTTAGGCATCCGCTCGGGAGTCACAACAAGTGACGCAGCAAGTTCGTACCGTACCACCCACTAGTCCTCCGAAGCCAGCGGGAAAAAAAGGCGGTGCTTTTGTGGCTCGATACCGGTCGACGCTCGCAACAATGGTTGATATGTCCGATTTGAAGGATGGTGCTTTACGTGAAATCGATATGGATGAAAGTGTCTTCGGTATTGAATTCAAGTCACTTATTACAATTGATGACTTGGAGGAGATTTTTAGGCATGATCAACTAGGTGTCACTAACATGCACTCATACATCCGGTAATATTCACTCATCCGATATATTATTTAATTAGTCCCACAATATAATTTATTTACACATTTCAATGAAAATAATCTAATGTTTATTATGTTTTTATTTAAGGTTGTTGTATGACAGAGTGTTGCGCGGGAATCCATTGTCTAACAGATTCCGTTTCGTGTCTTCCGCCCATTGCAGCGGAATGGCAATTGCTTCGGAACCGGAATCAGTTCGACAGCACTTAGTCGATAGATTCATGTCCACCGGCAATACAGAATGTCTGCATCTTTTGGCGTATAATACCCGACCAGTAGGGTTAGTTTCTCATTCTTTGTTCATCTAATCTCTGTTTCTTTTGTGTATAGCAAAATTTTCATATAACCTATTGTTTTAATTTATAGAGCACACTGGTTGCTGCTTGCTATCAACCCCATAAGGGAAGTCGTGTATTATCTGAATTCGGTAAATGGTGAATGGACCAATTATCCGGCCATGAAGGACATCGTTGATTTGTAAGTGGGATCGTTCTAAATATATATTCGTGTATATTTATATATTTACTTATTTGTGGGATTGATCTAAACATATGCTTTTATATATATTTGTTAATTAGATCAATACAAGTGTTCCGAAGTCAACAGGACGCACAGGTATCCCGAACTAAATCTAACAACATTACTTGGATCCAAGTGCAGGTACATTATTTTTCACAATGTTGCTTATAATATATTTATTCTACTTGATAAAACAAGACAACTATAGAATCTTATTTGTTTTTCTATGTAGTGTCCGCAACAGCGAAACAATTACGATTGCGGATACTTTGTATTGAGGTTTATGAAAGAAATCCTTCAGGCAAATCAATTAGAGATTCCGCTCACGGTATGAATTTATAACTTAAGATAATTTCATATAATTTATTACATTTAACTAAATGTATCATTCATATTATGTTTTTGTTTTGTAGTACCTTGACGAATTCCGTGCTGCTGGGTACCCGAGACTTAAGTTGGAAGAAATAAAAGAGGATTTGTGTCAATTTTATATTAAGCGCTTTTTCATGTAGGATTTGTGTCGATTTGAACTATAATATTATTGATGTTGTAATGATGTATATATATAATTTTGGATATTATAATGGTATTATATTAGTATATATATATTGTCTTACTGATGGCTGAAATAATATCGTCGAAAATAAATTACAGGTCGAAAATATTACAGGTTGAAAACATATTACAGGTCGAAAATATTACAGGTCGACTGGGAGGATTAAATTACAGGCTGCACATTAAAATACCTCATTAGCAACGAAAGCGCTTTTAAAAAGCGCTCTTAAAGGCCCACCTACTAAAGCGCTTCTTTGTAAAAGCGCTGCCAAAGATTAATAAAAAAGCAAAAAAAAAAAAAAAAGCAACATACGAAAGCGCTTTTGTAAAAGCGCTCTTATAGGGGGGGCTATCAGAGCGCTTTTTCCAGAAAAAGCGCTCTTAAAGCCCACCCTATAAGAGCGCTTTTCCAAAAGCGCTTTAGTATGTTGCGTTTTTTTTTTTATTTTTTACTCTCACAGGGGGGCCTATCACAGCGCTTTTCTGGAAAAAGCGCACTTAAAGGGGGGCCTACCAGAGCGCTTTTTCCAGAAAAGCGCTCTTAAAGGGGGGCCTACAAGAGCGCTTTTTCCAGAAAAGCGCTCTTATAGGGGGGGCCTACTAGAGCGCTTTCTTAAGCGCTTTTGTTACCTTTGCCAGCGCTGCCTTTCACAGCGCTTTTAAGCGCTTTTAAAGCCCAGAAAAAGCGCTTTTAAAGCCCTTTCGTGTTGTAGTGTTATAAACCATATCAAATGTTTTGCACTTATTTGTTTCCACAAGTTTTGCACAAAGATCTGAAAGTCCTTTTAAATTTTCAAATTTTGGGTCACATCGAACATTTCTAACATAATTTTGAAGTTGATGTCGCATCACCACTTCCGGCACATCCACAAAATCATTTGGATAAAGTTCAAACATCCTTAATAACTTTTTCACATCAAAAGCTGCAAATGACGATGAAGGACTCAAACATGAAACACATTCTAAAAGTTCAGTATTCTCTTCATCAAACCTAGCATTGAGCTCATGCAACTGCAAATCTAAAACATTAAACAAACAATCATGCTTATAATGATGCAAATTAGAAACACTAGAAGTTGTAGCATGTCTCCTAGGTTTCTTCCCTTGCACATATGATGCATCCATGTCAGGCACATCAATGTCAAGCTTATTGCAAATTTCCATAACCTTAGATATAAGCTCTTCCCATCTGTCATTCCTCATTTCTTGTAATTCTTGTTTGGTATCATTGACAAGTGACAAAGCATTCAAAAAATCTTGATCACACTTTTGTAACGCTACACTCAAATCATTTGTAAATCCTAAAATCTCAACCATCATATATAACATGAAGATAAAATCAAATTAATGAAGCACATCAAACAAAAGCATAGTTTCACCATATTTTTCAAATGACGTATAATTTCCAACTTCTTCTAGTACCCCAATAATGGCACCCTACAAAGTCATCAAACTAGTGAGAAACCTAAAGTGGGAACCCCAACGAGTGTCACCGCTCTAGAAATAGATGATTCTTGATTTAGTCCACTACCAGTTTCTATTTGACCCTCTTCAATCAATTTAGCAAACTGAGCTACTTGTTTGTCCCGAAGTAATTCTTGTCTCTTATTAGAAGATCGAATGAAATTAACAAGCATATTGACCTTACCGAAAAAACCACTAACATCTTTGTGAGTCTTAGCACATGCAACAAGTTCCAATTGAAGTTGATGGGAGAAACAATGCACATAATAAGCAGATGGATTCTCATTTTGGATTAAAGTTCTCAAACCACCAAACTTACCTCTCATATTACTAGCTCTGTCATACCCTTTCCCCCTAATGCTAGATATTCTCAAGTGCCTCCTTAAGTGACTTAGCACTTGTTTCTTTAACACTTACAATGCCAAGAAACCTTTCTTTTACCAAACCTTCATTATTAACATAGCAAATAACAACAGCCATTTGTTCTTTACCAGCAACATCACCAGATTCATCAATCAAAACACAAAACACATCATCCACAATATCACATATAATTTGTTGAGTTATTTCACTTGCACAAGCAGCGACAAGATCCTTTTGAATCTTAGGGGCGGTCATAAGGTTATTTTCCGGAGCACAATTAATTACACTAGCTATCTCCGGGTTGATTTCCTTTAAAGTATCCACCAACTCAAGAAGTGGCCCCTTAAATAAAAAGTTAAGAGACTCGTCACTCCCTCTAAATGGTATGCCACACCTCAAAAGAAACTTAGTAGCTACAAGGGATGTGTTTACACGAACACGATATTCGACATTCATTTGCTTAGTTTGATTAACAAACGAGGCCCTAATACTTTGGTTTGGATTCATGAGAGCATAAATCATATGCACACAATCAACATGACTATTGGAATAAGTAGCATGATTAGCCAACCTTTGAGCATTCTTCCAATCACCAAAACCGTCTCCCACAAAGTGATCCCCCCATACTTAGAAACATTTTTAAACAAAAAACATGGCAAAATAAACACTAGGTCCTTAGATTCACTATAATCAATCCAATCATACAAATCAAACCAATTTTTACAAAATCGACGTTTTTGTTTACCATGAATAGACCAAGGGTAAACGAAATTGTGAGGAGGTTGATGACGACCTATTTTTAAATAAGCTTTCTTTACCTCATTTTGGATGTCAGAATGATAGCTTGAAATTGGAGGCCTAATTCCCGGATCCGATTCCAACAATTCATAATCAACAACTTTGATACTCTCACTTGGATATTGAGTTTCCGATGCTTCTACATTAGCCGAAGAAGTAGCTTTGTCTCTAGAGAGTACCGGAAAAAATTTCTTCATCCTATAAAGAGAACAATGAAACCAAATGATTATAAAGAAAATAATTTATGAGAAATTTAGAAAGTTGGTATTTTTAATAAATTGGGGGTTTAGGGTTCAACTTAAAAAGGAGAAAAGAATGAGCGAAATTTGAAATACCCACTTTACCTTTGATTTTCAATCACCCACAAATAAATGCAACCATGTCAAGTGAACAAATTGGAGAAGAAAATAATGAATTTTTGGATTAGGAAATGTGAGAACAAGAGACAAATATGAGAGATGGTGGGGTTTGAGAAGAAGAGAAAAAGAAGTTAGGGTGTGAGTGTGTGTGTGTGTGTGTGTGTGAGAGAGAGAGAGAGAGAGAGAAAGAAAGTAGAGATATTAGGAGAGAGAAAATTAAATTGGTGTGTTGTGGTATTTTTTTAATTTAAAAATGAACTTAATTTTAATTTAACTAAATATTATATATAATATAAAAAAGATTGAAAAAACTGGTGTGGCTAAAGCCACGCCCTGCCTCACTATAGGTCCGCCCATGTTGCTATCCCTACGTGTGTGTGTGTGTGTGTATATATATATACATACATATATATATATATATATATATATATATATATATATATATATATATATATATATATATATATATATATATATATGAAGGATAGAAAAACACTTAGAAAAGGGGGGTTTGAATAAGTGTAGTTTAAAAACTTGGACGATAAAAATAAATTGCACAGTTATTTTTATCCTGGTTCGTTGTTAACTAAACTACTCCAGTCCACCCCCACGGAGTGATTTACCTCACCTGAGGATTTAATCCACTAATCGCACGGATTACAATGGTTTTCCACTTAGCCCACGACTTAGTCTTCTAGAGTATTTTGATCACAACTTGATCACTCCAGGAACAACTGCTTAAATACCCTCTAAGACTTTCTTGAGTTTCCTGATCAACACGATCACTCTAGTTACAACTGCTTAGATAACCTCTAAGACTTCCAAGAGTATTCTGATCAACACGATCACTCTAGTTCCTTACAACTTAATGTAATCAATTCTAAGAGTATTACAAATGCTTCTAAAAAGCTATAATCACAACAGTGATATTTCTCTTAACGTTTAAGCTTAATCTCACTAATATATTACAACAGCAATGTAGTGAGCTTTGATGAATATGAAGTTTCTGAGCTTTGAATTGAACAGCGTTTCAGCAAGTTAATATTCACAGAATTGGTTCAGAGTTGTTAACCTTGCTTCTCATCAGAACTTCATATTTATAGGCACTTGAGAAGATGACCATTGGGAGCATTTAATGCTTTGCGTGTTCCATACAACATTGCATTTAATGTTTCACGCTTTTGTCAACTACCTCGAGCCTTGTTCACGTTGTGTCTACTGACGTTGCCTTTAATAGCTTCCAACGTTCCTTTTGTCAGTCAGCGTAGCCTGCCACTTGTACTTTCTTCTGATCTGATGTTTGTGAATATAATATTTGAATATCATCAGAGTCAAACAGCTTGGTGCATAGCATCTTCTTGTCTTCTGACCTTGAAGTGCTTCTGAGCGTGATACGATGAGAACTTCAGTGCTTCTGCTTCTGATCTCAAGTTCTTCTGATGCTTCCATAGACCCATGTTCTGATTCTGCCTTGACCATCTTCTGATGTCTTGCCAGACCATGTTCTGATGTTGCATGCTGAACCTTCTGAGACAAAGCTTCTGAGCGCTGATTTGTGCATACTCTTTATATATTTCCTGAAAGGGAATTTGCAATGTATTAGAGTACCACATTATCTCACACAAAATTCATATCCTTGTTATCATCAAAACTAAGAATATTGATCAGAACAAATCTTGTTCTTACAATCTCCCCCTTTTTGATGATGACAAAAACATATATAAATGATATGAATTTGCGATCAGAAAGAGCAGACGGCTAAAGACAAATTACACAGCTATTGCATAAGCATGTGAATATGTCTCCCCCTGAGATTAACAATCTCCCCCTGAGATGAATAATCTCCCCCTGAAATAAATACTCGAAGAACTTTAATAATAAAAGACTTCCCTGATTATTTCGGTAGAGACGATCACATAAGCTTCTGTCTTTTGATAATTCATAGCTTCTGACTTCTGCTTCCATTGGACAGCTTCAAAACTTGAATTTCTTTAGATCCCTAGAACACTCACAGCTTCTGATTCCTGCTTCCATTTAGGACAGCTTCAGAACTTGAATTTCTTTGATCTTCAGAACATTCACAGCTTCTGATTTCTGCTTCCATTTAGGACAGCTTCAGAACTTGAATTTCTTTGATCTTCAGAACATTCACAGCTTCTGATTCATGCTTCCATTTAGGACAGCTTCAGAACTTGAGTTTTCTGAATCTTTAGAACATTCACAGCTTCTGATTTCTGCTTCCCTCGGATAGCTTCAGAGCTTTGAATTTCTTCTTACATCACTTCATGCTAGATTGTATCATAACATTGTTGAATGTACCAGAGCATCATCAGAGCATCTCTACATCCTGAAATGTTACAGAACAAAACTAAACGACAAAAGTCAGCATGAATGAGTTAGAACATAAAATGTGTATCAGAACACAAAATATGTATCAGAGCCATATAAGCCATATAGAATATATCAGATCCAATAGACAATGTATCAGAGCAAATAGACAATGATTTGGATCATATTCTATTATCAGAATATCTGATCATTCTTCCTTCTTGCTTCTGATTCTGAAGCTTCCTAGCACTCAGTTTGCTTCAAGAATCCAAGAGCTATTTCTGATCATTCTTCCTTCTTGCTTCTGATTCTGAAGCTTCCTAGCACTCAACTTGCTTCAAGAATCCAAGAGCTTGATTCATTTTGTTGCTTCTTATGTTGATCTTGAGTCTTTGATTCCTGCAACAACACAACTTAAAAACATATAACTTTGCAAGTTCTGTTAGTAAATGTGGAGCCTTTTTACTCGGTAACTGATAATATTAATCAGATCATTTATCATATATTTTCTCCTCCTTTTTGTCATAACATCAAAAAGCATAAAAGATTCAGATGTAAAGCAAGAGACAAAAGGAAGGAAACATAAATAACTTTTCATTGATTTCAACAAGAAGGATTACAAAAGGTGTATGCAGAAAACAGATGCAACAAGGAAAGACAACTACAAAGACCAAAGGACTAAGACCCTAGCCTACGCAAAATCCGCGCCAGAACATCATGAATCCCGTCAGTGCTTGTAGCTTGCCTTGCCATGAAAGAGCGAAACTCAGCATTGGCTGCTTCTTGCGCGTCCAAACGAGAAGCCAGCATAGCTTGATTCTGATGAAGAGCTTCCAAGGTCTCCATCAGAGCTGAGGTTTCACCAGAAGAAGAGGCACCAGAATTTCTGCCAAACGGGACAACAATCTCAGCAGGGCGATCTTCTGGAAGGTCTTTAGCTTGTGCATCTTCCATCACCATATCTGAGTCAGACTCAGAAGTAGCCTCAGCATATTCTGGTTCAGGCAGCTCATAAGTTCCAACTTCCAACGCTTGAAGAATAGCTGCTAGGTTTGTTGGAGGAGTAGGACCAGCAACTTCAGCAGGATAAACCACTACTGGAAAGACCATGTGAGGTGCTTTTTTAGAAGGGTTCATTCTGAACCAGTTAAATAGCCACTGAAAATCTCCAGTCAGCACAGGATACCATGGTCTCCACACCACGATGTCTCTGCAGGGATTTTCTTCTTCCAATTCATCTGCAGGTATCCTCTCTTCAAGAACTCTTATGTTCCTGATGAGATGGTGATAGCTGCTTTCACCAACTTCCAACCGAAGACCACAAACACCAGGTGCTTCAGACATGATCCTTCTCTGAATGTCTGTAGCCCTAACCATAAAATCCTGACGAAAGGTATTCCAAAGGTTGCATGTAGCATACTCATCCAGATGGTTAAGGTGAGCAGCACCCAGAATCTCCAACCAGCTATTTACATCAGAATGTAAAAGCTCCAGAAATGATGGAGTGGTAGGGGTTGGAGGGTTGACAGTGAACCTGGAGTCGGGAAAGACAACACTGTAGGGGTTAGGTGTTCTTGTGGGAAAAGGGTGTGAGAGAGATGAAGAAATATCTGAGGGATGGGTTGAAGGAGAGGAGATATCAGATGGTGAAGAAGGTGGTTCCGAAAGGATGAATGAGGAGGAAGATGTGTTGGAGGTTTGTGAAGAGGGAGGTGATACAGGACTTCCATCAGGGGGTTGATACACACGTCTAGAGTAGTTTCTAGTCATCATAGCTTCAAAGGGGTTCACCTTGATAGGATCGTAGGTGATCTTTACTTTCTTTGGTTTGATTTCTGGTTCATCAGTTGCCTTTCTCTTTTGTTTACGATCAGATTCTTGATTTTGAGAACTTGACGAAGGATTCATGATGAAGTTGCAGAAAATGAAAACCGCTAGGGTTTAAAAAAATGAATGCAAAGAGAGAGAGATAAAAAGAAACTGAATGCAAGAGAGTGGAAATATATAGGAGGGAAAAGAAACGTTTGAGGAATATAAAATGAAAAAGAATAAACTGAAAAGAAATAAGAAGAAAAGAAATAAATGAAATGATGGATAGCATTTAATGTTACGTGACGGAGGAGAGATAATAATGACAAAGGAAGTGATTAGCACAGTTACCTAAGTAGACGTCCCCTCAACTGCACTCTGGTGTACGGTGAACTGACTTTTTATCGATCGAAAATGTCGCGGTTAAGCATGAGTCGCCACCGACTTTTATTTTATCCAAACAAATTCAGAAAGGCTAAAAGAAACAGAAAAAACCTTTTAAAGAAATCTAAGTTCGGGGGGTAATTTATGCAAAGGGAAGGTGTAAGGAACCCTTTGCATCCATGGTTTTCCATGGGCTCTTAATTGCTTTGCTTGCTCGTTTGTCTTTAGAAAAAGTAGATGAAAGAAAAAAAAGTGGACTTTAGCTCGTGAAATTCTGGTATGACAGTCTCAGATGTCAAACACGATGTTAAGACATCTAGTTGTACTAACATGTATTGCAAGGTAGTACAAAATACAATTGATCTCTTAATGCTTCTTCTGTCCAGGATTAAGTTGAGATCATACAATACTACAGAACCATTATAAATATTGCATAGCTGAATTATGCAGAGTCACATCTGATCTGGTTCTGTTACAGGCTGCTTAACAATTGAATACAGGATGTCATCCCTAATGTTGTGACATCATATAATTAACACAGCAGCAGAAAGTAAATAACACACAGAATTGTTCACCCAGTTCGGTTCAATCAAACCTACATCTGGGGGCATACCAAGCCAGGAGAGAAGTCCACTATCAGTAGTATTATTTTCTTACAAACAACCTCAGGTTTGCAGGCAACTGCCACAGTATACCTAATAACTACCCAATGATCCTTCTATCTAAGATACCGCACTTAGATACGAGATATCACCATCTCTCATCCTAGATCAATACTGTACCAGTTATTTCTTCAAATAGAAGTTACACTTCCAACACAATTATCCTAAGACTAAGAGCCGTAATACTCCCACCTTAGAACTATCTTGAAGTTGCTTCAAAGCTTCCTTCAAGAACAATACTCAACTCATACCTAATGGCTTAGAGTGAGAACAATAATTCTCTTACTTAACAGTTTTGAGAATAACAACACATCTCTTGCCTACAGGCTTTGAGATGAACAACAGTGACCTTCCCACAATCCGGGAGGTTCACTTACACAACAAACCCTAATGTCTACATTATGATCGTTCGGTTTTTCAACTCGAGATGCACATATATATATATATAACCTAATTCTGGTTGGACTTGGGCTTGAAAACACAGCACTCCTTGCTGTTACAAATCAGCAGATTTCTTCTGCTACAAGCAAGGTCTTTTAATCATAAGTTACCTAATTTATCTCCTAAATTAGTAACAGTTGAATCTTCAATCTTCAGATTTGATTCTTTGACCTTTAACTGCGCCACATAGGATTCCATAAGGCTTTGTATCTTTAAAACCAAACTGAACCTTCCTTCCTTAGTTCTGCAGGCGCGATGTCATGGTTGATGTCATGACATTACTTGTAACATCTTGCTTCAGTACCTGTTTTGTTCTTTTCAATATTTGCAAGAGTACAATGTATTACATTCAGCTTCTTTTATGTTTTAGCCAAGCATGGATGCCAATAAGACAATAAACAAGTACTTTCAATCTCCCCCTTTGTCTTATTGTGGCTAAAACTAAACACATATATACAAAAAAACTAGAAACAAAAACATAAAAAAAACTCCAAGAGCAGCTGCTTCAACTTTCAGATTTCAGGTTTCAGAGGTTGGACCACATCATAACATCTTCAGCCTGATTCTACTTCTGTCTTCAGATCTTCCTTTGTTTCTTTTGACCTTAGCAAAATCAGCATCAACCTCTCTCCCCCTTTTTAGCCATAATATGACAAAGATGAACACGATGTCATAATATGCAGTGGAAAAACCTGTAACTCCCCCTGCACATGAGGAAGAAGATACGAGAACAAATTCTTGCCACTGTAGTTCTTCAAGAACTAGCCCTTGTAACTCAGAACACAAATCACAATTGTGTTCATAACTCAGATCACAAATCACAACTAAAGTCTTCCTTCTTAAAGACAGAACACGAGGATGCATGTAATTGTTATTTCTGTAACATCTTTGGTACAGATCCATGATTTCCCCACCCTGTGATATACTGATTAGATTTTGATAGAGGAACCCATCACAATACCAAATCTGGACACACCCAACACAAACACATAGGAAACACATCTTTGAGGGATCTGAAATATGAGGCTTGCTGCAGAGATGCCTTTATATAGCCATAGGAGGATCATAGGGAGTAACGACAGTCAAGGCTCTTAATTGAGTGGAGCTCTTTTTGAGGGCAAGAAATCTGTTACATACTGACCACCGCCCAGCCTCTTTTGACTGTTTCTAAAGACAAGAACAGTTTTAATGAATAACCAATAACATTTCATGCAAGAGAATCTGTTCTGTAATGTCCTGACATCAGATCAGACATTGTCTTCTCAGGTCTATTTCATTGGGAAGTGCATATTATATCTTTGAATCATAGACCATAGACCACCCCTCCTTGACTTCACAGTTCCATTCACTGACTCTATTTCCTCTATGGAACAGAAGAGGATACACACTATGATACTAAAATCACTTGGCCCATCTTGTATAGTAAACCAGTTTTCTATGTTGGATGACTCAGAACACAAGACAGTCAATGTTCAAGACTATAGACTCACAAGACATATTCAAAATAGACAATAACTCTATGTTGAACTACTGAGAATACAAGAAGCAACATGTATTCAGACTAGAAAATAAAGACTCAAAACAAGAGCAAGAAGAAAACACAAGATCTTATGCAAAAACAACTGCAAAGATTGACCTCAGACTTTGCAAAATCTGAACACTACCCTTAATCCCTATGTTTATCACAGATTGATAAACATAACCTAAACTCTAGACAGAGGACTAATCTTATATTCACCAATGAATATAAGTGACTCAAATACAGAAAGAATAGATTGAAACAAAAGACTCGATAAACCTGAGCATAATGCATAACATACCTAGACTTTAACAAATGTCTTGATCAAGAGATGTTATTTGAGAATTCTGCTTCAGGTGAACTTGTGCAATGGTTGGAATATGCACCGTATCAGAACAAGTGATACACACCATCAGAACATGTTTTAGTTGATAAATCAATGAATGTTCCTTGCTGGTTTCAAGGATAAAACATGTTGTGAGTTATGTTCTGTCATCACATATGACATTGTTCATCTGTTTTTGAGATTAGTCATTGATAGACTTTCCATGAAGATTATATGCAGATTAACTTTGTCATTGCTGATCTTCAAACTCCTTTACTCCCCCTTTCTTATACAAACAGAGGATAACTTTACTCCCCCTTTACTCCTTTACTCCTTTGATGTTTGAACTTAAAGCATCCTTCACTTGGACTTGCCACAGTTTCCAAATATGGAATACTTTAGTTACTTGCTACACAATATACAGTCTGCCACTTACTGCATCTCGTTGTAGAAGAACTTAGAATGTATAACCATGAGATTGTCTTCAATGATAAGCACTAAATTAACTTTAACACATGAAGACTTTGAGATGATGTTATAGCATCTGATGAGACATCATCTTTCATGATTCTTGATTAACATCTCTAATAGCTTGTTCATTACAGTTTGGAGAAGATAGTAGAGTTCTTTTATCAGCATAATCAAGGAATAGATAGCCAGCATCTCAATATACCACTACAGACTCACACTCTGATTATGAGATGTTGGATGCCATAGTCTATACCTCTAGAGGAGATTCCCTCAAGAGATTTCTGGAAAGACTTTAGGAATGGCATGACACTGAATAAGTCAGATTTTCAATGGATCATCTGACATCCTTGATTCTTCAACATAACTTCCTTCTTTGAATATTACTTTAGGGAAGTTCACAATCCATAACCATATTTCACTGTGTATAAGACACAGTATTCAGTTCCAACAACTGTTCTATGGTAATGAATCGCAATATACATCTGGTTCCTTTGATCAGAAGAAAAAAAACCAGATATAGGCTCAACTTGATTTTAATATAAAGGGATAGAAAGGTATACCTTTATGAATCAATTATGGCATTTTGAGCAAAAAGAGTAATTTCTACATATATGAACATTGTTGTAGAATTACCAATTGATCGTGTCCTGATCAATCATAGTCAGATGTCTCCTCTTCCAGATCAGGAGTAGGTTCCAAACATATGTACTCACACTACATTTGCTTAGCACCAGAACATCTGTTCTTCAACTGGTAGCTGCATACCAGTGCAGATGTCACAACTTTTAGTGTGACATTTATTCCTCCTTTCAGGAAAACACATGCAGATTTTATGACTGACATTGATCAAGAGTCATTCATCAGCAATAATGAACCATGTCAAAATGAGTGGACTTGAGAGATTACTCAAGTATCTTTGACACTTCAGTTATGGCTGTAAGAATCTGCTTAAAATAAATTCTGTTGAGTATGTCCCAGAGATAGAGAACGGACAGCAGTCTTATTTCAACAGAATACACATTGCTTACTTCACATCTTATAATAGTAAGCATCACACATAGGGCATAACACTGGTTTTACCCTAACAAATAGCTTGCTTCAGCTTCAAGCTATACCCTAGACCCAAGCACCTATGGATAACTTTGGTCTAGCACACCTAGTTACCAAGATCTTCCAACTTTAAGATCAAGTAACCCTCTTCATGTCATATGAAGCCTTCAACATGAAAGTAGTTTAGACCACTACTGTCATCTAGATTAGAATCTGCCCATTCCAATCCGCACTAAGTCAAAACTGCCACTTTTGACAATAATGTTGCTCTCCAAACTTCAGCACATTGTCTGCTTTTCATATCCATATTAAGCAGAACATGTTATAACATGAGGTGTGACATCACACACATCCTTGGTAATCTCACCTTCCACCAAGAAAACACCATGCTGGAAACACAATCAGCACAACAACAGTAATACTTTCACCTTATCCAGGACAACACATGTTTCCTTGTACTTTGATGAATGGAAAACATAAGACGCATCTTCATGTCTTCAAGAGCGCACCCTCTGTTCAATTCCTTATTGAACACAATCTTCCTCAGTACTTAGACTCCATGCTCCCTTCATGGTTCTTCATTAATGTTGTATCATAATCAAAACATCCAGCACACACAATCAACCAGCTTAGAGCACACACATCTTCTTGAGTCTTCAATCTTATCACCCTTCTGCCCAAGAGTAATTTAATCCAAGACACGAAAAAAGCCAACTGCCACTTGTTGTCTTCCTCTTTTAGCTGTTGATTACATCATCTACCTTGCATAAAACCAGAAAGTATCTCCCATAGATCTCATCCAGAAACAGACAGGATGCCTGCTCTGATACCAATTGAAATTCTGGTATGACAGTCTCAGATGTCAAACACGATGTTAAGACATCTAGTTGTACTAACATGTATTGCAAGGTAGTACAAAATACAATTGATCTCTTAATGCTTCTTCTGTCCAGGATTAAGTTGAGATCATACAATACTACAGAACCATTATAAATATTGCATAGCTGAATTATGCAGAGTCACATCTGATCTGGTTCTGTTACAGGCTGCTTAACAATTGAATACAGGATGTCATCCCTAATGTTGTGACATCATATAATTAACACAGCAGCAGAAAGTAAATAACACACAGAATTGTTCACCCAGTTCGGTTCAATCAAACCTACATCTGGGGGCATACCAAGCCAGGAGAGAAGTCCACTATCAGTAGTATTATTTTCTTACAAACAACCTCAGGTTTGCAGGCAACTGCCACAGTATACCTAATAACTACCCAATGATCCTTCTATCTAAGATACCGCACTTAGATACGAGATATCACCATCTCTCATCCTAGATCAATACTGTACCAGTTATTTCTTCAAATAGAAGTTACACTTCCAACACAATTATCCTAAGACTAAGAGCCGTAATACTCCCACCTTAGAACTATCTTGAAGTTGCTTCAAAGCTTCCTTCAAGAACAATACTCAACTCATACCTAATGGCTTAGAGTGAGAACAATAATTCTCTTACTTAACAGTTTTGAGAATAACAACACATCTCTTGCCTACAGGCTTTGAGATGAACAACAGTGACCTTCCCACAATCCGGGAGGTTCACTTACACAACAAACCCTAATGTCTACATTATGATCGTTCGGTTTTTCAACTCGAGATGCACATATATATATATATAACCTAATTCTGGTTGGACTTGGGCTTGAAAACACAGCACTCCTTGCTGTTACAAATCAGCAGATTTCTTCTGCTACAAGCAAGGTCTTTTAATCATAAGTTACCTAATTTATCTCCTAAATTAGTAACAGTTGAATCTTCAATCTTCAGATTTGATTCTTTGACCTTTAACTGCGCCACATAGGATTCCATAAGGCTTTGTATCTTTAAAACCAAACTGAACCTTCCTTCCTTAGTTCTGCAGGCGCGATGTCATGGTTGATGTCATGACATTACTTGTAACATCTTGCTTCAGTACCTGTTTTGTTCTTTTCAATATTTGCAAGAGTACAATGTATTACATTCAGCTTCTTTTATGTTTTAGCCAAGCATGGATGCCAATAAGACAATAAACAAGTACTTTCAGCTCGTAAATGAGCGTAGCCAATTTTCGAAGAATTGTGAGAAAGAATATTAAAGATGAGCATTGCAAGGCAATTAGGGGCAATTACCTTAAACTTAGATGATAGGTCTCTTTTTAGCCTTTCAGAATGAAAGGGTCTATCCTTGCCATAAGAGGGCAGGAAGCCTTTCGTTTGGAGGTTGAAGGGTCGTCGAAGCATCCTTTGCCATAAGACTGTCCCATGCCATAGAAGGGCAGGTAATCTAAGGCAAGGATCAGAATAAGCCATTTTTCATTAGGCAACCAGAAGATACCTCAGCCTTTTTCCGTAGGCAACTTCCGAGGGTCAAGGTCATTTGTGTATCGAAGGCAGCATCATTTAGGGTCGTGACCTTTTTATCGAGGCAACATGGCTGAGGTATCCTCGTATTCGAGGGACTTGGCTTATTCTGCAAAAAACACAAGGCAACAGGCAACAAGGCAACAGGCAACAAGGCAACAAGGCAACGGAGAGAGGTTACCCAAAAGCGTGCGTGTGTGCACCAATCACGTGATTATATTCAATTATATTATCTTATAAATTAGCGATTCTAAATTCAATTCATGGTTGCCACTCCCTATTTTACTAACCACGCAGATAATATAAGGCAAGAAACAGTAATATGGGGGAGGGAAATTGTAACCAGCGGATCCCTTAATAGGGTTTGACACAAGTAATAATTAAAAAAAAATAAAAGGTTAGGGTTTAGGGTTACCAAACTCGTGGCTTTGGCAATTTGACAAACCCTGGAAAAGGCAAACAAAAATAGGGTGAGTGTATGGCTAATTCAGAGGCGAACGTTTCTAACCCTAAAATAAGAAGGTCGAGACAATAATTTGAAATAAGTAATTAAATGAAGGGCACTTAGCTTTTTGCATTTGATCTGACGTGATTGATAGTCGGAGGATGCCTTAAGGTTAACCCTGAAAAGAGGCAAAGGCAGAAAAATAGAAGGAGTGAATGTATGCACAGTTCAGAAATATAAGGGCAAACCCTAAAATCAAAAAGGAAACAAACAAAAAAAACTTTAAATAAATAAAATACTTAGCTTTTGTATTTTGATCGGACGCACAGTCGGGAGATCATTGAAGAATCGACCCTGACAAAACACAGAAAAAGAAATATATCAGTGTAGGGCAGGTTCTCATAAACCCTGATTAGGGTTCGAATTTAAACAAGAAAACATGAATGATTTAATTAATTACTGGTCTCACGACCTAATTAATTAAATCGGTATCAAAAAATTAAATCGAGAGCAAATATAATTTTTTATGATATTTGTGGAATTTACATAAAATAATTATGATTTTTAAAGATTTAAATGTAAATTATAACAAAAATACAATGATTAAATAAACCTTAATAGAATAAAATAAATATATATGAATTTAGTACATTTAAGTAAATAAATAAATAAATAAATAAATAAAATAATAAAATAAACACAAAAGATTGTTTATAAAATTTTTATATAAGTTTTATATAGTTTTCATATACATATAAAAAGTTTTAATAAAAAAAACAAAGTATACATATATATTAAAACAAAAAATAATAAGGCTGTATAATAAAAATTAAAAAAAATTCAAAAATACTCAACTTTCATTCCAGTGTGGCGCTCGCCTGTGGAGCATGATGGACTCGCAGGTTGTGGAGCGTCAGATTGGAGCAGCCTAAGATCCAAGGGTTGCTGTGACGAGTGCGTATGCCATGTGTGAGGACGCGAAGCACCGGATCCAACGCTGGGATAACAGAACGCGCGCGCAAAGGGGATTCGAATCAGCCAACCGCGTGATGACACCTCGTCATCTTCTCCACTCAGACCTGCAACAAGACCTTTTACACCGGTCTTTGCACATACGCTGCAATAGACCCTTACCTTTTACACCGTGATGAATTGCGTATGTCTCTGGACGTGTTTCTTGTGTACTACGATCGGAAAAGCTTCAGTGAGCACCAAGGAATGCTTTGCAATCAACACAAACTCTTGAATCGTCCTGCAATTAAGAATTGGAACTTTGATTTTTTGAGTTTTTTGCTTCGGGTTCTAGGATTCTTGGCCGCAGCAAACTCGTGAACCCTTGCTTCTAAATGGTTTGTCTACTTATAGAGAGCCTATTAGGTCACTATAACTTGGGCAAATCTTGTTGAATCTTATAATTGAATTTTTGAGAAATTTGATTGAAAAATATTATGGAATCCTTCCAAATTTGGCTTAAATGATCCAATAATCAAGTGCACGAAATTGTGATGTTTATGGGGCATAATTGGAGATTAGATTTGGTTTTTGTAAGCACTTGAATCAAATATTTGATTTTTCCTTAATTTATTTGATTTTAATCCTTTTTTAAATTGAATAAAAAATCAAAATAAATTAAATAAACCCCATTAATTCGTGGGAATTGATCCTTGGGCTTTAGGTGACTTGTGGATCAAGCTTGAATCAGAATGACTCGGGCTCATTTGTAAAAAAAGCAAATTCTTTCACATTTTTCCCTCCAAGATAGCTCAACTTTGACAAGGCCTATTTCTCTCAATTTTTGAGATATGGAAGTGTTCTAATACTTTTTAGAAACCTTAGGGAGTCCTCTAACCAGTGTCTTTGGTCTCATATCAAAATCATTTTCCATTCACATTTTATGTTCTTTTGAAGAAAATGTCTTTTTGTTGGCTTTTGAAAAGGACCTATAATGTTTTGGTCTATATCTCTCAAATGAAGCATTTTTAGACTTGGCATGTGAGACACAATTTTGTAGAGAATCAAATTTCCTTCAAAATGAGCTTTGGATGGAAAATTTCTGATGTTCCATGTGAGAGTTATGGCTGGTCAAAGTTCAGTTGACTTTTCCTATGTAAAACCCTAATTTAGAAACTTTTTGATCTGTTGATTTTTGGTCTTTCCTTGATGAACCATGGTCAAATCTTGATCAAATGGTAAATGATACTTCAATATGATGATCTTGACAAAAAATCAGGAGTTTTGACTTTGCTTTGACCACGGTTGACTTTTTAGGTTAAACAGTCGACTGTTGACTTTCCGAGCTTTTGAATGACCCAAAACTTTGAGATAGGCCTTGATACTTGTCATGGAGGTAATGTGGGATATGTTGAGCCATATGAGGTGCCTTGGAGCCATTGATTCATTGATTTCCTCTTGAATTAATCAAACCCTAGTTCAGAATCTTTGTATAGGAGAAAGTGTCTAGAGGCTTTGCATATGGATTTGAAACTTGAGTAGGAGAAATAATGTGGGCAAATTTTGGGGTATGACAGCTGCCCCTGGTCAATTATCTTAAACCTGAAGATGTAGAGTGGTTTGTATGCCAGTCGGTATCTGAAGGTAGAAGATGATTGAACACTAGAATACCAAGAAATTTGCCTTTGTCGGGGATGGGCTTGAGGATGCCATCCAGTAGTTTTTGGAGTATTGATTGTTGCGAGGTTTCTGTTTTTAGTCTTTGAATGTTGAGGAACCGTCTGAGGTATCGACTCAAGTCTGAATTGGATTACCGTCAAAGGTACCGACTTAATATTCGCAGCATATCATTAAGGCACCGTCAAAGGTATCGACTTAGATATGAAGGTGGATCATTAAGGAACCGTCAAAGGTATCGACTTAACTTCCAAAGGTAGATCATTAAGGAACCGTCAAAGGTATCGACTTAATATTCGAAGCATATCATTAAGGCACCGTCAAAGGTATCGACTTAGATATGAAGGTGGATCATTAAGGAACCGTCAAAGGTATCGACTTAACTTCCAAAGGTAGATCATTAAGGAACCGTCAAAGGTATCGACTTAATATTCGAAGCATATCATTAAGGCACCGTCAAAGGTATCGACTTAGATATGAAGGTGGATCATTAAGGAACCGTCAAAGGTATCGACTTAACTTCCAAAGGTAGATCATTAAGGAACCGTCAAAGGTATCGACTTAAATCTGAAATGTTGATCATTAAGGAACCGTCAAAGGTATCGACTTAATTCTGAAAGGTCGTTAAGGAACCGTCAAAGGTGTCGACTTAACTTTGAAAACAGAGACAGCAATATCCTGAAAAGTAAAGGTTAGTTTTCTTATGTCATGATGCATGTGTTATGTAATGAGTCTCTCAAAATAAATGAGAAATTTTGTATGTCATGCATGAATTTATTATGAAGTTATGTATGCAATGCATGAATATGTTTGTGTCATATGGTATGTGATTATGATCCATGTTGTTTTAGTCGAAAAAATAAATCTCCATGTCTTCGTGATTTTGATGTCTGATTTCGTCTTGAAGATGCTCAGCTGGGGATTTATAATTTCTGCTTGGGGATGATCAGTAACTTGATGTACCCTGATTGGGGATAAAGAGAAAATAGAGATGTGAACTATGTTGGGGAGCCATGTCTTTGTTGGGATAAGAGTGTTGGAAGACATCTTCTGGAGGATTGCTCTGTGGGGATATGATTTTGTGAAATCGGAATTGCGGGAAGGCATGGATGCCTTGAATATTTCCCCCAGTATTATAGTGACTACCATTCCTGGATTTGATTAGGACATGCCACTGAGTATTTGATAAAGATGTAAAACTAGACTTGCATAGATTTGCCCCTGCTAGTAGGAACTTTGGAAAGATTCGCCTCGCGAGGGCTTTATGAGATGTACACTATGGGCGATATGCCCCCAGTAATCATAGGCTCAAGACAGTGTCCCATGTTGATTGGGGAGTAGCTTTAGATATACTTGGATGTATGCCCCTGATTGTTCGAGCATCCATGAGAGATTCTCGGAATCTTGACTTGATTGCCCCAGATTGATCGGGAAATAGTATGAAACCCACTTGGGATATATGCCTTTGACTGTTTGTCATTTGAGAGATTCTTGGAATCTTGACTTGATTGCCTCAGATTGATTGGGCAAAACATGTCATGCCCCTTGTATACGTAAGAGACATGGCTTCTTGGAGTGATTTTGTTTGTCGGGATAACTTTCAGTCATTAGCCATACCCTGTGCAAATTTATTCTGATGCTAACATTTGAAATTACGTAGCAGAATATGTTTAATAATGAATTCATGAGATGCAATGCATACGTTTGTCTTGAGTTTTAAAAAAACATTAAAACAAGAGATGTAAAAGCGTGATATTTGTAAAACATGCTATTTTTTGTAGAAGCGAAATATCCACTCAGCATTTTAGTAAACCTTAAGGAGTCGGGATACCTTTTTGGTGACAGTATGCTTTCGAACTAACCATGCTTCAGTTAGGACTTTCAAGGGTTGTAACGTGGCTTGGTTCACGGTTTTAAGAAACAAAAGATAAAGGCTCAAAGTTTATTTATACCCATCCCCTTCTTCGTGATGTTCTTCATTCCTAAGTTCAGTTGGTTCGACTTATGCATTCAGGTTCCAAGAGACTTTTGGATTTGTGCCTTTGATAATGTTAATGGTTCGCAAACAAAGAGAACTTTTGCGATGGCAGTCACTTCTTCCTTTTGGTAGTCACAACTTTGAGTTGTTCAAGAATTTATTGACTTCTCTTTTTATTATTCATCTTTTTGATATCCCTAACTTTTGCCTGAACTGTCTATTTTGAGCTTACAGTCAGCGGGATGCCTTGATTTTTGCCTAAGTCACCTTTTTGATTTTTGACTTAGCAGGCTTTTCTTTGTTTTTTCATTTTTTTTCCTTTTGAAAGATATTGACTGCGTTGCTTAATGATTGATGAACCACCATTGTCTTTTGATTGACATCTCCAACACTTCTTTGATGTGTATGGTTGAACGTTTATGATTGAAACCTTTGTTGAAAGGTGTACTGAATGATTCTCTTAAAATAGAATGCACAGCCAAATTAACTGAGAACTACCCTGCCCCAGGTTATGATCAAGGGTTTTAATTAGTACAAGAAAGAAAACTTCTACTTCTTAGGCTCAAAGGGGTTAACGAGGGATTAACATCCTTATATCTCCACTGTTTAGGAATTGAAACAATGCCTGTACATCGTCAGCATAGTCTGTTCAAAAGCATACTATATGAGATTGCGGTATCGTTCTCGTCATCCTCCCTTAAAAGGCTTACAGCTTAGCAGGAGTTGAGTATCACAAAACATATGCAGAGTAACGACATAATTTAAAAAGAGTGATAGCGAAATAATTTATTCAAGACAAACATATGCAATGCACTGATGATGATTATTAAAACAAATAATGTCTATCATAATTGGAGTGTTTAAACAAACAGAATAGAAATTTGCAAATGAAAATAAATCTAATGATCTAAAAAGTTCATCCTTCTAGGTATTAATCAATCTTTTTGTGATTAGGCATAGGAGTAGTGATCACCACAGGAGTCTTGGGATGATAGAATTCAATTTCACCAGCATCGATCATGTCTTGAATCTTATTCTTCAATGGCCAACAATCATTCGTATCATGCCCAGGGCTATTGGAGTGATATGCGCACCTCGCATTGGGCTTGTAGCTAGGGGCGGAAGTGTTAGGCTTTACAGGAGGATCCCTTAAAGTAATCAAGTTCTCTCTCAGCAAATGTTGTAGTGCCTGAGCCAGTGACATGTTGATCTTTGTAAACTGACGTTTAGATGCATCTGACTTGCGTCTTTGTTGCGGAGCTAGTGTAGAGGTCAGAACTGTCCCCATAGATTGGTTATGTTCATCGTGATCTTTCTGGTCGTACACAGTATTGGCCATATGAGGTTTCTCAGGTGAATTGAAGTCAATGATCTTGCAATCAATGAGGTCTTGGATCATGTGCTTCAACGGTCCACAATCCTCTGTATCATGACCAGGACTGTTTGAATGATAAGCACATCTTGCATGGTACTTGTACCCAGGAGCGGGATTAGTAGGAAGTGAATATGGAGGCAATAGAGTTATCAAGTTCTGATTGAGCAGTTGTTGCAGAGCTTGAGACAGCGGCATATGTAATGGAGTAAATGACCGCTTAGGCTTGGATCTCTGATTATCTTGACCACCTTGATACTTATATTGATTCTTCTCTTTCTCGATCAGAAGTGCCTTCAATTCTTCTTGCCCCTTGGCCAAGTGAAAGATTACTTTTTGGAACTGGCTATTCTGAGCCTGAAGATTTTTGACAGATTGTTCGAGATCCATCTTTCTTACTGAAATAAACAGCATAAAGATGAGGCATTTGTCTTTATGAAACCTGTGATGCGATGTTTATAAATGATATGATTATGCATATGCAATGTTTTCAAGGAATTGAAAGAATTTTAACTCGTGTTGAAACAAAGAAAAAAAACATTATTTATTAATTAAATTGTAAGGTCATAACCCCAAAAGTTACATTAAAATAAAAGAAATTAATAATAAATAAAGACACTAAATTCCAGGATTTTTGTCTTCCTGACGACGCCTCCTCTTTAGGACTCGGACTTCTTCCTTGTGTGCCTTGATCATTTCCTCTCTTTCTTGAACAAGCCTAGAAATTTCGTTTTCCCATGAATTAATCTGATCTGGAGAAACAAAATCTTCAATCTTCCATTTGCGGGAAAAGTAATCAAGTAAAGTCTCTTTCTCTTTGGCATCTTGTATTAACACCTCTTTTTCAGCTTCCACTTTTAGTAAGCGTCTCTCAAAGTCTTCCCTTTCCCTTTTCAGTCGGTTAACAGTTGCAACCAGGTCTTCATTTGGAGCAGGAATGTATGGCTCAAATGCAATTGGGGCAGCAGGAGGAGCTACCCTTGGAACTATGGGTGTATCAGATGGATAAGGCATCCCAAATTCCATAACTTGATCATAGACCCATTGGAAATATGGATCCCATGGCATATAATTTCTCCTTCCTATATCCTTTGCGCCAACTTTCTTTACTTTCATCCAAGCTTTGATGAAAAGGTCTCTCTTCTTCTCTTTGTCGGAATCATAATGGAAATATTCTGCACTAAGATACAAAGAACGCGGTTTATCCTTCAAGGCAAAGCCAAACTGATGTCGAGCTAGAATGGGATTATAAGTTATTCCTCCACGAACACCAAGAAGAGGTATATTAGGGAAATCTCCACAACTATCAAATAGCAAGGTTCCCTCAAACTTCTTTTGGTACCATAGGATGTCGTCGAAAGAAAGCTTCATAATTCTTTGAGCCCAAGTTAATCCTTCTTCATTCTTTCTTACGGAGAGAGGTAAGTGCGAAATAAACCACTTATGCAATAGAGAAGCACATCCTAGGACACAACCTTTCCTTTTTGATACTCGGAAATGAATAGAATGTAGCAAGTCACCAAGTAAAGTAGGAACCGGATTCTTGCTAAGGAATATATTGATAGCAGCCACATCAACAATTTTGTCATAATGGAAAAACAAAACTTGTCCATAAATTAAGAGAGATAACACAACTTCCAAGGCATCCATACTTGAAGCTTTAGCAAGAATCTTTGCTTTTTCGTAGAGGAAATCAAGGGGTAATCCAGAATACTCTTTCTTACTAATCCAAACCTTCTCAATTTCTGATCTTGGCAAGTGCAGGGCAGCAACAATGACTTCCAACTTAGGCTCTTCTTCTTTACCAGTATAAGGAATTTTATTAAGCACAGGGAGTCCAAGCAAGTAGGAGAATTCTTCCAAGGATGGTACTAACTGAAAATCTCTATAAGTGAAGCAATGTAGTAACAGATCATAGAATTGAACCATGGTGTTGAGAAGAACTTCATCCACATTAGTTCGTACCAAACTTATGAGTGTATTGAGAGAATCACTAAATTTGAGAGAACCAGAGATGTTGTCGCAGAAAATCTTCAATTGTGTTGGCACTTTCTTGAAATTGAGGAAGAACGGTTTACGGCCTTTTGTTTCCATATTCAAACAACCTACAAAACAACATACGGTTAAGAAACCTCCAATTCCTTGAAATGGGTTAGTCATGCCATGTATGAATGATGCATGTATGCATGATGCACATACACAGGTAAATCCACACAAATCACACAATTTTTGGATTAAGGCTTGCGTGGAGTTTGATCAAGTGTCCTTCCCAAGGGTATTTCTACGGATAAGGAAATTTCAGCAATGGGTTCTACCAAGTGACTCAGAATTGTCGACCCTCCTAAAGCACCCTCGAACATGATACATACATACCATGCAATGATACTTTGAGAAAGAGCCTATCTGAGCTGTAGTATCGGGTAGCGACTATGCTCTCAACATACATCAAGAGTAGTCCCCCCACTACGTTCCTAAAAGTCAGGATGGGTTAAAGGTTACTAACGGTTCCTGAGCTCCGACTCACCCACAGGTATCCACACGAACCTCCCTCATACAAGAGAAGCATGTAAACACCTATAGAGGCCTAACTCAAGCGTGAACTCTCATATTGACCAATCCTCCACATATATGAAGGAGGTCGCCATGACTATGCCACTTCCTATCTTAGATGTTCTTGAATCCGGGTGTAGGATTCGTCCTTTAGTTAATTCCCAAAACGCCCCTGAAAAATAAAACAAACAAAGCAAACAATAGAAAACATTTAAAGTGAATCCTAAACTTTTAAGGTAACCCCTCTTTTATAAGAAAATTCTCCCCAGCAGAGTCGCCAGTTCTGGTGTACGGTGAACTGACTTTTTATCGATCGAAAATGTCGCGGTTAAGCATGAGTCGCCACCGACTTTTATTTTATCCAAACAAATTCAGAAAGGCTAAAAGAAACAGAAAAAACCTTTTAAAGAAATCTAAGTTCGGGGGGTAATTTATGCAAAGGGAAGGTGTAAGGCACCATTTGCATCCATGGTTTTCCATGGGCTCTTAATTGCTTTGCTTGCTCGTTTGTCTTTAGAAAAAGTAGATGAAAGAAAAAAAAGTGGACTTTAGCTCGTAAATGAGTGTAGCCAGTTTTCGAAGAATTGTGAGAAAGAATATTAAAGATGAGCATTGCAAGGCAATTAGGGGCAATTACCTTAAACTTAGATGATAGGTCTCTTTTTAGCCTTTCAGAATGAAAGGGTCTATCCTTGCCATAAGAGGGCAGGAAGCCTTTCGTTTGGAGGTTGAAGGGTCGTCGAAGCATCCTTTGCCATAAGACTGTCCCATGCCATAGAAGGGCAGGTAATCTAAGGCAAGGATCAGAATAAGCCATTTTTCATTAGGCAACCAGAAGATACCTCAGCCTTTTTCCGTAGGCAACTTTCGAGGGTCAAGGTCATTTGTGTATCGAAGGCAGCATCATTTAGGGTCGTGACCTTTTTATCGAGGCAACATGGCTGAGGTATCCTCGTATTCGAGGGACTTGGCTTATTTTGCAAAAAACACAAGGCAACAGGCAACAAGGCAACAGGCAACAAGGCAACAAGGCAACAGAGAGAGGTTACCCAAAAGTGTGCGTGTGTGCACCAATCACGTGATTATATTCAATTATATTATCTTATAAATTAGCGGTTCTAAATTCAATTCATGGTTGCCACTCCCTATTTTACTAACCACGCAGATAATATAAGGCAAGAAACAGTAATATGGGGGAGGGAAATTGTAACCAGCGGATCCCTTAATAAGGTTTGACACAAGTAATAATTAAAAATAAATAAAAGGTTAGGGTTTAGGGTTACCAAACTCGTGGCTTTGGCAATTTGACAAACCCTGGAAAAGGCAAACAAAAATAGGGCGAGTGTATGGCTAATTCAGAGGCGAACGTTTCTAACCCTAAAATAAGAAGGTCGAGACAATAATTTGAAATAAGTAATTAAATGAAGGGCACTTAGCTTTTTGCATTTGATCTGACGTGATTGATAGTCGGAGGATGCCTTAAGGTTAACCCTGAAAAGAGGCAAAGGCAGAAAAATAGAAGGAGTGAATGTATGCACAGTTCAGAAATATAAGGGCAAACCCTAAAATCAAAAAGGAAACAAACAAAAAAAACTTTAAATAAATAAAATACTTAGCTTTTGTATTTTGATCGGACGCACAGTCGAGAGATCATTGAAGAATCGACCCTGACAAAACACAGAAAAAGAAATATATCAGTGTAGGGCAGGTTCTCATAAACCCTGATTAGGGTTCGAATTTAAACAAGAAAACACGAATGATTTAATTAATTACTGGTCTCACGACCTAATTAATTAAATCGGTATCAAAAAATTAAATCGAGAGCAAATATAATTTTTTATGATATTTGTGGAATTTACATAAAATAATTATGATTTTTAAAGATTTAAATGTAAATTATAACAAAAATACAATGATTAAATAAACCTTAATAGAATAAAATAAATATATATGAATTTAGTACATTTAAGTAAATAAATAAATAAATAAATAAAATAATAAAATAAACACAAAAGATTGTTTATAAATTTTTTATATAAGTTTTATATAGTTTTCATATACATATAAATAGTTTTAATAAAAAAAACAAAGTATACATATATGTTAAAACAAAAAATAATAAGGCTGTATAATAAAAATTAAAAAAAATTCAAAAATACTCAACTTTCATTCCAGTGTGGCGCTCGCCTGTGGAGCATGATGGACTCGCAGGTTGTGGAGCGTCAGATTGGAGCAGCCTAAGATCCAAGGGTTGCTGTGACGAGTGCGTATGCCATATGTGAGGACGCGAAGCACCGGATCCAACGCTGGGATAACAGAACGCGCGCGCAAAGGGGATTCGAATCAGCCAACCGCGTGATGACACCTCGTCATCTTCTCCACTCAGACCTGCAACAAGACCTTTTACACTGGTCTTTGCACATACGCTGCAATAGACCCTTACCTTTTACACCGTGATGAATTGCGTATGTCTCTGGACGTGTTTCTTGCGTACTACGATCAGAAAAGCTTCAGTGAGCACCAAGGAATGCTTTGCAATCAACACAAACTCTTGAATCGTCCTGCAATTAAGAATTGGAACTTTGATTTTTTGAGTTTTTTGCTTCGGGTTCTAGGGTTCTTGGCCGCAGCAAACTCGTGAACCCTTGCTTCTAAATGGTTTGTCTACTTATAGAGAGCCTATTAGGTCACTATAACTTGGGCAAATCTTGTTGAATCTTGTAATTGAATTTTTGAGAAATTTGATTGAAAAATATTATGGAATCCTTCCAAATTTGGCTTAAATGATCCAATAATCAAGTGCACGAAATTGTGATGTTTATGGGGCATAATTGGAGATTAGATTTGGTCTTTGTAAGCACTTGAATCAAATATTTGATTTTTCCTTAATTTATTTGATTTTAATCCTTTTTTAAATTGAATAAAAAATCAAAATAAATTAAATAAACCCCATAAATTCGTGGGAATTGATCCTTGGGCTTTAGGTGACTTGTGGATCAAGCTTGAATCAGAATGACTCGGGCTCATTTGTAAAAAAAGCAAATTCTTTCACATTTTTCCCTCCAAGATAGCTCAACTTTGACAAGGCCTATTTCTCTCAATTTTTGAGATATGGAAGTGTTCTAATACTTTTTAGAAACCTTAGGGAGTCCTCTAACCAGTGTCTTTTGTCTCATATCAAAATCATTTTCCATTCTCATTTTATGTCCTTTTGAAGAAAATGTCTTTTTGTTGGCTTTTGAAAAGGACCTATAATGTTTTGGTCTATATCTCTCAAATGAAGCATTTTTAGACTTGGCATGTGAGACACAATTTTTGTAGAGAATCAAATTTCCTTCAAAATGAGCTTTGGATGGAAAATTTCTGATGTTCCATGTGAGAGTTATGGCTGGTCAAAGTTCAGTTGACTTTTCCTGTACAAAACCCTAATTTAGAAACTTTTTGATCTGTTGATTTTTGGTCTTTCCTTGATGAACCATGGTCAAATCTTGATCAAATGGTAAATGATAATTCAATATGATGATCTTGACAAAAAATTAGGAGTTTTGACTTTGCTTTGACCACGGTTGACTTTTTAGGTTAAACAGTCGACTGTTGACTTTCCGAGCTTTTGAATGACCCAAAACTTTGAGATAGGCCTTGATACTTGTCATGGAGGTAATGTGGGATATGTTGAGCCATATGAGGTGCCTTGGAGCCATTGATTCATTGATTTCCTCTTGAATTAATCAAACCCTAGTTCAGAATCTTTGTATAGGAGAAAGTGTCTAGAGGCTTTGCATATGGATTTGAAACTTGAGTAGGAGAAATAATGTGGGCAAATTTTGGGGTATGACATGCACGCATGCTTGTCCAGAAATAGTGAACACGTGTTTATCATTTGGATAGCCAGTTACAGCTGTTCTGCTTTTAAAGAGATTATGAATCAACTTAGACAATGAAACGTTAGTAATAACTGAATCACAATTTGTAATTGATTTCAATCAGAACTTCTTAAAAAGAATAATCCAATTTCATTTCAGAAGATACTCATACATAAGATCTTCTCATCTTCTCATTCTGGGCATAAATCCATACTGATATTCTTCAGAATGAACTTAAACCTATCTTCAGCAAGGGGTTTTGTAAAGATATCAGCCCATTGATGGTCTGTATCAACAAAGTTTAAAGATATAACACCCTTCTGAACATAGTCCCTTATGAAATGATGTTTAATCTCAATATGTTTAGCTTTTGAATGTAAAATAGGATTCTTAGATAAACATATAGCAGAAGTATTATCACAGAAAATAGGAATGTTACTCTCATATATCTGATAATCTTCCAGCTGACTTCTCATCCAGAGCATTTGTGTGCTACAACCAGCAGCAACAACATATTCTGTTTATGTTGTTGAGAGGGCAATTGTAGCTTGCTTCTTGTTGTACCATGAGATCAGATGACTTCCAAGAAATTGACAACTTCCAGAAGTACTTTTCCTTTCAATTCTATCTCCAGCATAGTCAGCATCACAGAATCCTACTAAGTTGTAATCTTTGGATCTTCTGTAAACTAAACCAACATTAGTAGTACCTTTCAGATACCTTAGAATTCTCTTAACCGCTGTTAAATGAGATTCTCTTGGATCTGATTGGAATCGAGCACACAAGCAAACACTGAATAGAATGTCAGGTCTAGAAGCAGTTAGGTATAGAAGAGATCCAATCATACCTCTGTACAACTTCTGATCTACCTTCTTACTCACCTCATCCTTACCTAGGACACATGTTGGATGCATAGGAGTTTTGGCTTCTTTGCTTTCAGAAAGAATAAACTTCTTCAGAAGTTCTTTCACATACTTCATTTAATGAACATAAGTTCCATCAGAAGTTTGGTTGATTTGAATTCCAAGGAAATACTTGAGTTCTCCCATCATGCTCATTTCAAATTCAGCCTGCATAGACTCAGCAAACTCCTTTCCAAGTGTAGCATTAGATGTTCCAAAGATAATATCATCAACATATATTTGACATATTAAAATATCCTTTTTAAAGGTTTTACAAAAGAGAGTAGTGTCCACTTTTCCTCTAGTGAAACCATTTTCCAGAAGGAAGGAACTTAAACGTTCATACCAAGCTCTCGGAGCTTGCTTCAATCCGTATAATGATTTCTTTAATTTAAAAACATGATTTGGAGACTTAGAGTCTTCAAAACCAGGAGGTTGATGGACATAAACTTCTTCATCTATATAACCATTTAAGAAGGCACTCTTAACATCCATCTGATAAAGAGTGATGTTGTGTTGAGTGGCAAAAGAAATTAATAGACGAATAGATTCTAACCTGGCCACTGGTGCAAAGGTTTTTGTGTAGTCAATCCCTTCTTGCTGACTATAACCCTGAGCAACCAGTCTGACTTTGTTTCTTACCACTTCACCTTTCTCACTTAGCTTGTTTCTGAAAACCCACTTAGTATCGATGATGTTAAATCCTTTGGGTCTAGGAACCAAGTCCCATACATCATTCCTTGTAAACTGATTTAGTTCTTCTTGCATGGCAATTATCCAGTCTGGATCTTCTAGAGCTTGATCAACAGAAGTTGGCTCGATCAAAGAAACAAGACCTAATTGACATTCTGCATTGTTCTTAAGGAATGCCCTTGTTCTGATGGGATCATCTTTCTTTCCAAGGATCACATCTTCTGAATGAGCTGAGGCAAGTCTAGGTGATCTTCTGATAGTTGGTTCTTCAGAAATCCTAAGATTCTCAAAAGATGCAGCAACTTGATCTTCTGATCCATTGCTTCTGAGACTGCCAGCTTCTGCAGCTTTGCTTCTTGATTCTTCAACTTCTGATATATCAATATCAAAATCTGCAAAATTCTTAAACTGCTTTGGTTTTTCAAGACCAAGCTTATCATCAAACCTGATTTTGATTGATTCTTCTACAATCAATGTTTCAGTATTGTATACTCTGTAGCCTTTAGAGCGTTCAGAATATCCAAGAAGGAAACACTTTTATGCTTTAGAATCAAACTTACCAAGATGATCTTTAGTATTCAGAATAAAGCATACACATCCGAAAGGATGGAAATATGAAATGTTGGGCTTTCTGTTCTTCCACAATTCATAAGGAGTCTTATTTAGAATAGGTCTGATAGAGATTCTATTCTGAATATAGCATGCAGTGTTAATTGCTTCTGCCCAGAAATGCTTAGCCATATTGGTTTCATTAATCATGGTTCTGGCCATTTCTTGTAGAGTCCTATTCTTTCGCTCTACAACTCCATTTTGTTGTGGAGTTCTAGGACAAGAGAAATCATGGGCAATACCATTTTCTTTGAAGAACTCCTCAAAGAATCTGTTCTCAAATTTGCCACCATGATCACTTCTGACCTTTATGATTTTACACTCTTTCTCAGATTGAATCTGAGTGCAGAATTCAAAGAACACTGAATGAGACTCATCCTTGTGTTTTAAGAACTTTACCCATGTCCAGCGGCTATAATCATCAACGATGACTAATCCATATTTCTTCCCTCTGACAGATGCTGTTTTGACTGGGCCAAACAGATCAATGTGTAAGAGTTCTAATGGCCTTGAGGAAGAAACAACATTCTTAGACTTGAATGCAGGTCTGGAGAAGTTGCCCTTCTGACATGCTTCACAAAGAGCATCTAATTTGAATTTCAGATTGGGGAGTCCTCTGACCAGATTTAGTTTGTTAATCTGAGAAATCTTTCTCAAACTAGCATGTCCTAATCTTCTGTGCCAGACCCATTGCTCTTCAGAAACAGACATAAGACAAGTCACCTTCTGATTCTTAAGATCCTGAAGATCTGTCTTATAAACGTTGTTCTTTCTCTTGCCTGTAAATAGGATTGAGCCATCCTTCTGACTTACAGCCTTGCAAGACTTTTGATTGAAGATTATATCATAACCATTGTCACTTAATTGACTTATGGACAATAAGTTATGCGTTAATCCTTCAACAAGAAGTACATTAGTTATGGAAGGAGAGTTACCAAGACTTATGGTTCTAGAGCCAATGATTTTGCCCTTCTGATCTCCTCCAAACTTGACTTCTCCACCTGGTTTAAGCACCACGTCTTGGAATGTAGACCTTCTTCCCGTCATGTGTCGCGAGCACCCAGAGTCCAGGTACCATGACATTTTGCTTTCTGTCCTCTTTGCCGCCAAGGATATTTGCAACAGAAATTATCTTCTCCTTAGGTACCCACAATTTCTTGGGTCCTTTTTTGTTAGTTCTCCTCAAGTTCTGATTGAACTTGGGTTTAGCAAAATATTTAACAGGAGGAACAGTATGATACTTCTTATTCTGAGTTCCATGATATTTCTTAGGTTGTGTCACATGCTTCTTGGTGTGTGTTATGTGAAAACTTTGTGCATGTGATGTGTGCTTAATATCATGGGAGTGTCCAAATTTAAATTGGTTATACAGAGGCTTGTATGATATTTTCATATCATCCACAGATTCAAGCTTGTATGGGATTTCACCCTCATAACCAATGCCAACTCTCTTGTTTCCAGACACAGCATATATCATAGAAGCAAGTTGACTTCTGCCTATGCTTCTAGATAGAAATTTTCTGAAGCTCAAGTCATATTCTTTCAGAATATGATTCATGCTAGGAATGGCTTTTTCTGTTTCAGAAGGAGATCCACTATTTTTGGATAGATTTAAAACTTTTTCCTTCAGTTCAGAATTTTCCAATTCCAGCTTCTTAGTTTCAAATTCAAATTGCTTCTTCAGCTTTTTGTATTTGATACTAAGATGAGCTTTGAGTTCCAGAAGTTCTATTAAACTGGAAACTAACTTTTTTCTAGATAGTTCAGAAAATACCTCTTCAGAATCTGATTCTGATGTAGATTTTGATCCGTCATCTTCTGTCGCCATCAGCGCACAGTTAGCCTGCTCATCTTCCGAGTCTGATTCATCTTCTGACTCATCCCAGGTTGCCATAAGACCTTTCTTCTTATGAAACTTCTTCTTGGGATTTTCCTTCTGAAGTTTTGGACATTCATTCTTATAGTGTCCAGGCTCATTGCATTCATAGCACATGACCTTCTTCTTGTCAAATCTTCTATCATCAGAAGATTCTCCTCGTTCAAATCTCTTTGAACTTCTAAAGCCTCTGAACTTCCTTTGCTTGCTCTTCCAGAGTTGGTTTACCCTTCTGGAGATCATGGACAGTTCATCTTCTTCTTCAGATTCTGATTCTTCAGGATCTTCTTCTCTAGCCTGAAAAGCGTTAGTGCATTTTCTAACATTAGATTTTAAAGTAATAGACTTACCTTTCTTCTGAGGTTCATTAGCGTCAAGTTCAATCTCATGACTCCTCAGGGCACTGATCAGCTCTTCCAAAGAAACTTCATTCAGATTCTTCGCAATCTTGAATGCAGTCACCATTGGGCCCCATCTTCTGGGTAAGCTTCTGATAATCTTCTTTACATGATCAGCTTTGGTGTAGCCTTTATCCAGAACTCTCAATCCAGCAGTTAGAGTTTGAAATCTTGAGAACATCTTCTCAATATCTTCATCATCCTCCATCTTGAAGGCTTCATATTTCTGGATTAGAGCAAGAGCTTTAGTCTCCTTGACTTGAGCATTTCCTTCATCAGTCATTTTCAAGGACTCATATATGTCATGGGCCGTTTCCCTGTTAGATATCTTCTCATACTCAGCATGAGAGATAGCATTCAGCAAAACAGTCCTGCATTTGTGATGATTTTTGAAATCTTTCTTTTGATCATCAGTCATTTCGCTTCTCGTGAGCCTTACACCAGTAGCTTTAACAGGATGTTTGTAACCATCCAACAGAAGATCCCATAGATCAGCATCTAGACCAAGAAAGTAACTTTCCAGTTTATCTTTCCAGTATTCAAAGTTTTCACCATCAAATACTGGTGGTCTAGTATAACCATTGTTACCGTTGTATTGCTCAGCAGAGCCAGATGTAGATGCAGTTGGATTTGATTGAGATTCACCAGCCATCTTTTACTGAAGCGTTTTTCTCTTCCTGAATCTTTTCTAAACACGGTTAAGTGCTTGCACCTTAGAACCGGCGCTCTGATGCCAATTAAAGGATAGAAAAACACTTAGAAAGGGGGGGTTTGAATAAGTGTAGTTTAAAAACTTGGACGATAAAAATAAATTGCACAGTTATTTTTATCCTGGTTCGTTGTTAACTAAACTACTCCAGTCCACCCCCACGGAGTGATTTACCTCACCTGAGGATTTAATCCACTAATCGCACGGATTACAATGGTTTTCCACTTAGCCCACGACTAAGTCTTCTAGAGTATTCTGATCACAACTTGATCACTCCAGGAACAACTGCTTAGATACCCTCTAAGACTTTCTAGAGTTTCCTGATCAACACGATCACTCTAGTTACAACTGCTTAGATAACCTCTAAGACTTCCTAGAGTATTCTGATCAACACGATCACTCTAGTTCCTTATAACTTAATGTAATCAATTCTAAGAGTATTACAAATGCTTCTGAAAAGCTATAATCACAACAGTGATATTTCTCTTAACGTTTAAGCTTAATCTCACTAATATATTACAACAGCAATGTAGTGAGCTTTGATGAAGATGAAGTTTCTGAGCTTTGAATTGAACAGCGTTTCAGCAAGTTAATATTCACAGAATTGGTTTAGAGTTGTTAACCTTGCTTCTCATCAGAACTTCATATTTATAGGCACTTGAGAAGATGACCGTTGGGAGCATTTAATGCTTTGCGTGTTCCGTACAGCATTGCATTTAATGTTTCACGCTTTTGTCAACTACCTCGAGCCTTGTTCACGCTGTGTCTACTGATGTTGCCTTTAATAGCTTCCAACGTTCCTTTTGTCAGTCAGCGTAGCCTGCCACTTGTACTTTCTTCTGATCTGATGTTTGTGAATATAATATTTGAATATCATCAGAGTCAAACAGCTTGGTGCATAGCATCTTCTTGTCTTCTGACCTTGAAGTGCTTCTGAGCGTGATACCATGAGAACTTCAGTGCTTCTGCTTCTGATCTCAAGTTCTTCTGATGCTTCCATAGACCCATGTTCTGATTCTACCTTGACCATCTTCTGATGTCTTGCCAGAACATGTTCTGATGTTGCAGTTGAACCTTCTGAGACAAAGCTTCTGAGCGCTGATTTGTGCATACTCTTTATATATTTCCTGAAAGGGAAATTGCAATGTATTAGAGTACCACATTATCTCACACAAAATTCATATCCTTGTTATCATCAAAACTAAGAATATTGATCAGAACAAATCTTGTTCTTACATATATATATATATATATATATATATATATATATATATATATATATATATATATATATATATATATATATATATATATATATATAATATAAAGCTACTACAATGACTTATTATTGCATAAATCACTGTCGTTTTCATCTCTTGCTAATTAATTGAAAATAGAGATATTTTTTCTGTACGAGGAATCACTTATTTGGGAAACTTGATTTTTGATTTATGCTTTCAATATTATAGTTTTTTTTTTTAAAATAATCCTAAATCCTACATTAATTTAAAAATAATTTATGTAAATTATAAATTGAGTTATGTGAAACTCTTAATTTATGAAACATGAACGAATGAATTATCTTAACTATTTTTTAATCTATATATTAAAAGTATGATAATTAAATATCTATAAAACGTAATTTAAGTCATTGTTGAATTATTACAGGATATGCAAACTTTTTTAATTTTCGAAATGCATTTTTGACATCCTTCAAGATTACATCCTTGCATTTTCTTTTAACAAAAATGATTATTTTATTTGGGATATCTCAAGCTCTAGCTATGAAACGTAGGCGCAGGCGACCGCGAAAATCGGTGCATTTGTCACCAGGAAATCGTGGAAATCATGGAGAAAGCTCAACATAGGTTGACGATGAATACCAAGAAGATCACAAATGATGCAAGCAATGCGAAGGAAGAAGAGGTAGCAGTGAGTCCACAAGCACTAGGGTTTGCATTCTCAACTGAAGTCAAGAGTGAAGAGAAGAAACTTTATGCCGATGTAATCAGCGGGAATCAAAATCCAGACAACGGATTGGCCATCGAATTTGTAGCACCAACGATTGTGGATAGCAATATGGAGATTCAAATAGAAGACTCATATGTGGAATCTAAGGTAAATTTTTAGGAATCGGCTTTGATTATGTATGTGTTAGAAGGAGAATTGAGTATGACTTCTATCAAGCAATACATGATCAAATTCTAGAATTTTGCTCGTTTGCCTTATATGTATTACAATGAGGAGGGCAATTACATCTTGAAGTTCCACTCATTGATAAGTATGCACTTATCATGAAAGGTCTCTACAATATCCATAA